>NW_028227258.1:106897500-107285198 GCF_978045245.1 Mus caroli
TATACCCCAGCTGCCACAGACCCCAAACGAGGAGGCTAAAACAGTGGCTCTCAACCTTCCTGATGCTGCGGCCGTCTAATACAGTTCCTCCTGCTGTGGTGACCCCCCAACTGAAAAATTATTTCATTGCTACTTCATAACTGTCAATTTTGCTGCTGTTATGAATAGTATTGTTCATGTGATATGCAGGATATCTGACACGTGACCTCTGTGAAAGGGTCATTTGACACACACTCCCCCCCTCCCCCAAAGATATTGCAATCCCTAGGTTAAGAAACACTGCTCTAAAATCCTGAGCAATGGGCTGAAGCCATGGCTCAGTGGAGAAGAGTGCTGTGTGCTCTTCCACAGGAGCCAGGTTCAGTTCTCAGGTAGCCCATATGGAGACATACAGTCTGCACCTCCTGTTCCAGGGGCCTCTTCTGCCCTGCATGCTGCATGCGTGCAATACACATACATACATGTAGGCAAACACCTATGCATATAAAATATATAAATCTAAAAAAAAAGGTGCTTTAAGAATCACAAGCCAGTGTAACCTTTCGTCTTTATACGTTGACTGTCTTTGGTATTTGTTATAGTGACAGAAAGCTAACTGACATTGCTAGTTGACACAAGGCTCCAAGGGGTCACTCCGAGTCATCTTTCCTCTTCTGTGGCAGCCATCTCTCAAATGATCAGGAGGAAGAGAGCCACGGCACGCAGACAGAAGCAGTGTCACTCTCATCTACTGGGTATGTTAGAAGCAAGGGAAGGATGCGCCCCTGAGTATAAGGGTCCTGTGACAGGTGCTGAAGCAGATATATGGCTCAGAGACTGTGACCCTAGACATGGGTCAAGGAGCTTCTGCCACCACATCTTCAGGGGCTGCTCAGAGAGAGGCCAGGAAGGGACTTCTGACTCTAAAGGCATGCCCATGTCCAAAAGTTGCTGCCCAAACAGTTTTGTGGGAGAGAGGAACAGGGCGGGGCTAAAGCCCTGTTTGAAAGGTGCTGCTGAGCATCATTGTGCATGGTGACAAAAATACCTTGTAGTTAAAATGAGAGCCAAATAATGAACATCGCAGTTCCAATCCTGGTTTCATTTCAGTGTGCACGGGGCAGTGTGTGTGTGTGTGTGTGCGCGCGCACACACGTGCGCATGTGTGTGTGTGTGGGGGGGTCTTACTCAGTGATTCCTCCGTGAGACTCACAGCAATTTCACGAAATATTAACCCTTTAATGTCTAATCAATAAAAGATGTTTTAAGCCGCTTTCACTGTGAGATCAACAATGTGAGGCCTCTTACCACATCTAAGATCTTCGTTTAATCCTGTCAGGCCAGGCACATGTGGTAAATTTAACAGAACACCACTGGCTATGTCACTCATGGTGGGGGCAGGGGATGGGGTGCTGAGTGCAGGAACCCGCATAGCAAACTTGCCTGGGAATACTCTAGTCTCAAACAGTTGTTTTCTCTGTTATTTGGCATTTAATAGGTTTCTTCTTGGCCCTTAAAAAATCTTTACCCCATTTCCTCCTATTTCATCCATCTACTTCATGAGTGTCTAAGTTAATAATAAAGAGCCATTTTGGTGCCATATGGCTCATGTCAGTCAAACAGTCGTTAATATGTTCTAAGTAACAGGATATTGTAGTGAATGCAGTCAGACTGATTTCAACCTAAAATGCTGGAAGTTACACACACAGACCAAATACATAATCCACATATCACCCTACACACAAAATACACATACACATACCACATATCACACAATACACAAACATATACAACTCATACACATATTATATACATGCACACAACACATACACACCCTAAAAACACATACATACATACAACATATACAACTCACATATACATACATACACATGCAATACAACTCAATACAGATCTTACACATACATATACATACATCCAACATGTATCCAACACACATTCTTTATATATATACATACACACATACTATATATATATATATAATATACATTTACACATACAAACAAACAACAACCATTCTGCACATGTGCACACACACACACACACACACACACACACACACAGAGACTTCAGAATGGAAACTTTCTACTCCTCACAAAGCAGTTTTAGAATAAGATCTCAGGAGAAAAAATGAAATGTACTTTATAACAAACTACTAAACACCACAGAACACATAATTTCTATTCAAAATATAAGTCCATTACTGATCTATTTGCCCCAAACCAAACAGCTCACAAATTCATAGGCAGACAGTTCTGTGAAAGTTAGTGAATTATATCTGATAGAGTATTTGATCTTAGGACTTATTCATGTGGCTGGTTTCTTTCTAGTCTGGACATCAAAAGGGGCCTTAATATGTCTTATGTCTTAATATGTTCCCTGGTAGGTATAAATCCCTACAAAACCCCCCAGTTTCATTTGTTTCTCGGGAGCTCAAAGCTGAATGCATACAGGCCACAGAGGAACAGAGGGTTTCATCACTAAGGATACTCCAATCTAAATATACATCAAACAGCGTTTCAAGTGGCTCAAAATACCACAGGACATTTTTAGTAGCAGCAAGGCTTCACGAAGTAGTGGTTTTAGTAGGGAAACCTTCTAAGTCTCAAAAGAGGGGGGCTTCTATTGAGGATTGGCCTTTGTTGTTCTGGTAAGAGAAAGGGCTGGGTTAGCAAAGGGTTAAACGCTGGCTGGGTGGAGACTTGTGGTTATAGCTCTTCTGTTTCCATCCCTCCTGCCTCTCAGAACAAAAGAGTCAGACAAAGAACTGGGATTTGAAGTGCCAGGAAGTGTGTTCTGGGAAATAGAGTATGAACATCGAGGTGGAGGAGGTGAGGTGGCACATTTTGTAATAATAATAAATAATAATAATAATAATAATAAGTGTTCTTTTCTTTCTGAAAATTTCATCCATGAACACAATGAAATACAATCTTGCCTATCCCGATTTTCCCACTTGATCTCCTTCCACAATTCTCCCATAATTCCCAGCCCCCAATGTCATGTCCTTTAGCCTAGCTAGTGCTGCACACATGTGCCTGGTGTGAGGCCATCCACTGGAGCATGGTGAAGCTACCAGTGTTCTTCCTTAGTAAAGAATGATTCTCCCTACCCCTTGCACTGTCCACTGCCAGCAGCATCTCAGTACAGGGAGGGGCCTGGAGATCATCAAAACTGGCTACACCTGGCTTTGGCTGACTCAATCTTAGCTACCATAGGCAATGTGAAACCAAGCCGGCGATAGACTCATTGCGCCCAGAGGAAAGCGCTCCTCCCCATCCTCCAGCATTTTCATTCTTTCTGTACTTGTTCCCTGAGTCTTAGAGGTGTAGGGCGGTGGGTTAAATATAGATGTCCCATTTAGGGCTGAGACCTCAGTGCCTTCTTCTCCCACTTTGATCAGTCATGTATCTCTCCTACTGACAACTGTCCACTGCTAAAATGACGCTTCTCTGACCAAGGTTGAGAACAACCCAGGTCAGCTAGTGCCAGTTTGCTTCAAACTGGTCTTGACGCTGATAAGGGGAGTTATCAATAAAGAATGAAAATGTGACCTGGAAACTGCAGGGGAAAGATACTGATATCCTGTCCTTGCTCAGTTGTCTCTGAGGAATAAACAAGATTAATAAATAAGATTCCTTATCCAGAGAGGGACACAACCGTGGCTGTGTGAAAGGCAGGTTGGCACTGGTTTAACAACAGTGGGGAGGAGCCCTTGGGACCTAAAGCAGCACAGAAAGGTGATGGTGACATCAGAGGCTGGGACACTTTTAAGAGAGCTACTCCCTATCATTAAAGTTTCAGTGTCTCCGTCATCAGTACATCTCCTCTTACCAGCCAGATTCAAGGGCATGGCTCAGGGATCCAGGCTCAGTGTGAGTTAAACAGGTGAGCCATGAGTCAGCCTAGGACCCTTCCCAACACCTCCAGTGTCGTTACTGTGATGAAAAAATATTTTATTTATTAAAAGATTGTCTGTAAAACAAGAGACTAGAGCACACGTGCATGTAAGCAGGGGACATCAGAACAAGTAGTTAGTAAGATTTTATAAATTATCACTATGCTTAAAAGTGAGATTTTTTTATAAACACTGTTTCCTCTAGATTCTACTACTGTTATGGGATTTTAGTCTAGACTATATGTTTTATCTTAAAATTATTGTGATGGTATTATATTATTTGGGTAGGAGTAATGGTTTGGATAACCGTTTTTCCCTCTTTCTCCTGAGGAGGTTTAATAAGTTAGGTAATAAAGAACAATTAAATTATGGAAGAAAATGTAAACTGATTATAGGTATTAATTGAAAAATCCAAAGCATATGAATAGGCATTGGAAATGCAACCAGATCTCAGCCAATGCTATGTATCATTTCTCAACAGCAAATAAAGAATTTCCCCTCCAAATATAAAGGCCATTTTACTTTCTACATTTTATGTACATAGGTGTTTTGTGTGTATGTATGTCCATGCCCCATGTGACCCTGGAAGTCAGAAGGTGGCATCAGATTCCCTGGAACTGAGTAACAGATAACTGGGAGCTGCCTCATTATTGGTGGGAATCAACCCTGGGTCTTCTGGGACAGCAGCGAGTGAGCTTAAACCCCGAGCCATCTCTCCAGCCCCCTCCTCACAAACCATTCTGCTCATCAAATCAAATGGTGGGAAATGTTGGCTTCAGAACAACGAACAGAGGAAGTCGCTTTTGCTAATTCTGAACTACTTTAGACCATAGATGGTCTCTGTGCTCGGCCCTTTTTTGTGGCACTGTCATCTGTAGGGACACGAGTTAGGTAATCAACTCCTATTGTTGTGTTTTAATTTTATCATAACTCGGTGCCAAAGAGACAGTGTACAGATGTACAGACTGTCTTGAGCAAAAAGCATAAAGCTTTTTCTTTTTGGTGATAAAAAAAAAATACATGTTCCTAAAAAAGTAGCAGGAAACAGAAAAGATATTTCCAGAAGTTTCTCTGTCGCTGTCTCAAGCCAGGGCCTCCTGAGCAGCTCTGAGCACTGACTGGCCTAAGAAGGGTCAGACTACATTAGGTTCAGCAATTCCAATATCATGGGTAGCAGCTATTTTGTGGTGCAGAAGAAGTAAGACAGAAAGACGAGAAGAGAGCTTCCAGAGGCTGGCCAAGGTTGTTCTGGGGCCATGACTGAGCTCATAGGAGGGGCTTCCTGGGTGTACTCCATGGCTAGAGTAGTAGCCCTTTCAAGGCAGATACCTATCAAAACTGCAGAGGCTGCCCAGGACCACACAGATAGTGCAAAATTCCCATTCATATTCACATAGGCCATGTTTCTTTTTCCTATACATACCTATGTACAATGAAGTTTATCAGTTAGGTTTACTAGGACATTAATAATAACTAATAATAAAATATAATAATTATAAAAACATGCCACACTTAAATTGTCAACATAACTGCTTTGGAAGTCACTCTTACATTAAATAAATAGGCTTGCAATGCTACGCCTGTTGGGCTGAAAGCTGGGCAGTTACTACTGAGGAGTGAGCCGGTGTTGGGTGTTGGGTATTGTGTGGTTATACTGACCTTCCCTTTGACATAGGCCGACACAGATTCCATCAGAGAATACAGGAATGATGTGTTCACTACTGATATAATTTTTCATTTAGTGTTGGCCATGGGGTACTGGGTATCACAAGAAGAAAAGGAACAAAGGGAAAAGAAAGAGAAAGATAGACTGATCTATTAAGGCTCCCTTCAAATACACAGACTCAGGTACACAGAGAGCGAGATAATAAAGACACAGGTGTATATTCATTGTTATTCTCTGTCTCTCTGTCTCCTCCTCTCCTCCCTCCCCCCACCCCTTTTTAAAGATTTATTTATTTACTTTAGTTATATGAGTATTACGTATCTGTCTTCAGACACACACCAGAAGAGGGCATCAGACCCCATTATAGATGATTGTGGTTGGAATTGAACTCAGGACCTCTGGAAGAGCACTTAGTGCTCATAACTGCTGAGCCATCTTTCCAGCCCTCCTTCCCCCTTTTTTATGCGTCCCTCCACCATCCCTTCTTATTTTAAAGTTGTGGTCCTGAAGGGAGGCAGTTTTGTGGGGAGCATCAGCTCCTAATTACATACTTTTTGCTCACTTAGCCAGTCAAGTCTGCATTTCTGAACGGGATGGTCCTCCCTGGGGGTGCACTGGATGGTCCTCCCTGGGGGTGCACTGGATGGTCCTCCCTGGGGGTGCGCAGGATGGTCCTCCCTGGGAGTGCACTGGATGGTCCTCCCTGGGGTGCGCAGGATGTGATTCTGTATGTGGCAAGCCCTTGATAAATACTGGCCTTGCATTGCTGTTGCTCTGTTTCTAATACCAAGACAAAGGACACCAATGGCTTCACAGAGATTTATCCATGAGGGTTTTAAATGCCAAATGTGAGGAAGGAAGGAAATTTAGGCAGATTTAGAGGGCAGGCGAGCACCAGGAGTAAGAAATGGTCTTTTACATTTCTAGGTAGGGTCAAAAAAAAAATCATCTCAGAGTAAACTGAGTTATGGCGACTGCTATTTCCACAAGAAACAAGCTTGCTTACCCCTACTGCACCCCAGTCAGAAGCTTCTAGCATCTAGCACCACGCCCTCTGCTCCCTCCCCACAGCCCCTGCGGCAGCTGCCATTGTGTTTCCTCTGCGGGGTACAGGCGCCTGCACCCACGTGCGGCTCCTTTGTCTCCTCTGGGTGCTATTTCCTGAGCATCAGGACCAGCAAAGGCTGCTAGAATTATAAACCCAAGCACACATTCTCCAGTCCCTCTGACAGAGCTTCATTAACAACGGAAACAACACCGGCCTGACACCCTGCAGCTCTCTTAGCTATAACCTACTTCCAAAGGAAATCCATCCGCAGTTGGTGCCAGCGGCTAAGCTCTAAGAGCCAACACATCAGCCCACTATTACTCCCAGAGACCGCAAGGACATGGCTGCATTTCTAAGAGTTATTCTCAGACTGGCCTCATTGTAGAAGATGAAAGAACAGTGAAGGCAAACGAATTTGAGAAAAACAGGGACGTATCTTACACTTAGTCCTGTGTTGAGTCAGAAACTCAGTTGTGCCTAATAGAAAAGAAAAAAAAAATTCTTTCTGTGACGGAAATAGGGAACGATAGCACACACTTTCTTCTCTTAAAACAAAGGGTTCCATGAAAAAGGAGTTTTTTTCTGAAAAGTCAACTGACTTCCAAACCCCTCAGGCCCAATTCAGATTTAAGGAAACTAGCATCATAGCTGCTCCTGGGACCACAGCAGCAGCAGGACTCTACTGATGCGGAGTGGAAACAAAGACCAGCTTACACCCAGAGGACAGCTCAGAAACTGTGCAGATATGGGAATGAAGGGAACTCCATAGGGTGATGTGTCTGTGTCACACAAACACACTCACTTGTGCAATGCATCTGTCGCTCTCACCTGCATGAGAAAATGTGGGTCAAAACTGACTGATAGAGGGTGTGAGAATACATAGGATTTTACAAAGCTCTGAAAAATGGTCAGTGGCTTCAAATCTTAGGTCTGTAGAGACTTCTCAGTTTTATACCAGCTACCTTTTCTGCAATGGACACTCGTACGCAGAAGGAAGTATCTGCTCTCAAGTGGCCCTGCCTCTTTAGGGATGTCACCACTGCAGGGCACACATGTGACAAACAGCAGACCTGTCCTTGGAGAGAAGGTGGTAGAATTCTTTGAGATTTTTCTCTGGTGTCACAGCTACTCCTAGGTAAGGGCTAATGGAGGAAGGTCACATGATTCTGGTCAGTACCTCCTGTGGCTGTCTTTATGCATTACTATGGTGTTGAACACGACAACTAAAATCAATAGAGTCTCTGAATCCAGAAGAGTTAGGAGGTCTGGCCTTGTTAGAGAAAGTGTGTCACTGGAAGTGGGCTTGGTGGTATCAAAATGCTGCCTCCTCTCTCTCTCTCTCTCTCTCATAGGTGGGGGAGGGCAGAGAGAGAGAGAGAGAGAGAGAGAGAGAGAGAGAGAGAGAGAGAGAGAGAGAGAGAAGAGAAAGCTTGGAGGGGAACTGGTCTTGTCTTACAGTTCACAGGTTATGCTCCATCACTGAGGGAAGTCAGGACAGAAATCAAGGCAGAAATGCAGAGGCAGGAACTGAAGAAATGCTCCTTTCTGGCCTGCTCCCCATGGCTCTCCCACCCCAGCCTGCTTTCATGTACAACCAAGGACTGCTTACCCAGGGATGGCATGCCCCACTGTCCCCCGTTGGATGGTTTCTCCCACATCAATCATTAATCTAGAAAGTACACTATTGATTGGCTTGTGGGCCATCTAGTGGGATTTTTTTTTCATTGAGATTCCTCTTCCTAGATAACTCCAGTTCACGTAAAAACAAACAAACAAACAAGCCATCACAAAAGTCTAACCATTTCTTTGTATCTTCATTTCTTTTTGAAAACTCTCCAGTCACCCAGCCCTTATGTGAAGGCATATATTTGTGTTTCTCTTGTTAGCCCGTCTTTTACTACAAAGGCCGCTTTTGTGGATTGAGGGTGGGGGCTGGTAACTTCTCTCTTCTTTACAATTGTGTATATTAACAAAAAGATTGCATGGGATGGACATGGGACTTGAGTTGTTGTTTGCTGTTGAGTTAGGGCCCTGAATCTTTATTTTCTGCAGTCAGGACACTGTTGAAGTTGTTACCCAGATCTGCACCACACAGAGTTCCCTCCCGAGGCAGAAGCTTTCAGATGACCCTGGCGGGGACTTACTTACAAAGTGGAAAACACAGCTTTGAGGGGAAACAATGCAAAACAGAAAGCAACTCAGGCTCAGCCTGGGGCAGACTCGGTGGTTTTCTTGTCATGAAATTGTTTGTTTTAATTGAAGAAAAAAGTCTCGAGGACAAAA
Source organism: Mus caroli (assembly GCF_978045245.1). Taxonomy (NCBI): domain Eukaryota; kingdom Metazoa; phylum Chordata; class Mammalia; order Rodentia; family Muridae; genus Mus; species Mus caroli. The sequence goes on from NW_028227258.1 coordinate 106,906,393, forward strand.
AGAAAATGAGCGCTTATAGCTGGATAGTGGCTTAATTTGAATCCCAGCTGCACGGCCAACACCTGCATGAATGTAATGCCATGACAACATGATATTCCTTAAACCACTACTTATCCTGAGAAAGTGTGAGTAGAGATCAAAACATCATTGTAGGCAATCTTCAGCTGCTAAAGACCTAGCTATTGGTCTAACACTCATGCTGGATTCAGAATTCAGGGAAGTTCTAAGAGGGTGACACAGGCATAGTGAGGGGAAAGAGCCAAATGTGGGGAGAATGGGCAGAGACCGTCGTCAACCCCTGCTAGCCAACCATGTTCTCTTCTCTTAATGGCTACTGACAACTGATATGCTTAACCTTTAAGAAGCTTACCAGAAGGTAGAACCTTTCAAGTGGAGAGAAAACAACAATCTATTCTGTGTATTTCCACATTAACTAATGTACAACACAGGCCCCTTTTCTTCTTTTGCAAACGCATTATATAGTAAACTTGAAATAAATATATTCTTTTAAAAAAAAAGTTATAATTCATCATTTGTATCCAGGGCCCTATATGGTGGCTCATCTCTTTTAACCCAGCACTCAAGAGGCTGAGTCAAGCAGGTGAAGAATTTGTGGCCACTAAGAGACCCATAACAAGATGTTATCTCAGGAAACCAAAATGGTTGAAGGTAAGTAAAAATATTTGCATCATGGTTTGCAATAAAAGGAATCTACAGGTATTACAGGCAATAGCTAACAGATAATCCATCTAAAAAATAGATTCAAAGCTGAAATTTGGAGAATAACCATCCAAACATGAAGTCAGATCAAACACAAAACCTTAATTTTCCAATGGCTTTGTTCTAATGGCTTTCAATAAACTCATTCTTTTGTCATTAAAAAAAGGCAGAGTGGGTTGCAATCCATTCCTGGTGTTAAAGGGCTAAGATCCTGATGCTTTCACTTCCTGAGTTCAATTTTTTGATTTAATCAACATATATTTGCTTGGTAACTGTGGTGGTTTGAATATGCTTGGCCCAGGTGAAGTAGTATTATTAGAAGGTGTGGCCTTGTTAAAATAGGCGTGGCCTTGTTGGAGGAAGTGTGTAGGTGGGCTTTGAGGGCTCCTATGATCAAGTTCCACCCAGTACAGAAAAGAGTCCCCTCCTGGATGCCTGCAGAAGAGAGCCTCCTTTTGACTGCCTTTAGATCAAGATGTAGAACTCTTAGCCACTTCTCTAGCACCGTCTACCTGCATCCTGCCATGACAACGGATTGCCATGACTCCGAATCTGTAAGTCAGCCCCAATTAAATGTTTGCCTTCATAAGAATTGCCTTGGTCATGGTGTCTCCTTGTAGCAATACAAACCCTTAACTGAGACAGTAAACATGACACTGAAGACAGAGCACCGAGCAAGATAGGGCAGCAGTACAAAGCCAGACACTTTGCCATGCTGACTGACTGACATATGACAGACTGTGAGAACAATGTCAACAATGAGAAGCCTTTCTTCTCTCACAGGCAGTTGCAAGGCTTTGTGAAGAAATCCACAAAAGCATTCTAAAATGGTGACAACCTACCACACATTCTCACATTCTACTAATTAGCTTACTTCTAATTTGTCAAAGGGCAGAGCATGTCTCATGGGGACTAGAGGGATGGTTCAGCTGTTAAGAGCACTAACTGCTCTTGGGGATGATCAGGGTTCAGTTCTCAGTACTGTCATAGTAACTGCATCTGTAGTTCCAGTTGTAGGGGACTTTGTGCCCTCTGCTGGCATCTGTGGGCACTGCATGTATGTGCTGCACATAAATTCATGCAAGCATACACATGTACAGTATATTGTATATTAAGATAATGTATAACAAAAGTAAATTATCTCTCTTGAGTTGTAGCCCTGTCTTTGTCTTAGGCAGATTTCTGAAGGATCACAACATTTACAACAGAGCTGGCACTAATTTTAACAGCTTCAGCATCCCACACAGTTAAAATCTTTGGATTTAGCAATTCAGTTCTTTCTTAAGTAGAGAATTCTTGGTTCAAATCATCTTCAGAGCCAAATACATAGACAGATGCTATTTGGTTGCTCTGACAGATAGAAAGGGCTGCTTTTCCAGTTGCATACCCTGAAGCTCATGTTTGACCTCTAGGGAGCCTGAGTCATTTTGAAAACCACTCCATTCCTATGGTTGAATTTTTACTTTGAGCCACTCAGGCTAGACTTCCATCTTGATTCCACTAGAAGCCCTTCTTCCAACCTCACTTTCTGACTTCATGTACCATTGCACTGTGTATAGTGGGGACTTCATAACTTTACCCAAGGAAAGTTCTTAGCACACAGCCTGGAAGGTACAGAACAGACTTACTAATTAGCATCAATATTTTTCTACCCTTATGTGATTGGCTTTCATAAACTATTGCATTCCACATGTCCTTGCCCCATTTCAAGCTTTATAACACATTTGCTATTATATGCCAAGTAAATGACACATCACTTATCCTGTAATGGATGAATGACTGTAGGTATGGGTATGGGTGGCTATTTCATTATGTCTGTGTCTTGGTTAGGGTTTCCATTGCTGTGAAGACCATGACCAAGGCATCTCTTACAAAGTATAACCTTTAATTGGCTTCAGAGGTTTAGTTCATTATCATCAAGGCAGGAAACATGGCAGCATGCAAGCAGGCATAGCTCTGGAGGAGCTGAGAGTTCTACATCTTGTTCCAAAGGCAAATGGGAGAAGACTGGCTTCTAGGCAGCTAGGAGGAAGGTCTCTCAAAGCTCACTCCCACAGTGACAAATTTCCTCCAACAAGGCCACTCCTCCTAATAGTGCCACTCTCAAGACCAAGCATATTCAAACTACCACTGCAACTATATTTAGAGCTATACAGATGACACCACACTCCACCAGCCCATCAGTGGAGTTTAGCACCCCACTAACCTGCTGTCACATGTCCAGGCTTTTGTCATACAAAATAACTATGCATAGAGCATGAGACAAAGACCAACTATATAAAGTGTGTGAGGATATATGCGTTGATTGTTGTCCAGTTAGCACAAAGTAGAATTGTCTGAGGAGGGGGAGCCTTAATTGAAATAATGCCCCATCAGATTGTCCTTTAGGCAAGACTATTGATCATTTTATTGATTGATGATTAATGTGGGAGGGCCCAGCCAACTGTGGGCGATTCCATCTCTAGATAGGTGGTCCCAGGTTGTATAAGAAAGCAGGCTGCGCAAGCCATGAAGAGCAAGCCAGCAAGCAGCATTGTGGTGGTCCCTGTTTCAGTTTCTACCTCCGTGTTCCTGCCCTAACATCTTTCAGGGATGGAGTGTAACCTGCAACATGAAATAAACCCATTGTCACAGCAACAGAGACCCAACTAAGACAATATATAAATATGACAGGCAAAATGCCTAAAAGAAGAAATTGCCCACAACCCCAAGTCATGTGTGCTCCAACTATACCATGAGTAGCAAGAACAAATATATTAACCAGTAGGAAAAGCTGGTAGAATTCCTGAGGAAGGAGGCTTGAAGTGGGAGGGAAAAGGCCTATAATCTCTATATCTGGGATAGGGATGATGGAGAAAGCCTGTGGCCTTTACAGAAAGGTTCGTAAGAGACAAGACTGAATTCAGAGAAAGCAACACCAGTTCACTGAAAGTTTCCTGAATGCGATTCTAGTGTCTGCTTTAGAAAGAACTGGAACAGGAAGAGTCAGAAGGGGGGACATCAGGACATTTGCTCCGGGGCTCCACCCAGTACCCACAGCCACACAAAAGCTGACTGTATCTTGCTCCCACTTCCTCCTACCCCCTCCTGATCCCCTTGTGTACTTCAGTATCATCCAATGAAAGGCAAGCGAGGAGACAGCCTGTCATCCCTCAGGCATTGCTACCCTGCCCATACCACATTCACTAAGGCGCCATGACACTAATCTCTGCTTGCAAAGGTTTAATTCTATTCACCAACATCTGCTCCTGCAGCCAGCTATCCAAAGAGTGTTCTCAGCACCTCTATGACAGTTTCAACTACCACCTTCCACACCCCTTGGGTTCCTCCAACCAATTCTTAGCTCTCTTTTCAAAGACATCTTTTCAAAAATGTTCATGGGATCATGTCAAACATTCCCCATAGCCCCAGGATATTCCAAGTCTATATAGCAGCTTGTCACCACCACCACCCCCTCCCCCGTACCTCCCTTCTTCTCTTGATGCCATTCTTCCTTATCCATTCTGGGTTCCTCTCAGTTCCTTCACAGTCTGGTATTCAAGAATGTGTATCTTTCATTAAAATCACCTTCCTTTTATCCCACATCCATCCTGACACCATGCCACACCTACACTCACAAACATGCCAAGTCATCCTGCCCCACCTCAGTGGCCTGGTTAACACCTCCTGTTCCTGTAGGTTTTATAGCTTAGAATCAGCTTCCTGTGAGAAGCCTTTCCTACATTCACACCTTATAGCCACAGTGCATGGTCTCCCAACCACCTGTAATTCTTTCTTCATGGCCTAGATCACTGCTGTTTTTCAATGTCTGCATCTCACACTAGAGCTGATAGTTGGTCCACCGGGCAATGACCATGACTACTTTGTATGAAATGTGCAGCAGTTGGCATTGGCCAGAGTAGATGCTCAACAAATATCTGTAAAATGAACCAACAGCGGAATTAAGATCACTTAAGTGCCCCCTGTAGTTCAGAGAATAAAAGAAGGACTGGAAGATGAGGGACCCTGAGGGGTTTTCCAGTCCCAAATCCTTCTCCTTACAGTTTCCCCTTCCCACCTGGTGTCAAGGCTAGGCCAAGTTCCATTCTCCAGCATTCTTGAGTAAAAATATTCTCAGAATGTACTAATAGTCACCTGACCCTCTGGAAAGTCTCAGATAGAGTTCAATCAAATTTATGTGTCATGCTTGCTAGCCAATAGATTTAAAAGTCAATATGCTAAGCCAATAAGTTTGAAATGTAACCTTGCTGATGTAACCTGTGCCCCTAAAAAGTATTAAAACTCCTTGTAATAACCATTCAGGGTTGCCTTCTCACCACTCACCTCAAGGGACTGATTGAGGGTTGACCAGAAAATAAACCTCTTGATTTTGCATCGATTTGCATCTAGGTGTCTCCCTTGGGGGCATCTCGAAGTAAGTACCACTGACCCAGAGTTGGGGTCCTACAGAGACATTTGAGAAACCACAGTTGGCACTGATAAATGTAAAAAGCAACCAGAAAACAGGAGTGCATCTGCCAAAGGCACAGGCAGATAGTTGTACCAGAAACATACTTTTTAAATTTTAAGTATAAATGGACGGAGACATACAGGGGTCAGAATGCTCCCTATACCAACGATGATGATGAGTCCTGCACAACCAAAAAGTTAACCAAAGCCAGAAAACTTGCTCACTCCTTGAAACATACCCAAATACGGTATGGTTCTTTAAATTATGACTTGTACTGAATCTATTTTAATTTCAAACATTTTCCCTTAAGATAAGTATGAGAAAAAATGACTGGAAGAATAAATCACACTTTATGAAATAAGTATTAGGTACTATAATATGACAGCCTTGGACACAGTGAATAACTGCTAGACATTTTCCAGAGTGAAAGCAACTTGCTTCAGACCTCTGCTGCCTACCACTTCCCTCAACCCATAGACACCTTGAAGAAAGGGCCCACATCACCACACAGGACCAAGCTTAGAGCAGAACGGGCAGCAAGTGGTGGCTAGAGATTGATTGACCATCTTATAGATACAGAAGCATGTACTAGCTGAAGGTCAGATCTTGATTCTGAGTCTGTTCTTCAATTGTTCGACAGAACTAAAAGTCTTTGTGTGCAAGGTGGCCATGAAGACTGTGGGAAACAACACACAGAGTCATTTTTCTTTTTTTTTTTTTTCATTTTTTTATTAGGTATTTAGCTCATTTACATTTCCAATGCTATACCAAAAGTCCCCCATACCCCCCCACTCCCCTACCCACCCACTCCCCCTTTTTGGCCCTGGTGTTCCCCTGTACTGGGGCATATAAAGTTTGCAAGTCCAGTGGGCCTCTCTTTCAAGTGATGGCCTATTAGGCCATCTTTTGATACATATGCAGCTAGAGACAAGAGCTCTGGGGTACTGGTTAGTTCATATTGTTGTTCCACCTATAGGGTTGCAGTTCCCTTTAGTTCCTTGGGTGCTTTCTCTAGCTCCTCCATTGGGGGCCCTGAGATCCATTCAATAGCTGACTGTGAGCATCCACTTCTGTGTTTGCTAGGCCCTGGCATAGTCTCACAAGAGACAGCTATATCTGGGTCCTTTCAGCAAAATCTTGCTAGTGTATACAATGGTGCCAGCGTTTGGAAGCTGATCATGGGATGGATCTCTGGATATGGCAATCACTAGATGGTCCATCCTTTTGTCACACTTCCAAATTTTGTCTCTGTAACTCCTTCCATGGGTGTTTTGTTCCCTATTCTAAGAAGGGGCAAAGTATCCACACTTTGGTCTTCATTCTCTTGAGTTTAATGTGTTTAGCAAATTGTATCTTATATCTTGGGTATCCTAAGTTTCTGGGCTAATATCCACTTATCAGTGAGTACATATTGTGAGAGTTCCTTTGTGAATATGTTACCTCACTCAGAATGATGCCCTCCAGATCCATCCATTTGCCTAGGAATTTCATAAATTCATTCCTTTTAATAGCTGAGTAGTACTCCATTGTGTAAATGTACCACATTTTCTGTATCCATTCCTCTGTTGAGGGGCATCTGGGTTCTTTCCAGTTTCTGGCTATTATAAATAAGGCTGCTATGAACATAGTGGAGCATTGTGTCCTTCTTACCGGTTGGGACATCTTCTGGATATATGCCCAGGAGAGGTATTGCTGGATCCTCAGGTAGTACTATGTCCAATTTTCTGAGGAACCACCAGACTGATTTCCAGAGTGGTTGTACAAGCTTGCAATCCCACCAACAATGGAGGAGTGTTCCTCTTTCTCCACATCCTCGCCAGCATCTGCTGTCACCTGAATTTTTGATCTTAGCCATTCTGACTGGTGTGAGGTGGAATCTCAGGGTTGTTTTGATTTGCATTTCCCTGATGATTAAGGATGTTGAACATTTTTTCAGGTGCTTCTCTGCCATTCGGTATTCCTCAGGTGAGAATTCTTTGTTCAGTTCTGAGCCCCATTTTTTAATGGGGTTATTTGATTTTCTGGAGTCCACCTTCTTGAGTTCTTTATATATAGGATATTAGTCCCCTATCCGATTTGGGATAGGTAAAGATCCTTTCCCAATCTGTTGGTGGTCTTTTCAACGGGTAAAGAACACAACTGCATACTGCCCCTCATTCTTATGTGGGGCTGTGATAGACAGCCTATTTTGGTTGAATGAGGCTTGCTCTGAAGACCCAGTAGAAAACTCTACAAGGGACAGAAAAGTGAGCCATGTTCCCAGAGTCAGGTGCATGACACCACAGAGCCCCCAACTCCATAATTCTGTGACTATAAGTCACTCAGACAATGTCCCAAGCATCTGGCATTCTGGCTAGACTCCACCCCCACAATTTCCTGACTATAGCCAGGCATGCTCCTCCTGACAGTAACCTGATAGCCCAGCCCACTATAAAAGGGGCTGCTTGGCCCCTCCTCACTCTCTAAGCTCTCACTTTTTAAAAACTCTCATCTCTAGTCCTCCTTCTCTCTCTCTCTTCACCCCCTCCATGTAATCATGGCCAGCCTCTCTCTCTCTTTCTACCTTCTCTCTTTCTCCCTGCCTTTCTGCAATAAAGCTCTAAAACCATAGACTGTCTCTGCTTGAACAATGGGATAGTCTTTCCCCTAATGAGCCATGTCTAACTTCCCGAGGGAAGGCCTTCCTAAGCTCCAGCCATGGACTGGATCAAGGACTCTCTTCTGCATGGGAACCTCCCAGTGCCTCCCTCTCCCCCTGCCCTCTCCTCCCTTTGGCCCCAGGGCTGACCAAGCCGCCCCCAGGGGTCCCCATTCTGTTCTCAGAGATGTCTGGGATGCCCGAGGCTGAGAACATGGTACTTAGAGACTGCCCCTTGTTCACTACCCACTGAGCTGGGGCCAGTGGATTCACACAGCCAGACACCCACCCAGAGCCATGTGGAAAGCATGTGGCAGTCCTTCTGCATCCACCGGCCCAGAGCACCAGAACTCTGGCGGGTGTTTTTTTTTCCCACTCCCCCTTTATTCCCCCAAGCTCCCTACCCTGAATTGTAATGCACTGGAATTTCAGCACTGGATGTAAAGGGAGGAAGTCAGGATGCTAGTGCATATTCACTAGTAGAGTGATCTGAGTAGAGGACTCTGCCAGATGCTGTGTGTGTGTGTGTGTGTGTGTTTCCAGTCCTCATGGTAACCCTAATGAGTAACTTAGCTTGGAATTGTTAGACACTTCAACAAAGTCATAGAATGTCAAGGGGACAAGCTGCACTAGAGTAAATGACCTCAGGCTGATTGTCATCACAGGGTACCTTGTCATCACAGGATACCTTTAATCTCATATTGTTACAACTGCTTGTTTTTGTTTAACTAAGATTTAACGGTTGCTTAGTATGTTAGGCACAACTCTGAGATTTTGAATCATGGTAACAAAGATATGAGATCTGACGTACAGCACATAGCTCGATGGCAGATAGAGATTTAAATAACTACATCCTACGATATACCGTATGTCTAATAAAACAGGGATGTTAAGCTTGGGGAAGACTATGACAGGGGACACTGGGGTGGTTCAGTGGGTTGGGAATAAAGACAATGAAGATGATAATGGTAACAATTTATATTAAGTGACACCAGGCTATACTCTAAATTTCTCATATTCATAAATTCACTACTTTAGCATAGGTAAATAACTTGTCACATTTGTGCTCTTATTCAACATCCAGTGGATGTCACTGTGTACTTGGGATACTATACTGAGTTAAAGGACCAGCTTATCGAGCTTTCAGGGGAATTCATTAATGATGTTTTTTACTGTCTCTGTTTTTAAGTGAGAGAAGGAGGAGGACTGGAGAAGTAAGTATTGAGCGTCTTTGCCTAGCATGCAAGAGGTCCTGGGTTCAATGCCTAATGCTGAAAAACCCAGGAAAGAATAAAATACAGAACCAATGAAACATTTGGGTTTTTGAAAAGATGAACAAGGTCAACAAAGCCTTAGTCAACCAAGCAGAAGAGAGAGAGAAGACCCAAAGTAATAAACTTAGAGATGAAAAGGGAGACAGTACAACAGATGCCATGGGATTTGGGCCATTATGGTATACTTTGAAAACTCATATAGAAAAAAAAGAGTTTAAAACCTAGATAAAACAGGTATGTTTCCAGACATATATTATCTACAAAATTAAATCAAATGAATATAAACAATTTCAATAGATTACAATGAACAATGTAATTGAAATAGTAATAAAGAAATTAGTCTCCCAACTAAAAAAGTCCAGGGTAAGACAAATTCATTACACCAGTAGCTATCAAGAAAAAATGGCACAGATTGGACTTGATGTATTTTTTAAAAATGAAGACAATAAGTTGAGTGGATATGGAAGGGATATGGATCTGGGAGGGCTTAGGAGAGGGGCAAATGTGACCAAAGCTATTACAACCTGTAGAGTTCTCAATAAATGAATAAGAACTTTTCTAAAAGCTGATATCAAATGCTGGAAAGGGTGAGAGCCAGGAAAGGAACCCTTATGGTGCTGAAGGGAATGTCGATTAGGGAATGGGGATTAGTTCAGACACTATGGAAATCAATCTGATGAATTCCTCAAAACCACTAAACAGAGAACTATCATGGAACGTGTCTATACCACACAGGTGAAAAGACCCACAGGAACCTATGTAGGTAAATACCAGAGACAGCTGCTCATGCATGTTTATCACCATGATATTTATTATATTTAAGTTGTGAAAATAGTCTACGTGTCTATCAAAAGATGAATGGACAAAGAAACACAATACACACACACACAGGCGTTTTATTCAGCTGTAAAGAGGAGTGAAACAATGGTTAATGTCATTTTCCAAGAAAATGGATAGAAGTGGAAACATTAAGTGAAATGAACTCCACCCAGACAAGTATTGTTCTCTAATTGTAGCACACATACACCCAGACACACACACACAAACATACAACATGAATGTACAAGCATGACAATCTGGGGAAAGGGAGAGGAAAGAGAGGTGGTGGGATAGTGGAGTAAATATGGCTGAAGTTCGGCATATACTTGAATAGAAGTGTCCTTATGAAATCCGTCACTATGTACCGTGAATACATACCGATAAAATTTAAAACTGTAAAAGCGCAAAATAAATAAACAGGAGGAAATTAAATAAAAGAGAAGTCAAAGCTGTGTTCTAGGACATAGAACTTGCTACTGGACCTGCAACTCTGGAGCAGGTTGGCATGGCTTTGCTGTTGGTCTCTGCAGTCTTTCTTGGGTTAGTTGGGAGGTTTTTTTTTTTTTAGCTTGGGTGCTATGAAGGAGACAGAGTCACACAGAGGCAGTATTCTTTTTATGCTTTCTGGTCACAGGAACCCAAGCTAGTCCCCTCCTGACTCCTGTACTGACTTTTAAGAAAGACCCAAAAGAAACCCTTCCCCTCCTCCAGGTCATTAATGTCAGGTGTTCTGTCACTGCGAGGAGAACACCAACAGATTGGCTCACGAGAGCATTTCTTTACTTGTGTTATATCTCTTTCACTGAACCAATTCTGTGAAGGCCATGCAGCCTAACACAGTGTATATAAGTGATTATCAACTGGTGGGTGGCAACCCCTTTGGAGGTTAAATGATCTTTTCACAGGGGTCACCCAAGACCATCAGAAAACTCATACATTTATATTAAAATTCATAACAGTAGCAAAGTTACGGTTATGAAGTAGGCGTGAAAACAATTTTATGGTTGGGGGGTCACCACACCATGAGGAACTGTATTAAAGGGTCAGGGCATTAGGAAGATTGAGGACCACTGCTCACATGAAAGCCCTGCCCATCAAGAATCGTGTAACTTTGTCAGAAAACTAACTCAGTGCAATGTGGTTAGTGGCACTAAGCATGTGAGACGACACATCTAATAGACTCCAGCTAGGGTCTCAGACTTTGTGTACGGCAAGGTATCTGGAAAGCCACTGTCCCGGACACTACCATCCCCTTCCCTCTGGCTTTCTGTTTACTAGCCATCTGTTGCTGGAGTTGCCATGTCTCTATCCTGCTATGCATATTACCTGTGCAAAGGTGCATTTCCCAAATGACACCATGTCTAAAATCATTACACAGGAAGTAGAGGATGGCCACACCTACCACACCATAGAGATGGCATGGCTAGAGAGTAAAGAATGGATTGTTGGCTGGCCATCATTCCAGAGTATTATTATGACTCCAAAGAATTAATTTGGTTCCAAACCTCCAGCAATGATGATAGAGGATAAAAACCAGAATCTAGAGAGAGCCAGCTACGAAGTTAGGGGTACCGGACACATGCAAATAGAAACAATAGATAGCCAAACAGTGGGACCTGACCTATGTGGGATGAGTTCTGGGAAGGGCAAAGCCATGGTCCTAGGACGATTAGAGGAGGCAAGATCCTGAGGGCAGGACTTCCACAACTCAGGAAGCAACTATGAACTCCCAAAGACCCGGAGTCCAAGTTGTATGTCCAGCTGTAAGTGCTTATTTGATGGTGGAGAAAATGAAATGGCTTCTAGCTGTCCCAGACAGAACTAAGGTGCCTTGCAACTTCCAAGATAGCTTGGTAGGGTTGAGTGAACACCAGACAAGCTGGGATGACCTCACTCATGATTACTACCAGACATCTAAACATCAGAAGCTTCAAAGCATTGTTGGGAAGAGAAAAAATCTTAACCCTAGCATTTATACTTCAGCAGTAGCTCCCCATCCACTTCGGAGGGGCCGTAGTGAGTGCTCATATTCAAGAAGCACGATGACTAAAGACCGTAGACGTTCCTTTCCATCGGCCCCACATGCAACTAGCCTAGATAAGTATTCTCAGTCACAGACGTTCATGGACTTCCACAAGTCAGAAGTGGGGCCAACCCAGAAGCTGTGTAAAAATGTGAAAGAAACTCAGGTAGCCCTGGAGCAGCTGGAGGACACTAGGCAGCTTCAGGAGCCAAAGGTACTGGCTCAGGCTGAAAAATCCTTCCTAGGATGCCTAATAAAAAACCATAACCGACATAAGAAGCCAAGGAAGGGCTGTGTAGCCTCAGGATACATAAAGGAAGACCTTCAGTTCCTGGACAAAATGGACCACATTGACCCCGAACATTCTCTGCAGACACTGATTGGGCAAATGGAGTTAAATGAACCAGAAGTTCTGCCGAGGGTGCCGATGGAAGAGACAAAGCCAAAATCAGCCCCGGAGAAGACCCAGGCCTGGGAGTTGTCGGTAGCAAAGGAGAGTGAGTCTAAGTTCAACCCTGCCATCAACAAAGAGAACCAGAAGTTATGGAAGAAATTAGAACGACTTGCTCAAGATTATTATAGAGTGGAAGAGACAAGGAAGCAGATGCTGAGGCAAAAGCAAGAGCTGAAGGACCAACGCTGGGACTCGGTGATCCGCGGAACATCAATAAGGCTGGCATGGCGGGAGCATAAGCAACGATGCCCCAAAGAACGGGAAAGGCTCAAGAGCTCAATGAGCAGTCCCCAGCACCCTATGATAAGAATAATTCTGAATCAATCCCCACAACACCAGATGCAGTAAGAATAACAGAGGAAATCCATTTAGACCCGAGTGAGCAAAACACTTTACAGCTGCCTTCTGGGAACTGTGCAGCAGCCAAAGCTGGGCTGGAAAACCTTGAGCCCATCTCATTGAAGACAGACCTGAAAAAGACTCGGCTTTGTTGCTTCTATCTCAAGGGCACCGTGACAATGAACTCAAGGTTTCAGGATACCTGAAAATGGCCTGTTAAGGTCACATTTTGGTCTGGTTCAGAAGGAATTGGATACCCAGTGAACTCTGGAACAGTCTCAGGTATAACCAGCCTCATTATTGTGCCACTGTTCCTAAAACTGTGCAAAGGGTGTCTGAGTCACCAGGGAGAAGCCAGGGCTTTGGTGGGCTGCCCTAGGCTGGAGGGGCAGTCAGAAGCAGGAGACCTTGGGTCCTGTGGGTGTTGAAATGTCATGAGACATCAGTGAGGGGTATAGATGCTACAAGAAAAATGACAAAGCTGGTGGCCCAAACATAAAGGGCACAGGCTGGCTCAGTCTGCTGATTCATCAGTGACTCAGCATCTGTAAGCTGGCTGCACAGCCCAATTGTATTTTGGAAAAGGGCAGTAAGATAAATTTCCAAAAAGCCTCTGTGTTCTCCTCTGCCATCAACGACAGAAAGAACAATCACCAGCAATAACAGTTACACAGAGGCCAAACTTTCATATTAATTAAAAGTCGTGTAAGATATAGCTTGGCCAATTTGTCAATCACCGGGGGCTATAATTGGCCCCAGTAAGAGACAGCTTCAAGCCAAAGACAATGTGGCGCCTCACTAGCAGATCAAAGTTCACATTCTGGTTCTGCCATGCGCAACATATGCAATATGGGAGGTCACATTATCTTTTTACTACACCTTGAGAAAGCTAGCTCTGTATCAAATGCAGGAACGCATGCTGGTTTTCAGGACATAGTGGATGTTCAAGAAAGGACAAGAGCAACCTTCATAAGAATAACAACATGTTCTTGCTGTGGACTTCTTTCTACTGTGATTGCTGAAATCAAGGTGTTAGATGTAAGCCTCCTTCCTGTTCTGGAAAGTGACTAATTCTGTGAAGAATGCCCAGGAAGGAAGAAAAGATTCTTTGGGGATATTACAACAAATCCATGGTATTTCGATGCTAACACCCTTGAGACAACCGAGAGACAAAGGCAGAACAAATGCATGGCCTAGCATGACCTGTTCCAGCAAAGGAGAGGGAACTGTGGAGGAAGTCTGAGAGAACTAACTGGTAAGGAAGTGAGGATAGCAACTGGGAACATCCACTCTTTATTTATGTGTCACAACTGAACTGCTCTGACCTCAATTTCTTCTCCAAATACTAGTCTTTAGGTTTCCAACATGTTCTTAAAGGCTCTTGATATGTGCGGTCCCTTTATCTTAAGATCTCCACATCTTAATGGCAGATCTAAAGTCTGGAGTCATTTGGATAGGAGAAAAATGTTAGAACTCTTTTATCTTTTCCTTTTTCTCATCACTCCCTTTAGTCTTTCCTTTCTTTCTTATTCCTTCTAGAATAATTGTCTCAGACAACTCAGGAGAAAAATGTAAAACTTTGCCAGAGAAGGAGAGAGAGAGAGAGAGAGAGAGAGAGAGAGAGAGAGAGAGAGAGAGAGAGAGAGAGAGAGAGAGAGAGGAGGGAAGAGGCTGGGGAGATAGGTCAATTGGTGCCATACTTGCCCTTACCAGCATGAGAACTTGAATCTACTCCCCAGAACCCATGTTAAAATCACCAGGTATAGAAGCCATATGTGATGGTTTGTATATGCTTGATCCAGAGAGTATACTATTAGGAGGTATGGTCTTGCTGGAGTAGGATGAGCCTGTTGGAGTAGAACTGTCATTGTTGGTGTGGGCTTTATTACCCTCATCCTAGCTGCCTAGAAACCAGTCTTCTCCTAATATCCTTCAGATGAAGATGTAGAACCCTCAGTTCCTCTTGCACCATGCCTACCTGGACACTGCCATGCTTCCACCTTGATGATAATGGACTGTACCGTTGATCCTTTAAGCCAACCCCAATTAAATGTTGTCCTTTATAAGTGTTGTCTTGGTTATGGTGTGTGTTCACAGTGATAAAACCCTAAGACACCATATGTCTGCAATGTCAGCCCTGGAGAATCAGAGACAAGAAAACCTTTGGAGCTTACATCAACAAGTATAGTGGATTTGTTGAGTTCTAGGTTTGGTGAGAGAATCTATCAAAAAATAGGTTAAAGAGTGGTGATAATTAGTTTTGTCAATTTGACACAATCTAGTCTCCATGGGGAATTCATCTGGATCAGGGTGGCGTGTCTTTGGAAATTCTTTTGATTATTTTAATTAAAGTAGGAAGGCCTTCTCACGGTGGGCAGTATCATTCTCTAGGCAGAGGATCCTGAACTGTTTAGAAGTGGAGAAAAACTACCCTTGACTGTGATATATGGCTAGCTGTTTCATGTTCTTGGTGTCTTGACTTGTCTGCTACAATGGGCTTGAACCTGAAATTATGAGCTAAAATAAATTCTTAAGTTGTTTTTGCTAGGATATTTTATCCCAGCAACAGGAAACAAAATGACAGGAATCACAGTGAGTATAGGAGGCACCTAAGGTAACTGCCCTTCATTGCACACATGATTAAAAATATTAGCAAAAGAAGCTAGCTCTTGCTGCACCAACCAGTTGTCAAGTTTCCAGCACCCACGTGGAGGCCTAAAACTGTAACTCCAATTCCAGTAGATCTGATTCCCTCTTCTGGCTTCCACAGGTATCAGGCTTGAACGCATGTGATGAACTTACACATATGCAGGCCTAACATTCATACACATAAAATAAAACTAAGTGAACCTTGAAAAGCAAACCTCCTGCAAGACCAAGAGTTTATTGCCAGGTCCAGAATGGCCTTTGTAGGGACAGAATGACATGGTTCCTGCCTCTGGGTCAGGGCCAGCAGATGTGGGACTCCACCAGTGTCAATGACTACTGTGGGCGTAAGGCTTGTTTGCATAATAATGTACATATTTTATGGTCCTCCTTCAAGGAACATCCTCCCTGTTAACATTAATAGACTCCATGATAATCAGAGACAGCACAAATCCAGGAGACAAAGTTGTAGCTAATGTCTCAGCAAAATGATAAATGCTGGGACCTTCAGGACAGCCCTTAAGGCTATGGATAAGAACTCTAAAAACATGTGTTCAAAAGTACATAATTTCTCAACTATGCAAAATGTAAGGATGCAGTATGAATTATGAAGCAGCTACACTGTGAGCCAATTTGTCAGAAAGATTCTCAATTCTGGAACTGAGTTGCATTTTATTAAGCCACTGTGAAGAAGAATATTCTCCAGAGACTAAAACAGAACCCATGATTCCAAATAGGGCTCATCAGACTACAACCAGCAGCTCACACTAAGACTATTGCCTCTTCTGGTAAATAGAGCTGGATGTACCTGCGGTTGAGGCTGATTCACACTACAGCATAGCTGAGTAGCCATGAAGATCATAAAGCCTAGATCCGACTGTCTTTTTTTCTTACAGAAAAGTAGTGCTAACCTCAAATTGAATTTGCTATTTTTCGAACCATCCAGCATAGCTGAGCAATTGCTGGACAATAATTTATGAAATATCTAAAAGTGACCAAATGATTTTAGAATACATTTTTTTTTCCTGCTCCAGTTGGTGAACTCATAGATTAGGCAACCTGCTATGGTTGACTCTCATCCCACCCTTCATGAATAAAGGAGGGGTGGAGAGAGAGGGAGAAAGATGTGAGGACTGTGAAGAGACTCCCCGGACCAGGCTTTCTTCTTAAATTGCCTGGTAGAGAGGTTCTTGGGCGATAGAATTGCTCTAAATAATTCAAATAGGCTTTGTAGCTGCTGGCTCCAAGCCAAATATGAGCAGTTATAATTAACAGTCGTGCACTTAAAAGACAGTTAGAAATATGCTAATGCTCTCAGCATGTTAAAGCAAAGTGGCAGACCAATGTGATGTCCTCTCCTCAACACACAACGTCTGTCCAAATAGAGAAGCAACCCGAGAGCATTTGAAAATAATGCTATCTATCGGTCAGATAGGTGGAAGGCTGGCTTTGCTTTGTTTTGTGTGTGTGTTTTGTATGTCACAGTACATACATTCTTTTCCTTGTGTTACAACCTAGGTTAACAAAATGACTTTACTCCATTTTAATACATTTAAAGTTGCTTGCTTACATTTTCAAGCATACACTAATTTAACAGTATGCCCTGTTATTTTGGATTACTCTCATATGGCTTATTTATTGGAAGGTGAGTTCATGTGCATGAACTGTAGCTCCACATCCACAATGCAGAAAACATGTGGACTTCAGAGCGCATTCAATATACACATATGCCCTGTGCTGCATCCTGCTCTGATTACCCATGCTTGAAATGTAAAAATGGCCTGCTTTAACTGACCTTGCAGTTAATGGTGGAGCTAAGCTACCTTGCTGCAGCTGGGAGTAAGACTTGCATGTAAATAACTGCCTCTTAGGTAGAGAGGAGGAATGCAGTCCCCTCCCAGGATCCCTGGAGGACCAGTACCAAGACCCCTATCCATATCAAAGGCCATACATGCTCAAATCCCTTAAAAAAGGACAACCCCACACATACCCTTTTATATACGTCTAATCATCTCCAGATTGCTTATAATATAGAGCCAAGGTACAGCCAATAGTTATGAGGTATTGATCAACAAACCATGACAAGAAAATTGATTGTGTTTGTCAGAGACTCAGCACCTCCTCCCCCACCCCCAATTGTTGGTTGGATCTACAGATACAGATGCTGTGAGCACGGGCAGGGTGTGGAATGGCTACATTTGCAATTCTAATCTTAGCATCAGGAAGACCATGATGAGTCATATTCTACTCAACAGTGTGTCATGTGCTAGAATTTCTGGGCCCTCCTCTTTGGGTTGCCATGCAACTCTTGCTTCACTTTCCAGTCTGGCTTTGCTAAGCAGGGTTGCCAAACATGGATGGACTCTTGCTGGGAGTTGTTTGTGAAACCATTTTTCCTCCTGCATCAGTGTTACCCCCATTTTGTAGCATGTTCAGATAAATGTTTCTTAAGTGGCTCAAAGAAAGGACCTAGAATCTGTTTCAGTGTAACCAAGGTATCTCTAAGAAATGAAGTAATGCCAAGCATTAAGATATGCCCATCACTTTACAGCCTTCTAGGACGGATTTTGCCCCACGTCTCTGGTAGAATCATCATGACAAGACTTGGAGACTGGATCTGGATTTTCTTCATTTTACCAGCGGACATTAGCTCAGAGAGGGCAATTTATCAAGGGCCGTCACACCATGACCATCTCCCTACCCATCTCTAGGACTTCCTGAGACTATGTTTCCCTTTGGTGATGATGCTTTGGTTGACTGAATGATGGAAGCAAGGTTGGACGGGAAGTCAGAGCCTTGAGGCTCAGCTCTCACATTAACCTGCCAGCTGAGTATGACAAGCATCAAGCTCCCCTAGTATCTGACTGCCTCATAGGTACTTCACTCATAGGTGAAGGTACATCAGCTCTAAGATTCTCCAACAGTAAGCGATGCTGTTGGGCAAATGTAGCTAGTTTACAGTTGCCCTATCTAAAGGGTGGGGAGGTGCACAGCTGAGCTTAGAGTATAAGGCTCTACAACAACCCCAGAGGGCACTGCAGTACCCCCATTTTCAGAGAGTGCAACTGTAAACCTCTCTGTTTACACAGGGAGCTAAAAGCTAATGGCATACATAGGCCCTTTATGCAGAAATCAAAATTTTGAGACCAGCATGTCAAAGAAGACTGATTATCCCACTTTGCCTTAGTTAGATGCTTGTCTCAGATGCTGGACCAGACTGTCCTTGAATGCATAGAAATTTGCCTGCTCTATCTCCTGAATGCTGTGATTTAAGGCATATGCCACCACAAGGCAAGATCCAACAGTTTTGATACATTCATTGCTTTTGCTACATTGATTATTACTATGAGTAACAAAATTTTCAGGCTTTCCCTCAGATCTTGACAGAGCCCATGGTGTATAATGAGAGAAACAAAGAACAAAGTTCTGACATTTCAAAGAAGTTTCTATGCTATTTGAATTTTCCTATAAACAATCTTTTCCCCGAAACACACCCAAGTTTGGACGGAGGAAGTGACTAAGGATGGACTTCTCACAGATTAACCATAGGATTGGAAGGTTGGGTCTTTGAGTCACATGGTATCTTAGTTAGGGTTTTATTGCTGAGAAGTAACCTAGGCAATTCTTTTAAAGGATAGCATTTAATTGGGCTTACAGTTCCAGAGGTTCAGTCCATTATCATCATGCAAGGTAGTGTTCAGGCAGACATGGTACTGGAGAAGCCAAGAGTTCTACATCTTGATCCAAAGGACACTGTCTTCTGCAGCCAGCCATGAGGAATGTGTGGATTACACTGGCCAAACTTGAGCATATATGTGAGGCCTCAAAGTCCTGCCTCCACATTGACATTCTTCCTCTAATAAGGCAACAGCTCTTCCCATAAGGCCACACCTCCAAATAGTACCTTCCCAAGGGCCAAACATATTCAAACCACCACACGTGGTGAGCAGCCTGATAATCTCTACGGATGAAGGAAAGCTAGAGGGTGAGTTCAACCACATGGCCTTGAGCTAATCAACCATGGCTACATAATGAAACCCAATATAAATTCTGGACTTCAAAGCTTGTTGATCTACCTGGATGATAAACACTGAAGCATGCAGGGAGGATGATATATCCTGATATGCAGAGTAGGCTTTGCATGTGGAACACCCTTTCTTATACTTTAAATCGTCCTGTTCTATGTGTCTTGGCATTTGGCTAGCCCTGATTTGTAGCCTTTAGAACACAAATATAGCCCTTTTCTGAGTTCTGTGAATATGCAGCATTTTATTAAGTCCACAGGAACCCCTGAATTTATAGCCAGTGAGTCACAAATTGGAACGGAATAGTGAGAAAAGTCTTGTTGGAAGTCATTGCCCTTAACCTTGGGAAGCCTGAGTGGGCTCTGGGTATTTAGCTTCAGAGTCATAATACAACACTTCAACCTGCCTGCCGCATCAGGGTTCTGCATGGGGACATGTCAGATACTCCCACTGTTTCTTCTAGAACATTCATCTTCAGAGACCTTCATGATTAGTTCCATTACCCTCTTAAAGCAATTCAAATATCTGTCTAAAGTACCCCCACCCTTCCTACATTCCTTTTCTCTGTCCCTACTTTTTTTCTTTGGAGAGCTTGATTTGTGACACAGCATATAATCTACTTAGGGTTTTTTTGTATTAAGTGAATCTCTGATTAGATGTTTGATTTCTATGGGTGAGACTCTTCCTGTAGGCACTGTGATATTCCCAGTACTCATCACACTGGCCTGATGCCCACATGCATTCACTTAATGTTAGGTAAATCAGACTGTTACATATTTATATGCACAGAGATGTATATGACCCTTAGTTTCATATTTGGGAACTTCAATGCATGTGGCTAATATTTTATATCTCACTTGAAAAAAATGTGAAACTGCTCATTGTTCCATAGCTTTTCTTCTTAATATGCAAATCTGCCTTGAGTGACATTCTTGGAATAATTCCATTGACAGGGTGTCAAGTGTTAAACAAATAATAGTATTGGGACACACATTTGGCTAAGCTGGAAGTTTTCACCAAAGAAGATCAATTTAGAAGCTATCAGTGATATCTTCTACCTATCCTTTCCAGGCAGTCTCTACAGGTAAATATAGAGTGGCCATTGTCTTGGTTGGTTCTGATACATAAGTGACCACTGAGATGACCTTTGACCTTTACCAGCTTTCTTCTCCGTGATAACACCTAAAGATTCTGTCAAAGGTCATTTTTTTGTTATGTATGTGTGTGCCTACATGTGCATATGTGCCCCATTTGAGTATAGTGCCCACAGAGGACATGAGATCCCCGGGAACGGGAGTTACAGGTAGTTATGAACCACCATGTGGGTGCTGGTGCTGGGAACTGACCCCATGTCCTCTGCAAGAGCAGCCAGTGATTTTGACAGCTGTGCAGATTCCTCCCAAGGGCTTAGGAGAATGCAGAACTCTTCCTTGTATCTTTTTGTGTCTCCAAGAAAACACAGGCTTGTAATTTCACCATCACTCCGTTCAGTCTTGGAAAACATGTGCTTGTCACTTACGCACGCTCTATCTAAAAGATAATCCACTTGTTCACTTCCAAGGCTTGTTGAGAGAGAAAATCTAGCCCAAGGCAGTGAACAGTCACAGAAAATTGGTATTTGTTACGTGTAAGTGATTTGGATCTTTAAAATAATGAAAATATACCATATTTACACGGGCCAAATTATGACCCACTTTTGAAAGTAAATTTTAAAAATCATTTCTACAATCAAAGTGCTGTTCACATTGGTTTGCACTTTCCTGTCAGTTTAAATACTTCACTTCAAAAAAAAATCATTTTAAGTCTCCAAAAGGTTCAATGGATAGTGGGCTCTTAACATGTGTCTGGCATGGTGAACTGAATTGATATTTCAAAGAAGCCAAGACTAAGCTAATATACCCTTAGAGTGATACTGTGAATTATAGCGTGAGCGACCCCAACCCCTGCATTCAGGAGTATATATGGGTCAGGTCAAGGTACAGCAAGGGATCTGTTTTCTTCCTCTACAGGTACTCAAAACAGCAATTCTATACAATGTACATTTGGCAAAGATTCTTTCCTCCTCTGCTGCACAGGAACTTTTAGTTGTCTGAGCGCCTGTTTGTCAGTTATTGAGACAAATTCCTGAGTAAATATGTTTTTAGTCAGAAGCATCTGCATTGTATAGGGCACTACCAAGATTTTCTTCTATCAGCTTCCGTTTCAGGCTTCACGCTGAGAAGTCTATCAGAGTTGTTTTATTTTTTTTTAAATAAGATTTATTTAGTTTTACTTTAACATGTATGAGTGTTTGCTTGCATGTGTGTGTATGCACCAGCTTGTGGAGGTCAAAAGAGGACATTGGATACCCTGAAACTGGAGGTGCAGATGGCTGTTAACTACCATGTGGGTTCTGGGATCTGAAGCTCAGTCCTTTGCAAGAGCAGCTAGTGCTCTTGGGCACCGAGCCATCTCTCCAGCTGCAAATTGTAGTTGATTTTTGTAAGGGTGATGTTTATGGGTCTTATTTCATTCTTTTCAGTGTCTATATATTTCGGCTCTTGAATGTGAGAAGGAGCATTTGGGAGGAGAGGCAGACCTGGGAGGAGTTGGAAGGTGGAGGTGATGGGGACACAGAGTTACCACTATTCAAGTGACAACTGCCTAGCATGTTGATATCCAGTACATCCTACAACTTAAAGCTAATCACAAATGGGTACCCTCTGACCCGAGACTTTCCAACAGATTGACACAGATAAAGTAATTCCTCCACATTAGTCAAATCTTTCTTCGCATTGCTCCCAGGAAAGCCTTATGAAAGCACACCTCAGTCCCATGTCCCTCTGTGGTACCCACACCACCTCTGGCTTGCTACAGTCCGACTCATGAATTGCTCCTGGATCAAAACTATTTCTTAAAAATTCACCCTGACCAAGTTTATCTTATAAGTCTTTGTTGCTCAGATGGAGTCAGAATCAAAGGCAGTCTCTAGGTTCAATGTTACCTGCCATTGCTGCCTACCAGGAAACCTGTGAGGATTACTGCAGTTTTTAATCTTGTTGTTTCTGTCTGGAAGCTTTTGAGCAACCTTGTCACCATGTTTAGCTAGACAGGCTCTAGGAAATATAATTTAGTGGATACAGGAAGGGGCCTGAAACTCGGATCTTATTTCAACTCCTTTTTCTGCTGTTAGGAATTCCCAGGCATAATGTGAATGCCCAAAGTCCACAAAGGAACAGAATTAAGACCAAGATTGACAAGATGTTCTCTGGTATAAATACAGTTGAAGCATTGGGTGGAAGTTCAAATCTGCACTGAAGCAAGTAGAATTCGGATACGTCACATTAGACAACTCCAGAGAACTCAGCTCCCCCACAGGCCTGAATTATTTGTATACAGATAAAAGAAAATGTAATCTGTCTTCCCTGCATCAGAGTAAGTTTTTTGCCCCTTGTCAGTGTGTTTAAAGCTCCCATGGTGGGATGCACTCTGTTTGGGATACCATTTCTGGAAGGGAAAGCATTTGAAGTATAATTTCTGACAAAGGGGCTTACAGAGGAATGGAAAGATGGCGTTCAGAGAAGGAACTATGAGAAGTTTGCCTAAAGCTGAAAAAAACAGAAAACAAAAAACCAGCTTTCATGGTGATAGCTGCCTCTAATCCAGCACTCAGGAGGCAGGCAGGTGGGTCTCTGTAAGTTTGAGGCCAGCCTGATCTACATAGCAAGACCTTATCTCAAAAAATAAAATAAGCCCAGTTTTGGGGAAGTGTTGGACTACGATCCTCAGACATCTGAAAGAATGACAAGAGAAACAAGCTTCTATATCCATCAATCTAAATAACATGTCTTAGGCTCTTATTACATTCATTGTACTCTATAGGCGAGGTGGGATATGGAGATTAAAGATGCCTGTGTCTAACATGCAGGTGCTCATAATTAAGTGAAATCAAATGAAAACTATGATCCCCAGTTTTCTTACCAGTTCTGTTAGCCACTAGTTAGGTGAACATAATGGTTATTATTTTTTTTCTTTGCCAATTCACCTGGACCATGGGATATCCAGAGTAAATGTTATGTGAAGGGGTTTTTGGATGAGACTGCTATTTGCTTAGAAGGACTCAGTCAATATAGCCATCTATCTGCCTCCATGTGAACTGAGATTGTAAATAAGAGGATGGGAGCATCCATGCATCCCTTACCCTCTCAAGCTTGATATGGCTCCTTTCCTCTGCTGTTGCCCATGGGTTGGGCTTTATACAACTGTGAGGTTCTCATGGGGTCACACTTGGGCTGAACCATGCCACTCAAATTCTTCCTGAGTCTCCATGTTTCTTCCCCTTTCTCCTCAATCTCTCTCTCTCTCTGTCTCTCTCTCTGT
This sequence comes from Mus caroli, assembly GCF_978045245.1. Taxonomy (NCBI): domain Eukaryota; kingdom Metazoa; phylum Chordata; class Mammalia; order Rodentia; family Muridae; genus Mus; species Mus caroli. Next base: position 106,930,140 of record NW_028227258.1, read on the forward strand.
CTCTGTCTCTCTCTCTCTCTGTCTCTCTCTCTGTCTCTCTCTCTCTCTCTCTCTCTCACACACACACACACACACAATCTTAGGAAGGTATTGACAACTAGGTATCTGGAGTACACCAATGCAATGACCTTATGCAATCAGCTCATCTGATCTTATTTAGAAAACAACACTATAGTTTCTTTGTTTTTTTTTTTCCTTAGAAGTGGCTGTGCTAAATATAAACCATGGTCACCATTTTTAGAAAGGTCTGTGATGTGAGGCAGGATCATCAAAACGTTATAACATAGGGAAGTGGACAAAGAATAAGAGCTCAGGGGATGAGATGAACCAAAGAGACAAGGTAAGGCTTTATAAAGAATGTGACTTTTGTCAGAGGATGAAAGGGATTTGGGTGGGGTGAGAGGAATGTCCCAGGTTTGTGGGACAATATGGCCTATGGTGAAGGGGTTGAGAAGTGACCGTACTGAGGATACCAACAATTATTCCTTGGCTGGAGAGCAGAGGGGTCTAAAGTGATGGTGGCAGCCAGGCAGGGGAGAACAGATGGATTAGAAAACACCTTCCCTAGAGCACTAGGTCTAGATGTCCAGCAATCTTTAAAAACTACGTAGGAGAGTCATTCTGCCTAAATAAGGTGTGGGATCGTTCATACATCTTTGCAACAACCCAAGCAGGAGACTGACAGTGTATTAGTGATTGGGCAAAGACTTGGCTTTATTGAGTGGGTGTCAGAGGTAATGACAGTTGGCTCCAAGTTCCTGATCTGGTTCTTCAACGTTTGCTATAGAGAATTCTGATACAAGGGACTTGCCCAGGAAGCCAGGAGAACGATATAACCTGATAGGCCTTCCACCCAGTAGTTAGCTCTCACATGGGATGCACTGAAGTTTCTGTGGCTGTGGAATAATCATGGATGAGGCCAGCTAGAAAGTTGGATATATGGGTTTTTTTGCTGCTGGGAGGAATCAAGGCTAGAGATGTAGACTGAGAGGTGGTTGGTGAATTTAGAGGCTAAGGATTCATGATCAATTGTGGATAGACTTGAGTTTGAACTCTGCCTTCTATACTAGCTAGCTGTGTGGCCTCAGACAAATTATCATCTCTAAGCCTTAATTTCCTTAATTGTCAAATGGGGAAAATTACACATACTTCAAAGGCTTCTGCTTATTGCTTCCCATCTGGCAGCCATTCGTCACCATCATTGTGGGCCATCACCATCATTGCCGAAGCCATTAAAGTAGATGAACTTGGCTAGGAGCAGAGTAATTAAGTAGAAAAAAGGAATGCAGAATGAGTCTCAGGGAACAGTCACAAGGATATATGGCAAAGAGCAAAGCTGAATGAATCCCAGAAGCAGGCAAGAGAACAGAAGACCAGGCTGCAGAACACCACGAAGTTCAAGGGGACAGAATTTCAAGGAGGTGTGTGTGCAGGGAGATCGTCAGAAATGGCATGTGCTACAAAGAAGTGGATGATAAAGGAGAAAAAAGAACATTCAACACAGTGGTTGAGGCAGCATTACTTACTGGATTATTATCTATGTGGCGACTGAGGGAGCCAATCACAATGTAATGAGATTCAAAACGGAAGCTTCCGGGATGGAGAGATGGCCCAGGGGTTCAAAGCCATTGTTGCAAGTACAAGTGCAATTGCAAGTGCATGTGCAGAGGACCTGAGTTCAGTCTCCAGCACCCTTGTCAGGGGCTCACAACTGTATGCAAGTCCAGCTCCAAGAGATCTGACATCTTCTTCTAGCCTCTGTGGGGACCTGCATGCATGTGCTCACACACACACACACACACACACGCACACGCACACGCACACGCACACGCACACACACACATTGAAAAAAATAGTAAAATGGGAGTTTCGCTCAGACTCCAAGAAAGTAAAAAACAGATTCCAGAATGAACTCCAAATTGGATCACCTTTCAGAAATTTCAAAGTACCATACAACACATATGGGCTTTGGCTTATTATCCACATTATGCATGCCAAAGGCTTAAGATCTTGGGGAGAACAGGATCTTTAAGAAGGACTTTACTTTTGAATGTATGTAAATGGTGATATGGGCAATGAAATCTTGCACGTGCTAGGGAAATGCTCTAGTACCTATTCCTATGTGGGAAAGTTCTCAGACAGCTGTGACAGGAGCTCCATCATTCTAAACCAGAGGCCACCCCCTCCTGCATCCTTATAAGGCTTTCACAGAAGACACAAAGCACTAGATGGGAATTATCTAGGAACTGCAGTAATGGTATAAGTGGATGGGTGGGTTTTTTTTTTGTTGTTGTTGTTTGTTTTGTGGGGGTTTTTTGTTTGTTTGTTTTGTTTTGTTTTTTAACATGACTTACTTTTCCTTGAACATTTTGTAGTAAAGGACATTTTGTAGCTGTACTGGGTGGCCTGTTGGTTGGGACATGGGACAGATGGGTGACTTGATAGATCTGAGTCTGCATGGAGCTCATTTAGATTCTTCCCTTGTGTACCATCAGAGTCCAATGTAGAAAGGAGTGGTTTAGAAAATACAAACTAAGGCAATGACCACCAAAGCTGGAAGATACTTAATGTCACACATCAGGAAAGAAGGCTGGAATCTCTCAGCGTGAGTCCCCCAAGAAACCCTAAAGACAATCAAAAAGGAAATTGGCTTTTAATGAGCAGTGATGGCCTAGGGGTTTTAGGAACCATAGCACCTGTCCCTCCCCTTTGGCTGTTCCAGTCATCATCTCACACAGCACAGGAGGGAGCAGACATGGCAAGAGCCAGCAAGTAGAACGCAGAGAAATCATGGACTCTACCATTGTCCCACAAAGAAGGGATTTGCTGTGTTGAGTATTCTGCAGACATGGGAGAAGCTCTGCTGTAAAGGTTTGTCATACAAAATTACCTGTTTGCAGTTCTGAATTATCCAGTACACTGAGCTAGAAGAGTCCAGACCATTTTTAGTATCTGAGGAGCAAGCCGGCAAATCTAAAAGGTCAATGAAGTGCAGATACAAACAATCCCATAATCTTTTGTGTTTACTGTGGCAGTAGCCTAAAGTTATGAAAACGTGAGTCAGAGAAAAGCTTGGAGGGTGACAATCCATTGATTATTTTTAGCAGATTGACAGAGGAAATCAGCCCCCATGACTTGAAGAGAAGGCACCTGCAGGGCAGGAGGACCTGGGCATGGTTGTGGGCTGACAGAAGAAAGGAGACATAACCAGTCCACTAGACCAGTGGGACAGGGATGCTGGGAAGATGAACTCAAAACATCAGAGGACAAGAGAAGAGTAGTCATGTAGTCATGGCTCCCCTCTACAAGACAAGGAAAGAGTGGGGAGGAGGGATGAAGGAAAGAAGAATGGAACTTTGTAGTGAGTGCTTTTGATTCTCCTGATGGGCTGGGAGAAAAGATCCCTGTGGATAAGGGCAGGCATGGCAGTCCTTACCTGGAAGGGCAGGATCTGGGAGAGTGAGTCTATGCTGGAAAAGACCAATTTGCATCCAGTAAGAAGGAAGTGGTTATTCTAGGGCCTAGTGAGGTTGATTGCCTTGTATGACATGTGGCTGTCATTCACAGAGGGATACCACTGGTAGGTTTGGGGGGAGATGATCATGGTGACTCAACCCTCATGGCTTCATGCTTGGTACTGTGCTCTGTCAGATTCTCCATCTTTACAGTGCATCTCTCAGTTACTACATACGGTCAGAAGACGACCATGGGGACAGAAATGAAAAGTGTAAAGAAGTGACGGCAGGTTCTGCCTAGTTACCTGTTTTCTGGTGTAGAAATTGTTCTCATGGCAGCAAATGGACTAGTCGATGCCTGATCTAGATTCTGTCTCCAGAACAACACTCTATCCCATACTGTCTACAAATGACAGCATAGAACTCAATTAAATCCCAATATCATCAAGCTCCAAGAAACCTTTTGTTTCTATTCACAATAAAGCTACCTGTGACCAAGAAAGGTTTCAGCACCTTGCTGTTTTCTTTTAATTTTTATTTAAACATTTTATACAGTATATTTTAATTAAATTTTCCCATCCCCATCTCTTTTCAGACTCTTCCCTACCTCTCTACTCACCCAATGTAATGTTCCTTCTTTCTTCCTCTTTATACCTCAAAAACAAAATGAAAGAAGAAAAAAGAGAACAAAAAACCCATAAAATCAAAACAAACTAATTAAAAATAAAATAAAATAAACTTAATCGCTGAGTCAAATGGGAACAGAGCCCAGCAGCAGCCATGTCTTCTATTCAGAACTCACATGACCCAATCCTCCACTTCAAATATCCAGCTGAATTCTACAAGCCAACGCATTGGGAAATGAAGAATGAGCATGCCAGATTTGACATGTTTCTCTAAGAAGACAATTTTTGTTAGCCTATTCATTCCTAGAAATAACTTCTGAAACAGAAAATTGTACATCTGGGAGAAATCTGCCCACAAGACTCGTTGCAAACCAGCCTCATAACCCAATTAAAGCTATGAGGAACCGTTGGTCTGCTCTGAGCCATTAGTCATTTTAACATTATATTCTCCCAAAGGAATAAAACCCAGGAGAAGCAGCAGGAATCCTTAATATTCTGGGTCAAAGTTCAATGCTGAATAGCCTCTGGTACCTTTAAATGTGAGCAACGTTCAAGGTTAATCTGAGCCATCATGCCTGACGGCTTACTACCTGCTGTTATTTGTTCCTGGCACACTTCCTGCTGCATAATCCATCTATAAATGGAATAGTTTGCTGAATAAATGAATGAAAAATAATAGTGAATTTTGAGAGCAGGAGCTTCAAGTCACTTTACAGGGAAGCCTGATCTTTATCTAAACTTCATTTTTCTCTGTATTTTCAATGACTCTGTCATTTCCAGTCATCATAAGGTCTAGGATGGAGCAGTAGGGCCACTGGAAATCTCTTGAACACAAACCAACACATCTACCTACACACACACACACACACACACACACACACACACACACACACACTACTCCCAAACTCTGGAATCCTGAAGGCTCTTAGCTTTCAAAGTCCGTTTTTTTCTAAATGTGCTTTGTTTTAATATTTTAGAGATTCCAAGCAGCGAACAATAGAGCTCCTCGGAGGCCCGCCTCACATCTAGCATGGGACCAAGTGAGGAGAGGGGAATAGAAACTACCTTCTGGTTCTAAAGGACAACAAAAGCCAATCTTGGTAGCATCTGAATTCAATGAGTTCCCACAAACAAATATGTGTTGCTGGCTGCAATATTCTAGGGGTTTGTTTCAATGGGGAAGTCTGTTTGGGGATGCTTTGGCATTATTTAATTTAATGTTTATTTTAGCCCTGAAGGAGGTGGGAGATACAGCATAGGAAGGAGGATGTGAGACAAAAACACCACACCTGGAGCTTGGACAAGACCGATGCCTTCTGAGGCTAACCAAATGTTGTTTCTGATATTGACAGTTTTAGCCCTGTTAGCACCCAGGGATGTGAAAAGTGATGGAGATCACCCTGATGACTGTCAGCTATTGCAGTTTCTATCATCTCATTCAGTCATGAATCCATAAAAGTGGTGGTCATGATGCAATAGTTATAGGAACATGTACCAACAGGCCATGGTGTACCGGACTCCATGGGAGTCTTGATGAGAAGCTAAGGAAATGTCCTGTCTAGAAAGATTCTCTTACCCAGGAAAAATACAGCATTCCAGATGGTTATATCTGGGGGAAAGCTGGACTGATGGTCTGCTGATATGAGACTATGTATGTGTATGCACACACATACAGACACACACACACACACACACACACACACACACACACACACACTATAGAGTTCTTAGAAAAATACTTCAACTTTTATAGCCTGACCTGGTACCAGATAATCACAGGCTGAGGCATGAGAATCTCAAGTTGAAGGCCATCTTGAGCTTCGTAGCGAGCTGATGGCCAATCTGGCCTACATAGTAGATACTGTCTCAAGATGAATCTAAGAGGACTAGAGAAGTGGCTCAGCAGTTAAGAGGACTGACTGCTCTTGAAGAGGACAGCTTCAGTTCTTAGCACCCACCAGGCAGCTGACAACTACCTCTAACTCCAGTTCCTGGAGATCTGATGCTCTCTCCTCGCCGCCGCCACAGGCACTGCACGCATGTTGTGCACAGACATTCAGGACAACAAAACACATATACACATTTTTTTTTCAAGTAGAATACTACACGGCCTTGAAAACAGTAGTATATATATTAGTATATATATTTGTTCTATTCTTTAGTTCTAAGACTGTTTATGTGTATACAGATTTATATGCACATATGCATAAATATAATTAATTTTTGTTCCATCTCTCTTACTTCAATAAGAAGACGTGAAATATAGACCCACGGTGCACACAGGAAATGGACCCAGTCACACATCTGACATTAACTCTGCAGTCAATACAGAGAAAACAGACAGGAATAGTCTGCTTAAGGGGCGGGCTTCTCCTAGCTTTCCCTTCCATTTGAATCACAGAGCACAGAGTCAAACTCTTGCCAACTCTGAATAGCAAGTGCCACACTCACTGGGTCGTCATCAATGTCTAAGCAACACTGTGTTGAGCTTCCTTGGCATGTCCCCTCACTGTGTGTCCTCATTCTAAATCAGAGAGCAGCTGCCACAAGGGTGGATCTGCGGGCCTCTGCTGGCCTCTCTATATAGCACTCTGGCCACCATTTGGAAGTTGCTGATGCTCCCTTGATGGACCACACTCTGCTAAAAATGGTTACATTCTGAATCAGAACCAGGAGAGCACCCCACATAGTGAAGATGGGAAGAAAGAGCATCTCTGGCTATTCACTTCTCATATTGATTCTGCTCTCGTGTGGCCCTGAGAAATACATATGTGTTTTGGCCTCCGTTGTCCTTAGAAAGCCCTTGAGCAATGCCTTTGGGAGCTTGCGAGTGGTGCTTGGAGGATGTATCCTTCCTAATTGCATGTATACTCGTAGCTAGATTAATTTCCATAGATAAAGTAAAAGCATCGCCTTGCATCGCACAGCCACTTCCTGATAGCCATTAAATCAAGCGTGGTTCTGCACCAGGAAAATAATTCTGAAGCTGTGTACACCCATCACCCCACATCTTTCAGGAAGTTGGCTGCAGAGCTGACCAAATATAGCATCAATGTTCAGATACCATTTAGTAAGTACAAATGAACTGGGTTAGATCACACTCTGCACATTTATTAAAAAAAAAAGAAAGAAAGAAAGATTCAAATTTTAATACATTAGCCCCAGAACACACTGTACAAGCACCAGGAAATTTGCAGTTGTCAACGGGAGAATTTAGACTCGGGGTAAGTTCATCTAAGGAAGTGAAATCTTCATTTAGATCTTTACTTTTCTTTAGTCCACTCTCTTTCCCCTCTCCCATGCCTGCGTGTTCCTCCTGGGATGGGGAAGAACAGGTTGCACGGTAAGCGTATCTCACAGAGAGAACTGGATAGGGTATATTTATCAGGAGAAGGCGACTGGGGAGCTCAACAAAGTGGTTGGTAGAGCTCTTTCACAGGTCAAAAGATGGCTAGGCTACGTGAGTGTGTGTGCACTTGTGTAAGGGCACGCATACACGTGTGTTCCTGTCTGTGTGAATGTGTGTGAGCACATGTACACTTGTGTTTTCTTTTAAAATACTTTTATTTACTTACATTTTTTATGCACAGTGGTATTTTGCCTGCATGTATGTCTAGACACTGTGTATGTCCCTGTTGCCCCAGGAGGACAGGGAAAGAAAGGTGTTGGGAACCCCGGAACTGAAGTTACAGATGATAGTGGGCTATGATGTTACTCTGGGAGCCAAACTTCAGGACCTCTGAAAAGGGAGTCAGAGCATTTGAACCCTGGCTCCCCTCTCCGGACCCCACTTGTCTTTTTTTTTAGCAAAGCTGGGCTAAAACTAAGGAAGAACCCTGCTTCTGAGCTGCACCCCCACATGTCTCCTGATAATCAGGGGAATTGGTAAGGTTGTTTAATGGCAGCTTTCTATTGTGCTTCACAGAAAATCTACCTGCCTGTGGGTGGCTGCAGCCTCAAGGCTGAGAGCATCTCCTTACCACAGCAGCAGCAGTTAAGCAGCAGCAGTAGACTGGCCAGCTGTGCGGCTTCCCAGGATGGGCAAGGTGAGAGAAGGGGGCTGAAGTCAGCCTGACAACCAGATAAAAGGAACGGAGGCCTTGCAAACCCAGCAGCAGAAAGTAGGCTGTACTCCAGTTCAAACCCGACAGGCTGTTCTTCGTATCAGAGCCTTAAGTGGGCTTCATTTCAGAGCACATCTGGTTTCCCTGACCATTCTATCAAAAACAGCTATTTTCTTTAAATTGAAAGTCAAGGCCATTTATTTTTCTCAAAACTTGTGCTGTCAGCTCTGTGTTCTGACTTGGAAACATTTGCTTGTTCCACACAGTGGCAAAGCCGCTTTATTCTTAAACAGGGTTGGAATCTCTCTTCCCTGAGCATGTCTTGTGAGTGATACATTTACATAAGTCCTTGCCCCAAGAGGACATGTGTACCAGTTATGAAGATGGAATATATTTGGAGAAAACTTATTTGGAGGGAAAGAGATGCCAAAGTAGTCCTCCAGTGAGGGCCTCGTGCCAAGTAAATCGTGTCACATGGCCCCTTCATGTCATCTCTAGGTACTTCCATTGAACGTGTAAGTTTTCATGAGGGAGGGCAGTTATTGGTGACCTCTTTCCATACATCATGAATTAGTAAATGTTTAATTATGTATCATTGCTTTTATATATGGATATATAAATAAATAAATAAATAAATATATATATATCCATACATACACACACATATATGCATATATATATATATATCTATATATATATATATATCTATATATATATATCCTGCTCCTGTGCTGCTCAATGGTTTGCAAAGGGCGCACTTAGGTGAGTTAATGTGGTGGGAGCATTATATAATCTAGTTAATAGAACTGTTTGCTATGCTGTGGCTAGGCTTTGCCTGAGCACTGCCCTGGCATGGGACTCCATTGTGTCTGGGCTGTGATCCATCATTAAACAATGTTTCTATGTGGTCCATCATTATACCACAATGTGAGTATGAAACTGAGGCTCTAGGGTAAGACCAGGACAGGGTAATGCCTGCCATTATGTTAAGCACTTCAGTACTGTTACTGTAGCAACAACAAATTCACTTCTTACTTCAAAATTTTCAATTAAATGGACTTTTAGGTGTCAGTGACTATGTAACAGTTCCCTAATTGGATTAAGAGTACAGTTATCAAGCAGGACGTCCTTAGCAATTATTTTACCTCAGATGCTAGGCAATTCTGAAATGATTCCCAGGACCCCCAAAATAAATCATCCTGAAAAATCATAGACTTTCACATTAATTTCCCCATTTATAAGCACCTTGCCTCTTTATCAACTAAGCCCTCTTCCTTATCAACCACCAAGGGTCACATTTAGTTCATTAGTGGAAGGACGCTCCCATCCTGACACTTCAGAGATGTCTATGGCACATAAATTCCAGCGTTACGTCAGGGAGAACGGGTACCAAACCATTTCTCAGAAATCAGTGGAAGCCACATGAAAGCTGAGTCTAGAAGCATGCTCAGTGAGTTTGTAATTACAAATCCTTCCATTATAAATTTTTTTAAAGAAAATATGTAATAAAAAGTGTAGAAATCCACACCATGGCTCTCTGCAAAGTATCAGTTTAGTTATTAAATAGCTATAAATTAGCCATTAGGATATATTCTTCCAAATGGATTAACCTTTTCAATTATCATTTCATCTGTTTTCTATATTTAAAAGAAATCAAAGAAATTCAAGATATAGGAGAGACAAGGCAGTAGAGGGTCTGAAACTGATTTGGTGACTTTGGAGTTGACATAATCTTGGCCTGGTGCGGTTCATTTTGGAAAGCTGCCTCAAATTTCCCCTGGTTTTGAACTTTTTTTTTTTTTCTTACCACTTTCATCTAGCAAGAAATCATCCTGGTAACGGAACTTCTCTGGTCCACATGCAATAAAAATGTCATCGTCACCAAAAAAGTCCTGAAGGCACATCACCTACAAGAGAAAAGCATAGTTCTCAGCCAGGGGTCCACACAACAGCGATCACAACACCACCTCCCCCCCCTGCATAGACTTCTCCATAAAGCCATTTTCCTCTAATGGAATCAACAGGGGGATTTCAAAGGCTCGGCTGTGCATCTGTTATCAGTAAGGAACGAGTTAGTCTCAGGTCTGCAGGAAGGCAGAGAAGGCGACTGGGCGGGTAACTGTCACATTTATGACTGGAAACATCAACAGGCTATGAGGTAAGAGCTCTTTGTTTCCATAACATTGGGGATTCAGCTACTCGGACCCCAGAGCCCCCCAGCTTCTGAGTGTAAGTCCCAAAAGCAAGGAGAGCCAGTGCACGGGTTTAACTGCAGACGTGCTGCTGTTGGTAAGTAACAGCACTATGTGTTCACAACAACCACTGAGAAAAGCGGTATAGTATTACAACTTGTAGGCCCAGTCCATCTCTCGTTGAAATAAACTGAAACCCTTAGAAGAGGAAGAGCTGGGAAAGGTTTTGGTGAGGGTTGAATCCGAACACTAAAGAAACTCTGTGCTCTTCTGTCATACTGTATCAAACACTAAATCTCTCAGTACCCCACCTGTTCAGTACTGGGGATCAAGTACAAGACTGTGTACATATTAGACTAACACTCAGCCACTAAGTTATGTCTCTGCCCCTTGTTTGTTTGTTTGATCCAGAGTTCCACTATATAGCTCAAACTAGCCTTGAACAGTCCATCCTCCTGCCTCAGCCTCCCCAGTGTTGAAATTATAGCCTGGGGCCAACATGACATTCTTCCTCTTAACTTCTCATTGTCAGGTGAAAGAAAAATTTAAACTAGATGTGGTTTCATGTGTCTTCTAAGCACAGGGAGGCTGAGTATGGAGGACTAACAGTTTGACTTCCAGGCCAGTCTGAATACCATAGTGACATTCTATCTCAAAAACAAATACAAGGACTTGACTCAGTGTATTGCCAAATGAGAACTTTAAGGTAGATGTCTCTTCGCAGTGAATTGTGGCCAGCATGATTAATTTTCAAGCTTAAAGACGCTCCTACAATGTTTTTCATATATGGGTTATGCTAATGATGGAATGCTGCTGAATTCTATCCATTCCCAATTTCCTTTCACCATGGGGGAGAATCATAAGAACCGAGTTTGCTTCTCTGTAGCTGTAAAATACATCTCGAAGGACACAGGCTTTATTTAGCTTGCAGGTTGTGGCTCATCATCAAGGCAAGGCAAGGCAAGGCAAGGCAAGGCAAGGCAAGGCAAGGCAAGGCAAGGCAAGGCAAGGCAAGGCAAGGCAAGGCAAGGCAAGGCAGAAGCTTGGGGCAGGAACTGAAACCGAGACTGTGGAAGAAGACTGCTTACATGCCTGCTCCCAGGCTCACATTGGCTACCTTTCTTATATAGATAGCCCAGGCCCACCTAAGGATAGCACTTCCCACAGTGGGCTGGATCCTATAATCCCATTATCAGTCAAGAAAATGCCTCATTGTTTTGCCCACAGGCCAAGGACCCATGTTTAAAGGACAGTTACAGTAGAACACTTATAATCCCAATGTTGGGTAAGCAGAGGTATGTAGAGCCTAACTCATAAGCTTGGAAATAAGATAGAGAAATGATACCCAAAGCTACTCTCTGTACATGTATCTGTATGCGTACAAATATGCACAAACTATGCTCATACGCGCATCCACAAAATTTCATATAAATCAAAACTGTTGTTTTCTAAAGGGGATACATCTTCCTTTCTACATGCTCTGCCGTTTCCGTTACAGGATATCACGTGACAACTCAACCACACTCAACTGTGTATGCGTGTGTGCATGTTCTTGCTAAGTGGGTAGATAACCAACGGGACCACAACGTGTTCTAAGTAGGTTGTAGCCAATGGGCTCCCACCATTCTGATGATGACTGCTCTCCAAGCTCTCAGCTCAAAGAACACAGCAGACAACAAATGATCCATCTTGGACAGTTTAAGCGTAATCCTGTTGGCAAGTGAGAGATGAAACGTGATGAACTTTTGATGTTCCTTCCAACACTAGGATTCCAAGAATATGAAAAGAACACAGTGGTTGCTAAAGAAATTGTCTGTCATCACACAGCAGAGAAGACAAGGGAAGGAGTCATTCCAATGTCAAGTTACATGTACTCATTTACCACTCAAGCTTCGATGGGTGGAATCAGTGGAAGCCCTGAGCTGTCTGACGCGCCAGGGGTTTCGGCTGTGCATCGTTTTGCCTCTTTGCCTTCCCACAACAGCCCACTGAAAAATGGCAGTAAGCTCTGTAGATGAAATTAAAAATGCCATTCCTTGTGAGAAGCTCTGACAAAAGGGTGGAGGACAAAAGGGATTTAGATGAAAGACAGGTTAGGGCAAAATTGGTAGGTTTCTATTATCCACACTCTTTTACTCTATTACTAATTGAGAGGTCACTGTAATGTAGTCCATCCAACAGAAAAGAGTAACGGGGGTAGTTTTACCCCATTTTTCTCTTGGAAAATGCGGTGTGGGAATTTTCCTTGAGGTATTTCTGGACATTTTGACATCAAGGAGTTATAGGAAGTAGAGAAATGTAAAACGAGTTTTGCATAACACTCCGACCTTTTGTCTATGAAGTGTTAATCATTTGAAAACTTAATGTACTCAAAACTCAGCTTGGTTACCAGCTCTAAAATACAAGTTAGGTTTATGGGTAAAGAACGTGCTCCATGCTACAGGGGACCATGAATATGGTCCTCATCTACCAAAAATCCTCTGCTCAGATGCTGTCAGAAGCATCGACCATAGGGCAGATGTAAAGAGAAACACCAAGTTTGAGAAAGAAGATACACTCAGCCTGTGAATAACTCCTCTCCAAGCACCCTCTCATCCATAGCCTCACTCTGGCTATGGCTTGATTCCCTGCAACATCTTCAAATGCCAGGCAGCTCCAGCCCTCCTCCTCATAGCTGTCATCATCCTGTCTGCCCAGAGCCCATCCTCCTCCAGGGACCTTGGCATTAGCTCTTGTAGAAGTCTGAAGCCCTGCCCCTTTCCCGGCACTCCATGCTGTTTAATCTTGTCGGTCTGCCATTCTCTACTAAAATTTCAAATTCTCTTCCCGTAGCTCAGAAATCACCACTGGCTTATAGCCATTGACTTAAGGTTTGTCTTTCGGAGCTGGTTTCCCAGATGCCCTCACATCTGTCTCCAACTCGACCTACCAGGTCTCCAGTTGACCCAGTGTCTATGAGTGATAAATAGTGATGTCTGGACAGACATTATGCTCTAAAATAAATGTTTCCACTGGTTTTTATTCTCTGACACCTTTGATGCTTGTGTGATTTCTTTTCTATAAAAATCCTCCTATTATGATTCTCACCAAGACTTGGTCTAAGTCCTTCCTGTGGACCAAGACTCAGTTGAAGGTTCGAGCCCTACCTTCTCCAACCCCTCCAACCCAAAGGGACACACCCTTGTTCTGAAGCTGTTGGCATCACTCAATAAATGTTTACTGACCACCTATTTTGATAGCCTGGAGAATATGTGTCCATGTTTTTTCTCTCTTCTTCTCCAGTCTATAGACTTATAATCTCTACAGTTCCCAACATTGTTTGCTATGAATCAATAACTTGCCCAAAGTAACCCACACAATTTTTCTAGTAGTTTTGTCAAACTCTGAGAGGAGCTGTCTGGATTTGTCTGCCATCTCTCATCTGTCTAGAAATGAGTTAATATATATATAAAGATTTCAAATCCAGTCAGGGCATAACAGTATCTCCTGGGTGGTGCCTTCTTTGGCCCTCTATCCATGCATGCTCTGGTATATTCCCCAAGAGCATAGCACTGATGACCCCCTGGGTTAGGTGTCAACCCAGATCTGCCACTCAGCTGTGAACCTCTTTGCACCTCAGTTTATTACATCAATCATTTTAAGGATTTAATATCTTATGACCATGAATATAAACCAAATATAACCACAAATAGGAACCTTCTCAGTTCACTTTAGGTATTTTGAGCCAAAAATGTTGTCTTTATTTTCAAAATAAGTATGAATCAAATATAAACCTACTTCAAATGAATTAATTTTTAAAGCAGAACCCAACACGGTTATAATACTCCAAGATATCCACATCTGCAGACTTCTTTTCGAAGTAGATTTGAGCAAGGTGTAACAAGTGAATGTTCCTTATTGCTAATGGAACAAGAATTTGTCTTTGTTTCATTTGTTGTTTTATTTTGGTTTTGGTTTTGTCTTGAAATAGGATCTCACTCTGTTGACTAGGCTGGCCTCTAACTCCGCTTGCCTCTGCCTCCACCATATTGGATTTTAAGATTACTATTTTGATGAAAAGCATACTTTAGATTTGAGTCGGGTAATTAGTGCAAAGCTTCTAGAAGTTACACACAAGTATGGGGTGTGGACCCTGGCTCGGACTTCCCTTTGGCTTCCCTGGTTTGAACCTTTGAAAACTCATTTACAAATCTGCTCTCATCTGGGGCTAAAATAAGAGTTGCATGAACCATTGTTGCAGAAGCTCAGGGGTGCCAGTGTCTTCACCAACTCTCAGACGTGTGGAAACTGCAGATTTGTAGTCTTTTGAGAAAAGCACACCCATTGGAATGCCCTCATTAGTAACAAAATTCCATGTGCATTTCATGCAGGCAGAGAGGACGTGATCTGTTCCTGGCACACTGCTCAAGTTCTGTCCATGGATATCTGGTTCTTTTCTGGTGCTTTGGTTATTCTATGGGAATTTAACTCCAAAGAAAGTCCCCTGTTTATGGAGAGAATTTCTCTTGGATGGTGCTCGGGACAGTACAGAAGTCTGTCAAATGCACAGGTGCTTGATTGTCAAATGTGTTAAAAGAAAAAAGCCATTGAGTGTGCTGATGAGAGCTAGTGACCGGGGATCACAATATCCAATTTCCTGTTTGTTTTTGTTACTTGGCACAGCTTACCGTTATCTAGGAAGATGAATCTCAATTAAGGAGACATCTTCATTCGATTAGCCCGTCTGATGGTAGGTAAGTCTGGGCTACACTTTCTTGATTGATAATTGATCAGTTGGGAGGGTTCAGCATCCAGTAGTTATTGCCCCAGGTGACCCTAGGGTGTATAAGAGAGCTGGCTGAGCAAGCCATGAGGCCAAGCCAGTGAACGTCATTCCTCCATAGTCTTTGCTTCAGTGCTACCTTCTGCTTCCCTCGGTGATAGACTATGATCTAGGATTTGTAAGATTAAATAAGCCCTTTCCTCTCCAAATTGGCTTTGGCCAGTGTTTCACCATAGCAACAGAAAGTAAATCAATGTTCTAAGCTCACTTGCTATAAGAAACTTGGAGGTGTTAATTAAATGGTCTTATCAGTTTCCGCATTGCTTTTAACATGTTGTACCTGATAATTGTGTGTGTGTGTGTGTGTGTGTGTGTGTGTGTGTGTGTGTGTGTGTGTGTGTGCTGAAACATCAAGAGTCATTGCCCTTGCTTCTGTTTGGGACAGTGCTGTGGGCTGTCCCACTGACTCCTGCATGTTAGGCAAGTGCCCACCCAGCTCCACATTTGATCTTCCCCACAGTGAAGGAGACAGACTGACAAGTGCTGAATAGCTGCTTGACCTGAAATTGCCTCTCTCCTAGTTATGATTACTAATGCTGTGATGAAATACCATGACCAAAAGCAACTTGGGGGTGTGGGGTACTTCACTCACAGTTCCATATGACAGTTCATCATCCAAAGTACTAAAGGCAGGAACTTGAGCAGGGCAGGAGCTGATGCAGAGGCCATGGAGGGGAGTTGCTAACTGGCTTCCTCCCCATGGTTTGCTCAGCCTGCTTTCTTATAAAACCCAGAACCACCAACCCAGGGGTAGAACCATTACAGTGGACTGTGCCTTCCCAGGACCACCAACCCAGGGTAGAACCATTTACAATGGACTGTGCCTTCCCAGGACCACCAATCCAAGGGTAGAACCATTTACAATGGACTGTGCCTTTCCACATCAATCACCAAATAAGAAAATGCCCTACAGGTTTGCCTGTAGCTCTTGTGGAAGCCTTACTTATTTGAGGTTCCCTCTTCTCCTAGCATGGTGCTGTTAGGAGTTAGTACAGGTGCTACCTGGTGGCAGATCCTTAGGTTACTCAGGGCACAGTGCACCCTCAGCTCCTCCCATCTTCTCTTTGGGTCCCTAGTCACAGTCGTGCTTTCCCTCGGTCCCACTGTGACTGACCCCCAGCCTTGTCAAAGATCCCAAAGCAATCACCTATGTATTGGATCCTCCCAAAGTGTGAACCCAAATCAACGTTTTTCTCTATAGAGGTTGATTATGTGTTAGTCACAGTAATGAGAGCACTAAATTACACTATGGTGGTATGAACCCCAATTTGTAAATGAAGCCGACAGCCTAGGATGGAATAGAAGACAAGAAGGAATTTGAATCCAGTTAGAATTCAAATGCAGGCTCTTAACTGCCAATCTACAGCAAAATAAGTCCTTTCAAATCTACGGAAACCTGTACCCTGGCATGTATGTCTCAGACATTTCAGTTGATTTAACAGTTATGTAAGTAGTTATCACATATATGGTATATTAACAGTATAAGCAAGTGTCTAATAAGAACATTTTTTTTCTTTAAACTAATGTGAATTGCTTCTTTGGCTGGAGGAGAGCCCATTTCTTTTTCTAGCTATGAATTCATGTCTTGTCTTCTCCATTGGCTCATCATGCCAGCGCATCCGTCTTAGGAGACAGATGTTGTACAGAGGAAACAAAACCGTGCAGGCAAGCACAGACTTCCTCGGCTCTGCTTCCGGCCTGAGTCGCTCTGCAAGGGCAAAGATTGAAACAAAGGCAGTAAAGGCATCTGCTGGTTACACATTTCTAAATCGGGACCACGGAATCCATTGCCCCTCACTGGAGTGTGGTCTCCATGGCAACAAAGACAGCAGGAAGCTGGCCTATATTCTTATCAGGGGGCCTTAGAGAGGAGATTTTCTTTACAAGAGCGCCCTCTACACATCAAATGGAGGATAGCCCTTAGACATTTCTGGATGCTGAGGAGAGGACACTTCAAATGGTAAGAGATCATTGCAAATAAAGTAAAATAAAATAAAATAAAAACATAAACCAGTATAAAGATGAAAGCCAAGACATTCAGTCCATTTGCTGAACTCAATGATTCCGGTATAACCCTTTAACTTTCTTTTCACGTTTCCTGATAGAGTCGACATAAAAGTTCTGATACTCATGTTTTAAAGATCTGTTTTCGTTTTATTGATGTGTATGAGTGTCTGTGGAGCTGGAGCTTGAGGTGGCTCTCAGTTGCCTGACATAGGTGCTGGGAATTGAACTCTAGTCCTCTGCAGACACTGTTACCTGCTGCGCCATCTCTCCAGACCCTGCTGCTGCTCACATGAACTTCTAACTAGGGAAGAGAAACACTTTTTGTGAAGTTAAAAAATGTTCTCTCCTTGTGGCTTAAGAGGCTGCATCAAAAGGGATTCATAATTCATGATGTGACCATTACATACATCTGTCAGTTAAAATGTGGCATAAACAGGCTCTCCAGGCTCCAAAACAAAACAGAGCCAGGGTGTCTCTCTCCATTTCATCCCACGCTTGGCCTCTATTCTGTGTTCACACTCAGTGTTCTTATAAAATATGGTGTTGTAAATCAGCTATTATGAACTTTTCTCTTTATAATCAGTTATGAAATGTGTCTACAATTCATTCTGTACTCACACAAAATCTTTATAAGGTTATTTTCATAAAATAAATCATCATTGCATTTTTATTTTCTCCTCATTTCTTTGATGATAACCTTGTGCAAATGGCAACAATTTTATAATAATTCTTCCTAACAAAACTTTCAACTTAAAATAAAATTAAACATTTCATTTCTGGACTGGGGGTGGCACAGTTGGTAGAATGCTTGCTGTACAAACAGGAGGTCCTGAAGGAATCTAACTTAGGACTGGTGTATAGTAAGATCAGCATAGCCTCTCGTGCTCCTGGGATCCCAGAGCTGGGGAGGCAGACTGAAGCTTTGTTAGTCTGTCCAGTTGACTCAATGAGCTCGTAAAATAAGGTGGAGAGTGGTTCTGTGTGTGTGTGTGTGTGTCTGTGTGTGTGTGTTATGTCTATGTGTATGTGATGTGGTGTGGTGTGGTGTGTGTGTCTATGGCCTGCATGTGTGTGATGTGTGTGTGGTGTGGTGTGTGTAAGTGTGTATGTAGTATGCATGGTATGTGGTGAGTGGTGTTTGTTTGTCTATGTGATGTGCATGGTATGTGGTGTGGTGTGGTGTGGTGTGTGTGTGTGTGTTGTGTGTGTGTGTGGTGTATATATGTGTATGTGGTGTGGTGTGTCTATGGTGTGTATGTGTGTATGATGTGTGTGTGGTGTGGTGTGTGGTATGTGTGTGTTTGTGTGTGTGCTGTGTGATGTGTGTGTGTATGTATTTGTAGTGTGTGTGGTATGTGGTGTGTGTGAGTGTGTATGTAGTGTGTGTGGTATGTGGTGTGTGTTTCTGTGTGCGGTGTGTATATGGTGTGTGTGTGTGGTTTGTGTGTGTGTGTGTGTGTATGTGGTGTGTGGTGTGTGTTTCTGTGTGTGCTGTATGGTGTGTTTGTGTGTATATGTATTTGTATTGTGTGTGGTATGTGGTGTGTGTGAGTGTGTGTGTGCTGTGTGGTATGTGTGTTTGTGTGTGTGATGTGTGGTGTGTTACGTGGTGTGTATGTGTTACATGTGACTGTGTATGTGCTTATGTGTGTAAGGGCAGAGGTCAAAGAAGGGATGGCTTGTTCTAGCCCTTCTAGCCTTGCTCACCTGATCCTGTCTCTCACTGACCCTAGGTGGCAGCCAGCAACCCAGAGCAGCCCCTTGTCTCTGCCTGCCGTAGCAGGAGGGTTCCAGGCATGTGCGGGGGCCCTGCCTTGCCTTCTGCATGACTGCTGAGGTTCCTCGCCCAAGTCCTCATCTTTGTAAAGCAAGGATATCTACCTGACCACGTCCCCTCGCCATCCCTGTTTCAACAAGGCAACAATTTCAAGAGAGAGAAAAGGATTGTAGAATTGAAAGTGTCTTCACTCATTCATCGAGTGTGTCCTCAGAGGCTGCCCTTGCTGCAGACATCAGGTAGAGCTGGTCACATCCAGTTTTCCAAGCTGCACAGCCTTAATGCAAAACTCATACACCGACTGCATGCAAGATAATGGCAGAGACCTGTTGGACTGATGATTTTAACTTTTAATAAATAAGGTATTCATTAAGTTACATGGGGTGCTGAACACTTTATGATAGCATAGGTTTTGTGACTGTTAAATGGCTTTTCTCAAAGGTAGGCTAGTGTAAGTGTCCTGAGCACACAAGATGTGCCAGGCTAAGCTGTGGGGTGGGGTGTGTTAGTATACTACATATGCAGTATTAGGGGTTGGTTTAACATACTTTTAGGTTTTAATGTGATTGTCAGGATGTAGTCCCATCATGATTCAATGGGAACCCACACTGGCATTTCTCCTTTTCTTGTGTCTTTCTTGGTCCATGTAGGTTAGTTAGCAAAGTGTCATTGACAAGGTACCAAGGTACAAGCTGACCCAGGGTCTGATGAGCCCCATTTCCTTACAGACTGTATATTCTCCTCACATTAGCCTCACCTGATGGAAGGTATTAGCACCTCCTCTAGGACCCTGTATAAAGATGCTAACTCAGTCATAAGCACCCTCAAAGGTCTTTCATTCCGCAACCATTGCCTCAGTTGGAGGTCAGGATTCCAGTTCCTGAGTTCCCTAAGCTAAAGCACTGTGCAAAGTGACCTCCAGCAACAAGTACTGGACTCTGATGCTACTGTAGGCTTGATCCTGGGAGGCTAGTTAATCCCTTCAGACCCTGCTTTCTTCGTGTATTAAATTCACATTTTAAATGTTGTTATTGTGTATGTGTGTATTTGTGTGCATCCACAGGTTTCACAGGACAACTTTTAGGAACTGGTTTCACTGTGGGATCCAGGGATAGAACTCACAGTACAATGCTTGCATGGCAGGAGCTTTTACCAGCTGAGACATCGTGCCTGCCCTATTTTCTTGCATTTTAAACGGAACTACCCATCATATTCTTGGGGGATGTGATGAGACAATGAATACTTTTATCTCATTGAATGGCTTTCAGAGAACCCAAAGTATGACCATATTTACTGTTCATGGTACTGGCATCAGTAGAGAGCAATGGACGGGTATCTCTTTGGGGCATCATTCTGGGATCTATTGTTTAAGAAAAGAACAGTATCATCTGCCCTTGAATAGCTAGTAATGAAAGCAATAGGAACTAGGGTTCTCTTCAAAACATTCCAGTCTGACTTTTGTCAAAGACTGTTCCCATGTTTGGTTTCTCCTACTCCTTTAGTGCTGTCTGCCACATTGTTAGAGGTTGGTTATACTATACCATTATAGTATAGACTCATACACTCATTATAGTATATAACTCATAGACCAGGGTGGTGGTTTGAATGTACTTGGCCCATGGGAAGTGGCGGCCTTGTCGGCATGGGCATGGCCTTGTTGGAGGAAGTGTGCCACTGTGTAGGCTATCTTTGAGGACTCCTAGTGTTCAAGCTCTGCCCAGTGTGAATGAGTAGTCTCCTCCTGGCTGCCTTTGGATCAACATGCAGAACTCTCAGCTCCTGCATCATCAAGTCTGCCTGCATGGTGCCTTGTCTTCTACCATGATGATAACGGACTGAATCTCTGAAACTGTAACCCTAACAAAGACAACCAGGAAGGTAGAAACAATTTCACAGTTTCTTTCACAATTTCTTTTGGGGGAAGTCATAATCAATCTTTGATCTGAACTCAGAAACAAACTCTTATCATTTGTGTAGGGCTGGTGTTCAAAAATGGTAGCCACACCCAGGAATTGTTCAATCAGATATTTGAACAATCTGATTGAATTCAGATTATTCAGTCAGGGCTAGGGAGGAATTAAATCTATAATCCCACACTGAGAACATCTCTCAAATGATTCATGAGCACAGGTAGCTGAGACAGTGGTCTGACTTCAAATGAGGCAGATATCTCTTTAGAGTCATGCAAATCCATATGCAAAGGTTTTTCTGGCCTGGATTCCATCCAAGCCGTGTTTGATCTGTAGTTCAAAAATAGCACCGCCTTAGAAGAGAGTTTCAAACGTTTATTCTTTTATAAATGCTTGTTTTATGATCCTGTGGGTGTGAGGCTGTCACCTGTAAAAGGCAAGGCGAGGACAAAGAACTGATGCTCTGAAATAACCCGAACAAGTTCGTAAGGAGCTCAAAGGTTTCATTACTCACACGGGCTCAGAGCCAAGTGGACAGGAAGCCCAGAAAAGGAGTCACCAGTTCGCTATTATAACGTGCTCATTGGTGATCTTGTCATGACAGTAAGGACACAAGGGTCAGGTGTCAGACCCAGAGAACAAAACCTAACCACAAAATCTGTGTGTGGCAATATCCTCAGGTAGCGTTATCAGATTATGTGTGTGTGCCTGTGTGTGTGTGTGTGTGTGTGTGTGTGTTCTGTCTCTCTGCTTTAACTGCTGACACATGATGTTGCCCAGAATGCTGCCCAGGCTGACCTGAAATTTATGATCCTACTCTATTCACCTCAGCTTCAAGTGCCAGGTTTGCAGTGAGCACATCACCCTGCGCTGGTCATTTTCCCCTTCCCACTGCCTCCATTTTAACCCGTTGTTCCCTTCCCTCTGGGGCTTTGGGCAGTGTTCTTCCATGGGGATACCTTCCAAGACTTCTTTTAGTACTTTTTGTTTTATCTTGAGACACCCTTTCACTGAGTAGTCATGGTTGGCAATGATCGCCTCACTCTGTAGCCAAGGCAGGCCTTGAACTCATGAGTCTCCTGAGCGTAGCCTCCTGTAGAGTTGATAATATAGGCTAGTTAGGCCACCAAGCCCAACAGAAAATGTTCTTAGGTAAAAATCAGGTTCTTAGAAAGCTTCACAAGAAAATCATAATCTAAAATATTGATATATGTGTGAAGGATAAAAAACATAATCACTTTTTTCTTGTATGTGTTTGTGCACTGATTTACTGTCTGAGGTCTCAAACAATAACATCCTCCAAACCACAGATCTGTGTTCCGGCCAGGGATATTTATAAATGCTGCTTGACATTAAAGCATGGAGCTGACTGCTTTAAATATGTCTATATGTATTTCCAACTTTCTTGTCTGCGTATATGGCTTGACACTAAAAGAGGTATTTTTATGCGATTCAAATTAGTTTTCTCAAGTGATGAGTTCCAAGTGACAATTATTCCATGAAGCTGATATTTCCAGAAAGATGGTGAACACCACCATCATCACCATCACCACCAGCCTCACAGTCCCACAACCAGCAACACTCCCCAAAGCCCTGCTACCATCCCCACCACCACCATCATCACCGTCGCCATCATCACCGTCGCCATCATCACTGTCTCCATCATCACTGTCTCCATCATCACCACCATTTCCATCCTCACTGCTGTCACAGTCATCACTACCATCACCAGCACAATCATCACTATTAAAGCCACCACCACCATCATCACAGCCACCACCGCCACTGCTATCACTGCCACCACTGTCATAGCTACCACCATCACCACCACATTCACACCCACTGCCACACACCACCATTATAACCCTTATCATCACCACCATCATAGCCACCACCATCACCACCGCCACATTATAACCATCCTCACCACCACTACCTTACCATCATAGTCACTGCCTATACCACCACAGACACTACCATAGTCTCCCCCATCATTCCTGCCACCACCACCTCTCCTATCACCCGCAACATACCATAATCCCCTCCTCTGGTATGATAGCCACCACATTCACTATCAGCCTGACTACCTCCCTCCCACTGTCATTACCACTACCACCACTGCCATCATTACATACAATGAGCCACCTCATGAACTTTTGAAGCACAGTATTGCGTTTGTTCAGTGCTCTGAGAGCACAGCCTTTTGTCTCTTGGGTATTCTATGTGGCAGTCAGCTAGTGTTCTGCTCACTTGGCACTTATTAGTCTCTAACTGGTCATAATCATCAGAGTAGGAGCCAGTACAAAATGAAGCTAAAATGATATTAGAAATTAATTATATATTTTTAACCTATATTCATGTGTAGCTGGCATATATACATCTATACATATATTCATCTATACATATATCCATCTATACACACACACACATATATATACATATATATGACTCTGAAAATATTATTGAAAAATATTTATTCTACTAAAAGATATCCAAAAGCCAATCAGCTTTTAAAACTACAAATGGAAACACTCTCTGGAACTGTTTGTTTGAGTAATGATGCTATTTTGCATGATTGCATTTGCATCTAAGGAGAGCTGATGAAAAGGTGAGAAAGAGATGCCAACAATAAGATTTTTAAAAAGCAGGAATAGCTTGGAATGACAGGTTGGCTTAAAGACATTCC
This sequence comes from Mus caroli, assembly GCF_978045245.1. Classification (NCBI taxonomy): domain Eukaryota; kingdom Metazoa; phylum Chordata; class Mammalia; order Rodentia; family Muridae; genus Mus; species Mus caroli. The sequence continues at coordinate 106,953,679 of NW_028227258.1, forward strand.
GATGTTACAGTAAATGCTGATCTAGAGTGCAGTTATGAACCCGGGCTTGTAGCTATCCTTTCTCAATGGCATTCAAACATTATAGACATGAAGAGATGGCTCAGTCAGTAATGTGCCGGCTGCACATGCATGAGGACCCGTGTGTGATTCCCTAGAACCCATGTGAAAAGCTGGGCACAGTGACATGGACCTGTAAGCCCAGTTCTGGGGGGATAAAGACAGGCCGACCTAGGACTCAAGGGCCACCAGCCTAGTTAGCATAATCGGTGAATTCCAGGCCAGCGAGAAACCCATGGTAGAAGCAAGGTGGGTGGATTCCGAGGAACCGTAGCTGATACTGTCCTCTGGCCACCACGTGAATGCACACTTACACACACGTTCATAAACACCGAAGTGAATTTGTCAGTATTTCTTTTGTCCTATTCCTATGCTGTGCATATGAGAGTCTGCTCTAAACCTCAAAGTCGCAGGAATAACACAGTGCTGCCGGCTACCATGTCCCCATGTCCTCACAGTGTGAATTGAAGTAGAGACACTTCCTGCCTACAGAAGCCTGCCGAGTGAAATGCCCAGTAAAGAGGGCCAGGCATAATCAAGCACAGACAGTGAGCCGATCAGTGGCCATTAACACAGATAGAAGATGGGTGGGGACTTCACTAAACTGTGACACTCTTCGCCCATCTGAGTAAGGTGGTTCAAGACCTGGCCTGCAACAAACTAGCCCAGATTGATTGTTTTATTAAGAAAAGCAAAGTCGGCCGGGTGTGGTGGTGCACGCCTTTAATCCCAGCACTTGGGAGGCAGAGGCAGGCAGATTTCTGAGTTCGAAGCCAGTCTGGTCTACAAAGTGAGTTCCAGGACAGCCAAGGCTACACAGAGAAACCCTGTCTCAAAACAAACAAACAAACAAACAAAAAAAAAAAAAAAGAAAGAAAAGAAAAGCAGCCAATCACGCGGGACCTGAGACTGCTCTGGTTGGGGAGAGAGAAATCCGGCCTACATAGGGCCACAAGCCTCTTCCGGTCAGAAAAGCACCGGAGTAGCTAGGGCGCAGGGTCGACTGACACTTGCCAGCTACCCACAACACCCGCCACAGGATCTTAAGACTTCTGGTGAGTGGAACACAGCTTCTGCTCCAATCCAATTGCATGCGGGACCAGAGACTGCATTAGTTAGGGAAGCAGAAAACCGGCCTGAGTAGGACCACAGGCCTCTTCCGGCTGGACCAGCACCGGGGTACTGCCAGCTTCCCACGACCCCCGCCGCAGGATTTTGAGACTGCTGGTGAGTGGAACACAGCTTCTGCTCCAATCCAATTGCCCGCGGGACCTGAGACTGCATTAGTTAGGGAAGCAGAAACCGGCCTGAGTAGGGCCACAGGCCTCATCCGACCGGATCAGCACCGGGGTAGCTAGAGCGCAGGGTCGGCTGACACCCGCCAGCTACCCACGACCCCCGCCACAGGATTTTGAGACTGCTGGTGAGTGTAACACAGCTTCTGCTCCAGTCCAATCACTCGGGACCTGAGACTGCTTTGATTGGGGAGGGAGAAATCCAGCCTACATAGGGCCACAAGACTCTTCCGGTCAGAAAAGCACTGGGGTAGCTAGGGCGCAGGGTCGGCTGACACTCGCCAGCTACCCACAACACCCGCCACAGGATCTTAAGACTTCTGGTGAGTGGAACACAGCTTCTGCTCCAATCCAATTGCCCGCGGGACCTGAGACTGCATTAGTTAGGGAAGCAGAAACCGGCCTGAGTAGGGCCACAGGCCTCATCCGGCCGGATCAGCACCGGGGTAGCTAGAGCGCAGGGTCGGCTGACACCCGCCAGCTACCCACGACCCCCGCCACAGGATTTTGAGACTGCTGGTGAGTGGAACACAGCTTCTGCTCCAATCCAATCACGCGGGACGTGAGACTGCTTTGGTTGGGGAGGCAGAAATCCGGCCTACGTAGGGCCACAAGCCTCTTCCAGTCAGAAAAGCACCGGGGGTAGCTAGGGCGCAGGGTCGGCTGACACTCGCCAGCTACCCACAACACCCGCCACAGGATCTTAAGACTTCTGGAGAGTGGAACACAGCTTCTGCTCCAATCCAATTGCGCGCGGGACCTGAGACTGCATTAGTTAGGGAAGCAGAAAACCGGCCTGAGTAGGACCACAGGCCTCTTCCGGCTGGACCAGTACCGGGGTACTGCCAGCTACCCACGACCCCCGCCACAGGATTTTGAGACTGCTGGTGAGTGGAACACAGCTTCTGCTCCAATCTTTAAACAGTGACAACGACAACAACTAACCCCAGAGATTACCAGATGGCGAAAGGTAAACGTAATAATCTTACTAACAGAAACCAAGACCACTCACCATCATCAGAACCCAGCACTCCCACTTCCCCCAGTCCAGGGCACCCCAACACACCGGAAAAGCTAGACACGGATCTAAAAGCATATCTCCTGATGATGGTAGAGGACTTCAAGAAGGACTTTAATAACACACTTAAAGAAATACAGGAGAACACTGCTAAACAGGCAGAAGACACTAAAGAGGAAGCACAAAAATCCCTTAAAGAATTGCAGGAGAACACTGCTAAAGAGTTACAAATCCTTAAAGAAAAACAGGATAACCTAATCAAACAGGTAGAAGTCCTTACAGAAAAACAGGAAAACACATCCAAACAGATGATGGAAATGAACAAAACCATACTAGACCTAAAAAGGGAAGTAGACACAATAAAGAAAACCCAAAATGAGGCAACACTGGAGATAGAAACCCTAGGAAAGAAATCTGGAACCATAGATATCAGCATCAGCAACAGAATACAAGAGATGGAAGAGAGAATCTCAGGTGCAGAAGATTCCATAGAGAACATCGGCACAACAATCAAGGAAAATGTAAAATGCAAAAAGATCCTAACTCAAAACATCCAAGAAATACAGGACACAATGAGAAGACCAAACCTACGGATAATAGGAGTGGATGAGAATGAAGATTTTCAACTCAAAGGACCAGCAAACATCTTCAACAAAATTATAGAAGAAAACTTCCCAAATCTAAAGAAAGAGATGCCCATGAACATACAAGAAGCCTACAGAACTCCAAATAGACTGGACCAGAAAAGAAATACCTCCCGACACATAATAATCAGAACAAGAAATGCTCTAAATAAATATAGAATGCTAAAAGCAGTAAGAGAAAAAGGCCAAGTAACATATAAAGGCAAGCCTATCAGAATTACACCAGATTTTTCACCAGAAACTATGAAAGCCAGAAGATCCTGGACGGATGTTATACAGACACTAAAAGAACACAAATTCCAGCCCAGGCTACTATACCCAGCCAAACTCTCAATTAACATAGATGGAGAAACCAAAGTATTCCACGAAAAACCAAATTCACACATTATCTCTCCACGAATCCAGCCCTTCAAAGGATAATAACAGAAAAAAACCAATACAAGGACAGGAACCACGCCCTAGAAACAACAAGAAGGTAATCCCTCAACAAACCTAAAAGAAGACAGCCACAAGAACAGAATGCCAACTTTAACAACAAAAATAACAGGAAACAACAATTACTTTTCCTTAATATCTCTTAATATCAATGGACTCAACTCCCCGATAAAAAGACATAGACTAACAAACTGGCTACACAAACAAGACCCAACATTTTGCTACTTACAGGAAACTCATCTCAGAGAAAAAGATAGACACTACCTCAGAATGAAAGGCTGGAAAACAATTTTCCAAGCAAATGGTATGAAGAAACAAGCTGGAGTAGCCATTCTAATATCTGATAAGATTGACTTCCAACCCAAAGTCATTAAAAAAGACAGGGAGGGACACTTCATACTCATCAAAGGTAAAATCCTCCAAGAGGAACTATCAATCCTGAATATCTATGCTCCAAATACAAAGGCAGCCACATTCATTAAAGAAACTTTAGTAAAGCTCAAAGCACACATTGCACCTCATACAATAATAGTGGGAGACTTCAACACACCACTTTCACCAATGGACAGATCATGGAAACAGAAACTAAACAGGGACACAGAGAAACTAAGAGAAATTATGAATCAAATGGATCTGGCAGATATCTACAGAACATTCTATCCTAAAACGAAAGGATATACCTTCTTCTCAGCACCTCATGGTACCTTCTCCAAAATTGACCACATAATTGGTCACAAAACAGGCCTCAATAGATACAAAAATATTGAAATTGTCCCATGCATCCTATCAGATCACCATGGACTAAGGCTGATCTTCAATAACAAAATAAATAATAGAAAGCCAACCTTCACGTGGAAACTGAACAACACTCTTCTCAATGATACCTTAGTCAAGGAAGGAATAAAGAAAGAAATTAAGGACTTTCTGGAGTTCAATGAAAATGAAGCCACAACATACCCAAACTTATGGGACGCAATGAAAGCATTTCTAAGAGGAAAACTCATAGCTCTGAGTGCCTCCAAAAGGAAACTAGAGAGAGCACACATTAGCAGCTTGACAACATACCTAAAAGCACTAGAACAAAAGGAAGCAAATTCACCCAAGAGGCGTAGACAGCAGGAAATAATCAAACTCAGGGGCGAAATCAACCAAGTGGAAACAAGAAGAACTATTCAAAGAATCAACCAATCAAGGAGCTGGTTCTTTGAGAAAATCAACAAGATAGATAAACCCTTAGCCAGACTCACTAGAGGGCACAGGGAAAGCATCCTAATTAACAAAATCAGAAATGAAAAAGGAGACATAACAACAGATCCTGAAGACATCCAAAACACCATCAGATCCTTCTACCAAAGGCTATACTCAACAAAACTGGAGAACCTGGATGAAATGGAGAAGTTCCTAGACAGATACCAGGTACCAAAGTTGAATCAAGATCAGGTTAATGATCTAAACAGCCCTATATCCCCCAAAGAAATAGAAGCAGTCATTAATAGTCTCCCAACTAAAAAAAGCCCAGGACCAGATGGATTTAGTGCAGAGTTCTATCAGACCTTCAAAGAAGATCTAATCCCAGTTCTTCACAAACTATTCCACAAAATAGAAACAGAAGGTACTCTACCCAACTCATTCTATGAAGCCACAATTACTCTGATACCTAAACCACAAAAAGACCCAACAAAGATAGAAAACTTCAGACCAATATCCCTTATGAATATTGATGCAAAAATCCTCAATAAAGTTCTTGCTAACCGAATCCAGGAACACATCAAAACAATCATCCATCCTGACCAAGTAGGTTTCATCCCAGGGATGCAGGGATGGTTCAATATACGGAAATCCATCAACGTAATCCAGTATATAAACAAACTCAAAGACAAAAACCACATGGTCATCTCGTTAGATGCGGAAAAAGCATTTGACAAGATCCAACACCCATTCATGATAAAAGTCTTGGAAAGATCAGGAATTCAAGGCCCATACCTAAACATGATAAAAGCAATCTACAGCAAACCAGTAGCCAACATCAAAGTAAATGGTGAGAAGCTTGAAGCAATCCCTCTAAAATCAGGGACTAGACAAGGCTGTCCACTTTCTCCATACCTATTCAACATTGTACTTGAAGTCCTAGCCAGAGCAATTCGACAACAAAAGGAGATCAAAGGGATACAAATTGGAAAAGATGAATTCAAAATATCACTCTTTGCAGATGATATGATAGTATATATAAGTGACCCTAAAAATTCCACCAGAGAACTCCTAAGCCTGATAAACAGCTTCGGTGAAGTAGCTGGATATAAAATTAACTCAAACAAATCAATGGCCTTTCTCTACACAAAGAATAAACAGGCTGAGAAAGAAATTAGGGAAACAACACCCTTCTCAATAGTCACAAACAATATAAAATATCTTGGCGTGACTCTAACTAAGGAAGTGAAAGATCTGTATAATAAAAACTTCAAGTCTCTGAAGAAAGAAATTATAGAAGATCTCAGAAGATGGAAAGATCTCCCATGCTCATGGATTGGCAGGATCAACATTGTAAAAATGGCTATCTTGCCAAAAGCAATCTACAGATTCAATGCAATCCCCATCAAAATTCCAAATGAATTCTTCAACGAATTAGAAAGTGCAATCTGCAAATTCATCTGGAATAACAAAAAACCTAGGATAGCAAAAACTCTTCTCAAGGATAAAAGAACCTCTGGTGGAATCACCATGCCGGACCTAAAGCTCTACTACAGAGCAATTGTGATAAAAACTGCATGGTACTGGTATAGTGACAGACAAATAGACCAATGGAATAGAATTGAAGACCCAGAAATGAACCCACACACCTACGGTCACCTGATCTTCGACAAGGGAGCTAAAAACATCCAGTGGAAGAAAGACAGCATTTTCAACAAATGGTGCTGGCACAACTGGTTGTTAACATGTAGAAGAATACGAATCGATCCATTCCTATCTCCTTGTACTAAGGTCAAGTCTAAGTGGATCAAGGAACTTCACATAAAACCAGAGACACTGAAACTTATAGAGGAGAAAGTGGGGAAAAGCCTTGAAGATATGGGCACAGGGGAAAAATTCCTGAATAGAACAGTAATGGCTTGTGCTGTAAGATCGAGAATTGACAAGTGGGACCTCATGAAACTACAAAGCTTCTGCAAGGCTAAAGACACCATCAATAAGACAAAAAAACCACCAACAGATTGGGAAAGGATCTTCACCTATCCTAAATCAGATAAGGGACTAATATCCAATATATATAAAGAACTCAAGAAGGTGGACTCCAGAAAGTCAAATAACCCCATTAAAAATGGGGCTCAGAACTGAACAAAGAATTCTCACCTGAGGAATACCGAATGGCAGAGAAGCACCTGAAAAAAAGGTTCAACATCCTTAATCATCAGGGAAATGCAAATCAAAACAACCCTGAGATTCCACCTCACACCAGTCAGAATGGCTAAGATCAAAAATTCAGGTGACAGCAGATGCTGGCGAGGATGTGGAGAAAGAGGAACACTCCTCCATTGTTGGTGGGATTGCAAGCTTGTACAACCACTCTGGAAATCAGTCTGGCGGTTCCTCAGAAAATTGGACATAGTACTACCGGAGGATCCAGCAATACCTCTCCTGGGCATATATCCAGAAGATGTCCCAACTGGTAAAAAGGACACATGCTCCACTATGTTCATAGCAGCCCTATTTATAATAGCCAGAAGCTGGAAAGAACCCAGATGTCCCTCAACAGAGGAATGGATACAGAAATTATGGTACATTTACACAATGGAGTACTACTCAGCTATTAAAAAGAATGAATTTATGAAATTCCTAGCCAAATGGATGGACCTGGAGGGCATCATCTTGAGTGAAGTAACACAATCACAAAAGAACTCACACAATATGTATTCACTGATAAGTGGATATTAGCCCAAAACTTAGGATACCCAAGATATAAGATACAATTTGCTAAACGCATGAAACTCAAGAAGAATGAAGACCAAAGTGTGGACACTGTGCACCTTCTTAGAATTGGGAACAAAACACCCAGGGAAGGAGTTACAGAGACAAAGTTTGTAGCTGTGATGAAAGGATGGACCATTTAGAGACTGCCGTATCCAGGGATCCATCCCATAAGCAGCTTCTAAACGCTGACACCATTGCATGCACTAGCAAGATTTTGCTGAAAGGACCCAAATATAGCTGTCTCTTGTGAGACGATGCCGGGGCCTAGCAAACACAGGAGTGGATGTTCACAGTCAGCTATTGGATGTATCACAGGGCTCCCAATGGAGAAGCTAGAGAAAGTACCCAAGGAGCTAAAAGGATCTGTAACCCTATTGTTGGAACAACATGATGTACTAACCAGAACCCCGGAGCTCTTGTCTCTAGCTGCATATGTATCGAAAGATGACCTAGTCGGCCATCACTGGAAAGAGAGGCCCATTGGACTTGCAAACTTCATATGCCCCAATATAGGGGAATGCCAGGGCCAAAAGAATGGGAATGGGTGGGTAGGGAAGTGGGGGGCGCTATGGGGGACTTTTGGGATCGCATTGGAAATGTAACTGAGGAAAATATGTAATAAAAATATTAAAAATTAAAAAAAAAAAGAAAAGAAAAGAAAAGCAAAGTCATCGGTTTTTTGCTTGTATTGGCTGCGCCCCCCCCTTGTGTGTGTGTGTGTGTGTGTGCATACTTGCACATGTGTCCATGTGTTATGATGTGTTCATGAAGGTCAGAGGACAACTTGTAGGCGTCTCTTTTCTTCCTCTCCCATGAGGTCCCTGGGGTCAAATTAAGGTCTACAGGTTGGAAAGCAGGTACCTGTACTGAGCCATCTCACTGGGCTGAAAACCTGATTTTTTCTAATGTAGGCAACAAATGTATTTTTATGCACACCATTTCACACTCCAAATCAAACACACTTATGACCTAGAGAGGACTCATGGACTTGTAGAACAATATTGGGAACTGGGATTTCATTCTCATCATTGGTTGTGGCTACTAGGCACTAATGCTGATGAGATGGCTGGAGGTAGACTGTCTGGCTTTCCCACAGACCCTCCCTGCTGTAATTCCTAAAGGGAGAATAGGATAAATTCAAGCCCATTAAAAAAAACAATGTCAGGTTTCATGTGTGTATATGTATGTGTACATGTGAGTGTGTGGTATGCATAGTCACAAAAGCTTATGGTATGTATGTGTACATATGAGCATATATGTATGTGTACATATGTGTGTGGTATGTATAAACCACAAAAGCTTATGCTGGTGTGAATTTGTCAACTACAACTGTCTTCTGTGTCTTTTCTTCTTTTACCTAGCTTCTCCCGTCATCTCTTTTCTCTGCCACAAAATTTCAACGTAAGCATTATCAGCGCAATAAAGATGGAACATAGTTAGCCTTCACCATAAAAGCTCAGAATCCCAGTGCACTCTGACTGCAGTGATGGGCCACCGTTTCAAAGCTCTCATCTTCGACTTTGTAGTAAAAAGTCTGTCTTTAACCATACAAAGCAGTCACCTGCAGTAATTTCCCTCATGGCCATCTTCTCTGCTCAAGTATGGAAACCCCTGCAGGCCTACTGAAAGCCATTCAAAACATGAGCTCCAGCTGAGAAGAAGGGAGCAATTGGAAACACAGTGGCTTGGAAAAGTAGCCTTTGGGCCTAAGACTTCAAAGTGAGAGGACAGAAAACCACCTACCCAGACAGTGTCTAATGGTTGTTTCTTATTTATTGGTTATCTCAAATGTCAGGGGTAAGTGAAAAAGGTTATTACTTCTCACAAAAGTACCCTGTATCACTGATGGCCTTCTATCAATGTTATGCTATGCTAGGCGTGTCCCCAGAGTCCCAGGTGGTTTTTACAAGGAACAACCATCTCACAGGAAAAAAAACAAAAAAACAACAACAAAAAAAAAACTGCTGTTCACATCTAGATGGAATCATGTCTGTTTATCTATGTGAATGTTCTGATTTGTGATCAACAATACATTGACCTAGGACTTGGATTCAACTCCATTAATGGGTACAGTGGGCCATCTTCTCACTGCTAAGAAAAGCCCATTTCTTTACAGGATGCATGTAGACAACCTGTTACTACTGTCTTAGGGTTTCTATTGATGTGAAGACACACCACGACCATGGCAACTCTCATAAAGGAAACCATTTAACAGGGGTTGGCTTACAGTTTCTGAGGTTTAGTCCATTGTCATCATGGTGGGAAGCATGGCAGCATCCAGGCAGACATGGTGCTGGAAGAGCTGCTAAGAGTTCTATATCTGGATCTCAGGCAGCAGAAGGAGACTGTGTGTCACAATGTTTGAGCAGGAGACCTCAAAGTCCGCCCCCACAGTGACATACTTCCTCCAACAAGGCCACACCTCCTAATAGTGCCACTCCCTATGGGCCAAGCATCCAAACACATCCAAACAGTCTTTGTGGGGAGGGTCATTCCGATTCAAACCATTGCAATTGCCCTCCTAGGGTGATAGAAAGAATTCAGAATTTGATCAGATAATTTGCAGGTATGTAACAGACATCGTGCAGATATGCAGGAAGAGGACAACAACAGTCCTTAAGTTACCACTGGTGAATCCCAGACCTTCAGGTTCATCCTTGGAGAGTCAAGAGACAAGAAGGCAGAATAAACCTGCAGCATCCAGTTTGTCTTGCTATTGTATTGGTTTTTTTTTTTTTTTTTTTTTTTTCAGTATAAATGGTTCTAACAGCTGCCAGACTGCAGACAACTGCAAGGAGCAGGAACTGCAATCAGCACGACATGAAAGATGGCATTCTCTCCCCTGCATAAGATCTCTCTTCCCTTCGCACACAATGAGCACAGAGCAGCAACTATGCTGCTGAAAGCTCTCGCCGTACGATCCCTGAAAAATCATATTCTTTTCAAGCGTCTGACAAGCAGGCGACTGAACAGACCCTCTAGGCTAAAACATTTGTCATGCCAATCATAACTTCCCTGAAGGCATGGAGCGACTGGATGAGCAGCGATCTGAGGCTTTGAAACCATGAGAAAGCCAGTCCATTCAATGTGGAACTGGAAATTGAGGGTCTGTGCTGTTTGTCAATGGATCAACTTACATGTGTCATTCACAGACTTTAACCCTGAGTCTAATGCCACCTTAGTCAACCCGGCTAGGTTAAAATGCTCAGGCCCAACAGCTATGTCTGTCTGTAAATACAATTATGTCAAATCACCATAACTTCATTTCTGAAGGAACAGAGCCACCTGCTCTTCCCTGCCATACTCTGCCCCTGTCACAATGGCCTTCAGGGTACAAATGTATGAAATGTTGACAAAATGTCTTGAAGCCAGTAGATGGCTTTGTGTGAACTTTTACAGGTAACAAAATAGTTGGTTGTCTCATTGTTTCGAACGTCTTTGTGAACAGGTTTTCTTGAGGTTCAATTAAGAAGAACCAGGCCGTACTTGGAAACGGGGGTCATTGCTGATGTAGCTAAACATTGAGTAATTCGGGAGTTGGGTGGACCCCTAATACAGTATGATTGGAGGCCATACAAGATGAGGAAAGGCAGACCTAGGCAGGTACACAGAATGAAGACAGAGGTGGATGCCGAGGAACACCAGCAGTTGCTAGCAAACACCAGGTACCAGGGATAGCAATGTGCTTTTCACCCTCCAAGAGGAACCAAATCCTACAAAAACCTTGAGCTTAGAGTTCAGGCTTTCAGAAATGGTGCAACAAATCCCCATTGTTTAATCTGCCTAGCTCATAGTACTTTGTTGCAGTAGTTTAGACAAACCAACAGTGTCTCATGCATACAAAATATAGAAAAACAAGTTTCCTTCAAAAGACACTTATCTCACTTTGACTAAATGGTAGGAGGAAAGATTCAGGGTTTGTTGAGTTGATCACCTGAAATCTAGATGTTTTCGTAATACCAGCAGGCAGTGGCTTCACTTTTCTATTGGCCTTATGTTCTAGAGAGTTCTAGAGACAGTCCCTAAAACCCAGCACATTCTGCCAAGACACTGTCTGCTCTGCGGACCTGAGGGGAAGGTGGCATGGTTTGTATCTGCTGTGTGTGTGTGCCACATAAGCCATGCCTCTGCTAGGTAAGGGTTGTTTGTTCTCTTTTCCCCCTTTAGCTCCTCTGCATTGTTTCTCATTAGCAGTTCCCCATTGCATAAGCAGAATAGTGAACTAAGAAAATAAGCCTTTGTGAGACAACCCCTTGGGGATGGAGAGATGGCTCCATAGTTAAGAACGATCACTGCTCTTGCAGGATCCCAGCACCCATGTCAGGTTGCTCACAACCTCTGCAATGACAGATGATCTGATACCCTCTTCTGGCCTCTTCAGACTCTTGCATGCATGCAATGCACATAAACTCAACACACATACACACACACACACACACACACTGGCTTGGTGTGTGTAAACAGGACCCTGGAGTATGGAACGCAGTAAAACTCAATTCTCCTCATGTGGCTTTTTTGGACCAGTGCAGAGTTCCCAGAACGTCTGAACTCCAGTTCCATCTCCTCTGATGTGAGGACTGCCTTGAGTGGAGAGTGCTTTCCTCTCACAGTTTACAAAGGGAACGTGCAAAGGGCAGGCTAGGAGGCAAGGGCTTCTTAGCTTCCTACACTCAGACACTGGCTGACAGAAAACGAAGCTTTCTTCCATTGCTGTGGAGCTTCGGAGTGAATACCATGGGGACCCAGAGAAGCTAATGGACACCGTGTCACATGATGTTACTGCTCTTCTTGAACATTCTGGGAGGGAAGGAAACTGTCAGCAGCTCAGCTTAGCCATGTCCCTGAACTTTGAAGACTGAGATTGCCAAGAATTTATTTCATGCTGTGAGATCTAAAGCTTTCCATCAGATATTTTAGGCAAGTCCTAATTAATAGCATGGAACTTCAACGTTCTCGTTGTTTCTAGAACTGTGAAATAGCTAACCTTTTACCACAGTATTACAATAATTTAGAAAGACGTGTTTTTCAATGAAAGAATACCTTTAGCACCAAGAAATACTGGCGAAATTTTACTGTTAAATGTTGGAAAGATAGTCTTTTTCCTGATAAAATTCTTTAAGATGCAGTAAGATCATTTTGCATCAAATTATAATAATTGAGGATAATCAAGAATTATTATAACTTAGCTTCTCTGCAGAAATGAATTAAATTTAGAAGGTAAGTGGGTGTCTAAAAACCACAGAATTAGATGCATTGAAAAGGAATGTGCTGGAATGTCCTGGCACTTGCCAGGTACTGAGAATTTATAATTCGGGCTTGTGAGGCAGAAAAACAGTAGGGAAAAACCCCATTAGCAATGAAACTATAGGAATTCCAGAAGCAAACATTTTATAAAAAAAGACCTAATATGCAAATTACATGCAGATCACACAAATGAATGATTTTAGCAATCACAGTCGGCACAGAGGCCTACACACTCCCACCCTGCCTCCCTTTAGACAGGCTCATTTCTACCCGAGTCTCTGCCTTGGTAAGGTCCTTTAATCAGCTGACCAGGTCAGGCCAAGGCATGCAGGGGAAACATGGGTTTGCATGCCAACAACTCTAATCTTTGCAAACGTCTTCTCAGAATATACCTTTTATTTTGCTTGTACGCAAGTTTTCCTTCGCATGAAAAAGAATAAACCATCAAAAGATGTCTTGAAAGCCATGACTTCCCAGGAATTCATAAATGATTAGTGGGCTAAATCTGGCCTTGTTGCCTTTAGATTTTTTTTAATTTTATTTATTACATTATTTACTTAATTCTTTATGTGTATGTGCATTTTGCCTGCATATATTTCTGTGTACCATGTGCATAGCAGGTACTCAAAGAGTCCAGAAGATGGTGTTGGAGCTTCTAGGACTAGAGTTACAGATGGTTTTGAGCCTCCAGGTAGATGCTGGGGATTGAACTCAGGTCCTCATGAATTATAAACAGTGCTCTTCATCACTGAGATATCTCTTCAGCCCCAGGAAGATGAATCATACACACACACACACACACACACACACACACACACACACACACACAATGCCTATAAGCCAGACTGGGGCACGCACAGATACCTGGATACCTGTATGTGTGTGAGCAGTTGATATAAAGGATGGCTCCACTGATTCTTTGACAGTTAACAGAGTTAACAGGAACTGCTAGCGGTTTGGTACTGAACACACACGGCTTTCATTCCATTTAGTGTTAGCGGGGCTCTCTCTCAGCCAAGTCTCACTCACATTTTTGTAAACAGCATTTCCACAGTTAAAAATATTTACTTTAAGGATTTCAGTTTATCCATTGTTCTATCCAAGCACACCAGAAAACCCTACTCCTGGAGGGCCACCACCACCATCATGCACACAAAGCAATCTCATTAACAGCCACGAGAACAGTCAAGAGGCCACATCGTGCTGGCTAGTTTTATGTCAAACTGACATAAGCTAGAGTCATTTGGAAAGAGGGAACCTCAACTGAGAAGATGCTTCCACCAGACTGGCCTGTGGGCAAGCCTTGGAGGTATTTTGTTAATTAGTGATTGATGTGGGAGAAACCAACCCATGTGGGCAGTGCTACCCCTAGCCTGGTGGTTCTGGGGTATATGAGAAAGCAGGCCGAGAGACACAGGGGTAGCAAGCCAGTAAGCAGTGATCCTCTATGGCCTCTGCTCGACTTCCAGCCCTGACTTCCCTGCATGATATAAGGGGAAATAAGTCCTCTCCTCCCCAACTTGCTTTTGGTCATGGTGTTTTAGTGCAGTGATAGAAACCCTAACTAACAGAGAAATGGGTGCCAGGTCGTGTGTTTTGGGTAGGATTGCAGTGTCATTGCAACTTTGGACTAGGAAAGCCATTGAGTGGACTTCCTCTCGGGAGCTTGGAAGACAGTGCCCAGAGCAGGTTCAGACGGTGCAGGCCTGGCTTGTGAAGTTTCAGAGGGATTGAGAGTCTATCTAAGACCATGTGATACTTCGAATTTGGAGTCCTTACAGTGAAACCTTTGCTTTGCTGGACAGTTGACACTGGTTGGACTCACACCAGGACACCTCTTCCAAAAGAAGAATCGTCTGAAAACTCCTGGGGACCAACCCACACTGAATCCCTCTAACCACCCACGGTCACTCTCGCTCTCCTTCTTCTCCTTCAGAGCTCAACACATTCTTGCCAGTATTTCCATCTTGCCATATGGGGCCCATAAAAACAAAACTGGACTCTGTCATATCTACTTTTATTCAAAGATCGCTCAGATATTTGAATGTTCTGAATAATTGTTCAAGCATAAGCGCCAATAAAGAAAACGAAAGCTCTTCTACACCCTGCCTTCAGGTTCAAGTCTCCCCTCTAGGCATGTCCATACCTAATTTGTTGTTCCCAGAAGAAAAATATTGACATGATGTTGACGTGGCTACGGTTCACGATCACCTGTCAATACTAGGAGCTAGAAAAGAGAAGGAAGACTTCTCTCCAAGGCTCTGGAGGATGTGGGCCCTTATCGTCACCCCAGCATGGGTCTTCTGGGACCCACGACTGAACACAAGTATATCTCTGTTGTTTCCAGCCAAGTGGGTGGCACTTTGCCATGGCAGTCATGAGAATACAGGCAGCAGGCTCTCCAGGATGAGTCATTTCCTCCTCGGGAGCCCTCCCTACTGTAGGGCCAGCACATGCCCCTCCCAACACACACTCAGGTGTCAAACATGACTTTAATGCGTGATGTGTACTCCCAAGCTCCTACATGCGTAATTTGAGTCCTCAGCCCACTTTATAAGAGATAAGGCATTGGGGGAAGGGTATTATATAGATAGGTCCCTCATGAACGAGCTGGTGCCCTTGTGAAGGAAGCTCTAGACAGAAGCATTTTATGGCACGTGAGGGTACACCATGAAGGTGCCACACCCTCCACCAGCTATCCAGAATTGCCCTCACTGGACAGGGAGTCTGCCATCGTCTTGACCAGTCATGGGCTCTGCACCTCTGTTGTTGATGAACCACCCAGCTCCTGGAACAGGGGTTTCCTTCTAACATGTTGTTCTGACTAAGGCTCGAGGTTTTGGCTCTAGTTACCTTTCTCTCTCCTTTAACAACCACGATTTTTGAGCTTTTTTTTTTTATGCCTAGGCCACCCCACTTTCCCAGGACAATCCTAGATTTCCTCAGACAGCAGTCATTCTGGTGTATACCTGCAGATTAAAAGGGTATATTCTCCCACGTTGGAGACAATTCTCTTGCTTTGATGCTATTTTTGTGAATGATAAGAATTCCCTAACTGCCGGGCAGTGGTGGTGCACACCTTTAATCCCAGCACTTGGGAGGCAGAGGCAGGCGGATTTCTGAGTTCGAGGCCAGCCTGCTCTACAAAGTGAGTTCCAGGACAGCCAGGGCTATACAGAGAAACTCTGTCTCGAAAAAAAAAATCCCTAACAATCAGATTTCTAATATTTTGTCCAAAAGAATTAAAGTTAATTCCACACATATTTTTAAGATCTAAATTTTATTTTATTTTGACTAACACGTATTAATCTAACACCCTGGTATTTTCATGACGTTCCCTGACTTTTCTGAAATTCAGACTGAGGGAGAATTGGTAGTGTGGGGAAGCAGAAGGCACAGCCTCAGTTCAGGGTCCTTGATGTTAGTCACAGAGATGGCCTACACATTGGACAGTAGGAGAGGAGGAACTAGGACAGCCTGAGACCAGCTAAGGGCAGAGGAGCAGCACTGAAGGAAAATGGCTTCTGAGTAAGAAAGACAAGCTGCACACAGTCAGGCAGCACACGTGCTAGGTAAGAGCAGATGATTCCCATGACTACACCAAACTCAGCCTGAAATGCCTCACAGGTCATAGGTCAGACCACCAAGCAGAGCTGACCAATGGACTGCCTGTCTGAATACCCAGAGCCCTTCTTATGACTCTCATCAGGGCACAAAAGGATGGCTGAGTTCAATGGAACAGAGAAAAGAGGATTAAAAGAAAACGTGTCCATCTGATGCTCAGGGCAGTTCCTGGAGAATGAGGAGGTATCTGACCGAGGATCCAGACTGAAGGCAATGCCTGGGACCCAAAGGCTGCCAAGAGAACCCTGGGGAAATTACATTCCTGGTTCTGGGGTCCACTGGGCACAATGATAAGAAGCATGCGACAAACTCCTGTGCTGCCCACTAGTGAGAGTCCTTCATAGAAAAGCTGACTTCTGCCTGATCAAGCTCTTCCCACTCTGCATTCATCACTGCCCCGGGGAGTCTCCTTTTCCAACTGCAGACTTAAAATCCTCTGCTATGAGCAGTGACCCCTGACTCCGAGGTCCACCTCTTTCCACTCCACAGCTTTTCCATCCATTGCTGTCCCCATGGCTCTCCTAGACACACCTCAAACTGATTCTCACCGGTACATGTCTAATGACACCTCTTGCCACAGCCTGGCCCTATTCTCCTTCTGACTGCCCTTTCCTCATCTCATCTAGTCTCCAAATCACTTCTGGCAAATTCTTTCTTCTTGTAGGTTCTCAATTAGCCAAATCAATCAACCTGACATGTGATACTGATGGCCTACTAAGTGCTCAGCTGTGTGAGCATTCATGTATGAGGAGGGGAAGAGAGAGAGAGAACCAGACACAGATAGATGGTGTTCAACAAAGTTTACTCATCTGTGTACAAATGAAGAGTTAATAGACACTAGATTGGAAGTGGTACTGGAGATGGGAAGTGTGGGTGGTAAGCAGCAGACACTAAGCCCTTCTCACAAATATGGAGACTGGAAGCCCAGGAGATCACTGGCATCTCCTGCAGTAACAGTGCATTGGCCATGAGAAAGACCCTCCCATGCCTTCAACTGCTCTGAGGTTGGAAGCGAGGCATGGCTGGGCACAGCAATAGTAACACTTGCAGGCGACTCAGGTGGGCAGGGCTGAGATGCTTATCGGTAGAGACCCTGTGCTCTAAGAGGCAAAGCCTCAGAAGTGACCTGGAGGTTTACGCCTCATGGACTCCAGATTTAGGGAAATAAACTGGAAATATTCAACAGCCCTCACCAGATCTTATAAAATGGCCAAAATAGCATGCTGTAGTTTGGGTATGTATGCACTCACATTGTGTCAGCCATTCCTCAGTAGACCCTTCAGAAACCAAGCACAGAGCCATGAACATCACAAATCCTGTGTGTGGGTGACGCTCCTCAGAGAGCAGCCGACACCATGATCAGTTCACAGCCTTCATATCTGAGCCTCTTTACTGGGAGTGGTAAGAGGGACAGGCGTGCCAACCACCTGGTGCTTGCCCCAAACAACCGCCTTTTGTCCTCAGACTCCTCTGATCAGTTCTGACAACATAGGCTCTGACTGGTCTGACCCCACTGGGTATCCTTACTAGGACTGTTCAAGGAGACTGAGGACAAGGAATGACTAGGGCTGGAATATTCCGGATCAGTGATATCAGCTTGAACCACAGAGACTAAGGGTACAATAAATAAGTCCAGGAATATACTGCCATTCTCAAGGAAGAGATCCAACTTTAGATATCACCTCAGAGGTGTACTGGTGGCAGAAGGACTTTTAATTCTTTCCCACAAGTGGATGCAAGGTGGGAAGAGGCAGTCCTATAGCCGTGCTTGGTGAGAGGATGGCCCTGTTCTCCATCAGGAGCTGTCAACTGACACCCCAAGCACAAAACCATGTTCAGATGTGTAGATTACAGGAACCAGGATGGCCATTTGTCCCTCAAAGGAGGCCTTAATGGCTCGTTACTACAATTATTATAAATTGGCATCAATTTCGAACATGTCAATGAATTTCCATGATTTACGTTGTCCTTTTCCATATAACAAGTAAGCCCATGTGTGTGGTGGTTTGAATATGCTTGTCCCAGGGAGTGAGTGGCACTATTAGGAGGTGTTGAAGTAGGTGTGGCCTTGTTGGAAAAAGTGTGTCACTGTGGGGGTGGGCTTTAAGTCCCTTCTCCTAGCTGTCTGGAAGCCAGTCTCTCCTAGTTCCCTTCGGAACAAGACGTAGAACTCTCAGCTCCTCCTGCACCATGCCTGCCTAGACGCTGCCATGCTCCCACCTTGATGATAATGGACTGAACCTGTGAACCTGTAAGCCAGCCCCAATTAAATGTTCATAGCAATGGAAACCCTAGATAAAACAATGTGTGATGATTTTATTATGCGCTGGTTTTCATTATTAATCCTTAATATTAGATTATAACTAAGAGGAAAAGCTACATAGTAGAATGCGTTCCCACTTTAATAACAAAATAGAAAATGTAGATGCTTGAACAAACAACGTGTAATACCACAATTGTCCACAGGGTGGCAGAAGAACTCCAGAAAAGTCAAGCTAGACTTGCAGCAATTATGCTGAATTCTACACACACACACACACACACACACACACACACACACACACACACACACACCACCTTTTATAAGCTCAATTTCATAAAGAAATACTGCAAAATGACACTTGTTAGCGGAATCATGTGTGTATTCTAAAGCGTTATAAAATAAGCTTAAATCTTGACAACTTAAAATCTAACCGGAGTAAGAACTCCCCATGTGCTGAGTCCAGAGACTTTGAAGCCCCACCCATGCCTCCTCTGGTTCTTGGGTCCTCAGAAAAGCTCTCTTCTTAAATGAAATCCATATGTGTTGTTTTAAAGACAAGGAACATGAGCCCTCCAGAATTTAGTCACTGGCCAACCTGTCCCCAATCTTTTGTAGGGCTCTGCTTAGCAATGAAGCCTGGCAAATGGGGGCTCAAAATGTCAGACCATGGCGGAGGCAGGGGCCAATGGCTGCAAAGTGATGCCAAATGGCTTCCCTAACAACCATAAAGTGATGGATGACAGAGCCCTGACACAGAGACATCAGCCAGCCCATCCCGTTCAGGGAGTCAGGGTCAGGATAGACAGAAAGCAAACACTCAGAAAGGTTGAGAGGCAAAGAGCATCTATAAGGCATGGTCCTCAGATCTGTGCTGCTCTGCCTCATCTGAGGCCCTGTCTCGCCCTGCTTCCAACTCCAGTGCCAAAGGACTGGCTCACTGCAATGTCAGCCCAAAGGGATACTTCTTTCTTTGAAAAAGATGCTGAGTCGGCTCCATGTCAAGTGGTGTTGATTCATGGGGAACAAACCCCGGTGGCCGCAGGCCAGCCCTGGTCGTTTACCTCATTCAAGTCTGGGAAGCTGGAGCGTAGCAAGCCTTTTCAGTGTGTTACCATGCGGTAAGTGCTCAAAGTGATCTCTGTCTCTGCAGAGGGGACCACATGCAGGCCGCTGAGTCCCTCTCGCAGTAAATATGAAGGATTCTCTGCACAGCAGTGGCGTCAGGCCTGCTGGATCCCAGCACACTGGCCCCTCTTTAACCTCAAGTAAAGAATGTTCCAACCTAAAGTCTGCCATCAGAGACATAATAGAATCTCCTAGTCTGGGGTCAGCTGGAAAAACCGTTTATTTTTATAGTGTGGTAAAAGAGTCAGCACATAAAAGCTACCATCATGAATATTTTTATTACTGACATATTTATACAACTACCACCACTGTATCTCTTGAACTCTTCTTCATCTTTTGAAACTGAAACTAGCTCTCAACTTCCTCCTCATCCTTTCCCTCCTCTGACCTCAGCAGACACAGGCCACCTTCTCTCTCTGTGACTTTGACTGCTTCAGGCATCTCATAACCAATCATACAGTATTGGTCTTGTCCTCCTATAATATCCTCACGATTCATTCATTTGGAACCTGTGATGAAATTTCATTTTTTTATCTTATTACTATCTTGTTGTTGGTAAGCTTGTGTTGTTTGGGACAGCTTTCGTTTGTAGCAACCTCGAGTGGAAGTTGCAATTCCATGCTCGCTACACACACACAGCCTCGCCTCCTATCGACACTTCCAGCAGAGCTGTGTGTTTGCTACACATGAAGAACCCACACAGACGTGTCATTACCACATGCTGTCACATGATCCATGGCTTCCACCAGGTTCTCTTTTAGCACTGCATATTCTGTGGCTCTGCATAAGCATAGGGCGTGCACCCACTGTTAGAGTGTAATGCGGGAGTTCACTGCCTCAAGAAAGTGTGGGTTTATCTTTTATTGGTAAATATTTATTTTTATTTTACACATAGGCTTGCTTGCCTATACGGATCTAAGTGTACCGCATGTCTGCAGTGCTCATGGATGCCAGAAGACAGAATATCCGGAAACTAGAGCTCTGCATGGACCAAGTACAGCCAAACACAGGCTGCACCTCCTGGGCATTTCACAGTTCTTTACAGGCAGAGTTCAGATGAAGGATTTGCACTCAAGAGGAAACTTAGGGGCTGTAAAAGACAGCATTGGCTCCAGCCATCTGGCCTACTTGATCTCCTCTACTGTCCAACATCCTTGGGCCTTGAGTTTATAAAATGTCACCAATCACCACCATTAGGACAAGCTACTCCGTGTGAAAACTCCATGTGCAATGACCGGGTGTCACTAGTGCCAGGCAGGAACCAGGGAGCCAACATCATTTGTAACTAGTGACTACAGAGCCATCTTGGGAGGTTCCCTTTGTCCATGGGCCTTGGAGAGGTGCCTGACTTTTAGCTCAGAAACATCTTTAGCCATCAAAGAGTGTGACAAAGAACAGCATAGACCGAACCGGGCTGGCGTCCTCTCACGGCCTCTGAAAGACGTTGGCAGCGGAAACTGGGCCATCACTTAGTCATCCCCTCAGACCAGACGGCATGGTTGTGAGACGGCTCTGGGTGGTCTTCATCCTGGGACAGAGCTGAACAGAGCCCCAGGGGATAATCAAGAGCCTCACATGACCTAAGACCTCGGCATCTCGAGGTGGATGGGAGACACTCTGTCTCTTCTCCAGCCGCAACGATGAGGGGGACAAGGCGGTGGCACAGTATTAACCCTAGAATTCCAGAAAATTAGGAAGTCCAACTACCTCTGCTTTCCAAATTCGCTTTCTTTGTCATCTGTGTTCTGCCACCAGAAGCCGTTCGAGTCCCAGGGTGGGGGACATCCGGCAGAGAGGAGGGTGTTTTGTTGTGTGCCTTTCTCGTTTCTATTCATAGTTCTTTTCTTCTATTTTCTAGAATTACCCTGACCCAGCTCTCCTCCCTCCCTAGACTTCTCTAACATTCAAGCTTTGCCTTCCTCTCTTACCTCCCCCATTCCCTGTCCCTTTGGTTTTTACAGCTGCAAGCTACACACACACACACACACACACACACACACACACACACCAGAACCCAGAAGGCCTCCTGTGGCAGCACCCTGGTCCCAGAAGCACCATAATCCTGTCTCTGCAGTGCCTCTCGTCACCATGGAAACAAGCATTCACAGGCACTACAGACAGACACAGCCATTACTGGCTGGTACCTGTCAACCCACATGTGAGTGTGTGTGCTTAAAATAGAAACTCTGCAAATAAAAACAGCAATTAGGGAGACCTGCGCATCTTTGTGCATATGCAGCACCCGGCTGACAGTGGCTTCCCTTTCCCATCATCCCACTCCATTGCTGTTCTTCTTAGAGGTGTGCAGAACCAGATAGCAGCTTCTCCCTGGAAACAGCGTCCCTGTTAAGGGGATTAGCCCTCAGCTGGGACTCACAGGTTAGGAGGATCAACAATAGCAGGTGTGACATGGGCAAGGCCCTCAGAAAGGCTGACACTGGTGCCTGTGCTCTGTGCAAAACAAAATATGGAGAACTGAAGCACTGTAAGTGTGAACCAGAGAGCATGTGTTGAGGAAGTGGCAAATGAGTTCCAGGCATCAATGGCTGGGAAGCACACAGGGCGACAGAAGAAGCCTCCTCTTCCACCTGTAGAAACTTCGTTTGGCAATTAGCAAAGGTGAAGTTACTCAAAGGGACAACTCTCCCTGGCACCGGCCACTGGTAACTTCCTGTCAGGTCCTTTTTCATGTCACTGCAAGGGAGGGCTTTGGCCTTGTGTTCTAGAGAGACACCAGCTGTAAGGGGCCTGGAGTCTTTGTGGTCTCAACCCTCCTTTTTCCCACCTCTGGCAGGCACACAGTGCTAACTAGTAGACAGGCAGACTGTTAGGTGTTCACTCTACAAGAAATACCTGCCTCAAAATAAAAATTAATGTTATACAGACAGTGCAGGTTATATTTAGGAATGAGTATATGAATATGTATATATATGTATGTATATATATTAATGTTATACAGACAGTACAGGTTATATTTGGGAATATATATGCATAATATATGCAGATATATGCATGTAATAACAACTAGTTAAAAGGGTATGGGATTTGAAGGAGAGCAAGGAAGGGTACATTGGAAGGTTTACAGTTCAGAGAGAGGGAGTGGAAGGGGAAAATTCTGTAATTGTGAGATATCACAATCTCAAAAAGAAAAGAGAAAAATTTAAGTATATTCCAAGGAAGAAACAGTTTAGCAAGCAACCCATAATAGTACAACAGGATTGCCCTTCCTTAGAAAGCCTATACTCAGAGCCGGGATGTGGCTCCAATGTTGACCCTGGCATGCACAAGCTGGGGTTGGATCCCTAATACCATATAAAGCAGGCATGGTGGTTTATGCTTGTAATCCCAGGAGGGAGCAGGAAAAAAAATGGCAAGCAGGAATTCATGATTTGCCTAACTTTAGCTAGCTACAAGGTATTCAAGGTAGGTATAGCCAGTCTGGGGCCAGCCTGGGATAGATAAAACAAAAACAGAACAAAGCCAACAACCACATAAAACAAAAACAAAACTCCACATAATGGCTAGAAAAGATTCCAAGAGCTTTTTAGAAGACCAGGGAAGCAAGCAGGGTCAGGAGGCAGTGTCCAGTCCTGAATCCACCCAGCAGGTGGCTGACTGCCTGGGAGCCCCACCCTACATAGCTACAGCACTTAGTCTTCTCACAGAGCATCTTTGACTTGCTTTGCACTCATATTTTAAACCAGATTAGACTAGCCAGCCAAACTGTGTAGAAAAGGAGAAGAGGGTGGCGGGGACTCTTTCAAGCACACATAGCACTTTGCTATGTCTGTCACCGGCTGTGTGTGCTGGTCACTGTCAGCTTTCTACATCTCACAGAGAGGACGTTGAAGGGGTGGGGTGGGGGTGGAGGCTGGCGTGGGAGGACTGTGGATCCTGACAAGCCTAAGATGCTTTCCTAAGCACAGGGCTGTATTTTCCAGCTGAGTGCATCCCCTAGGGGTTTAAGGCTGAGAGCTAGCAGGCCAAGCACAAGAGATGATTCACAGAAGATGATTCACAGAGGGCAGGCCACATCTACAAAAGGGGCAAGACTGGAGAATGATAAACCTGGCTGCCATAAGAGCTATGGACAATGGTGTTAAAGAGGCAACCTTGTCAGTACTAGGGGAGGTTAAGTAATGTTCTTATAAACACTCCATTTTCCTAAAAATAGGTTGTGTAGAAAAAACATTAAGATAACCTCTCTTCCAGTGTTCTCATTAATTGAGTAGAGAAAGGGTTAAGGAGTGTGTTAGACAGAGCCAGAGACCACTGGCTCAGACTTGCATGCTGATGGTGGCATCTCAAAGGTGGTGACATCCCAGAAGTGATGACATCCTATACAGATAACAAATGGCCTGTCCCACGATCACAAAGGATGCAGACCTCCCTATTCCCTTGGCCTGCATTGGGGTCATGATCCCCATAAAGTCTCAGGGGTACCCAAGAGAACAGAGCCTGCCTGCTGAGCCATCACCTGGCCAAAGCCGAAAGGGGCCACTATTGACCCTTGCTCTGCTCAGAGGATTCCTGTGACCCTGCTCAGCATTGCCACTTCAAGAGATACATAGATGGTGAAACCATGTTCTTTCCTTCTACGTATATTTTCTTCACTGCAAATTCAAAATGCCCCTGGGGGCGTAGCTGTCTGATGACGGGGGGGGGGGGGGCTGAGTGAGAACACAGCATCTGCCCCTTCCGTGGCATGGCAACATGGGCTCCACCTGCCTCCTTTTTCTGTTGTGCAACACCTGCAACTGGCTGTGCATAGACAATAGAAGTTAATCTGGCTCATGGTCCTGGGAAGTCCAACTGAACATCCAGCCAAGGCTTTCTTGCTGCGTCATTCCATGGTGGAAGCAGAAGCAAAGGAAAGAGTAAGCCAGAAAGGGACTGCTTTTAGAACAAGCTCTCCTGTCTCTGGGTAGCAGCCATGCCTACCGTAATGTTAACTCATTAAGCACAAGAAAGTCTTATAAACCTCATCTCCTGAAGATCCCGTCCCCTAGCAACACTGCAGTGGCAATGAGATCTAGCCATGAGCTCTGGTACAAAATGGGCACTTCAGCCCCACGCGAGCATCAGTGATACGGCATGGCCAACAGCCCGGGGCATGTGGTCATCCTGTGGGTGCAGTTACCCAAACTGCAGCACAGCTTCGGCTCTGCAGAGGTGGCTTCTGGCTTACCTTTTCCTCCCTTCTAATTGAACAAAATTAAAACTCTGAAACTGGGGCTGGAGATGGGGCTTAAGTGTCGTGGTTAAGACCAATGGCTGCTCTTCCAAGAGACACAGGTTTGGCTCTACATACCCACATGGCAGTGTGCAACTCTCTTAACTGTAGTACCAGGGATCTGAACATCCTCTTCTGGTCTCCAAGGGCACCAGGCATGCACACGGGACATAGACACGCATGAAGGGATGACACTATTATTTTGCTAATATATTTCTGAGGTCTACATGGTTCCAGAGTTTTACTGTCAGGTTTCCATGTTTCTGCCCACATTTACTTCAATAAGACAAGGGATGTCCCATGCATAGGACCCTCCAGTCCCAGCACAGCCTCCAGAATGCTGGGCTGGGGATGGTCCCTCTTCAGGTATTCTCAGTCTTGTGGGGTTAAACAGCTGGCCCTCACACTTCTCCCCATCACTATCCCCAGTTCTGGCCAGTGTATTACTATGTTGACATCGGCACCTATAGGGTGGACACATGCCCAGGCTGCTGGCCATGCTGTGCCACCGATGCTTGCGTGGGGCTGGAGTGCCTATTTTGTACCAGCCAGCTGCTCTCAGCTCTCCTTAGCATCAGTGCCAGCCTTCTTCTGGCACCTCAGGGAAGCCACCTGGAAAATATGCAAGCTGTATTCCTCACAGTGCAGTCGCTCAGTCACAGTTTGGGCCCATGGTGGTAGTGGGCAGGATATTAATTCAATTTTCAATTCAAACCTCACGGCTGAGTATTGACGGCACCATATATGAGCTTTTTTTGTCTTAATTCTGAAGGATGGCCTCGCACAGCACTGCATGCAGATGGTGTTCCCTGTACTCATTCTGTCTCAATCTGTGCTCCTTAAATCTGTTTTCAACAGCTGACCTGAAGTTTTGGAAACCGATTGGGCCTCACAGTCTTCTGAAATGTTAGTGGGTCTTGATAAACAGCCGTTTCCATGGAGATGGCGAGGAACGTTAGACCCGTGTTGTAAAGAGGCTTCTGATTTTATCTCGAGCCATTAGCTTCCACGTACACTTCATTCATTATTCATTTGCTAAGAGGAAATGGCAGTAACCCGGAGCATTTCAGGAGACCTGAATCAGTGAATCAGAGCAGCCCTGGGAGCACTCATGGGGGCTTCATCAGCTCAGCCCGGGCCACAAGGAGGCTGCCCCAGGATTTAAACACCCCTCAGAAAAGACAAGTGGGCGGGAGCTCACCTGCAGGGAGTCTCTGGCACACAGAATCTCAACAAAGGAGGACTTGGAAAAAATTCAAGTTCCCCTGAGATTGAGGGGGTCACAGAGCCAAGAATTCCTGGCACAATCCTTCTGTCCCTCACCCTGCTGCAGTGTTCCTCTGTGAGTTGACTGGCCTCACACCAACACCCAGCAAGCTCTGGGACCATACATGCATAACCCCCAAAGCAAGTGAGCTCCATTTTGTAAGAGGTACAAAGATTTTAAAACCATGACCGTATGGAAAGGTGGTTTTTAAAAACAATGTGTTTTAGAAAAGAAAAACCCAAACTGTAGTATCTTAAAATCCTAAGAATTATTTAATCATAATGAACTAAGTTTTCTCTCATATGTAATGTACGCACATACACACACACACACACACATACACACAATGAGACACAGACACACACACATATACAGACACAGACACAAATACAGAAACACATACACGCAGACAGACAAAGACACAGAGATATACACAGGCACACAGACACATAGACACTGACACAGACACAGACAGACAGACACATACACACCGACTTACACACACACATAAAGACACACAAACACACATAGGCACACACAGAGACACACAGACACATACACAGACACACACAGACATACATGCAGACAGACACACATAGAGATATACACAGGCACACACAGACACACCCAGACATTTATACTGGAATGTGATTCCGGTTGTAGGGCAGTAGATCAGGAAAAAGCATGAAGGAGGAAAAAGGAAGAGGAGACTATGGTAGAACACACGTGTTATGACAGTGGAAAGGGAAGGGTTAAATATGGAAGGCAGCAAAGGGACAGGGAATGAGGGAGAGGAGGGCAGAGGAGCACCAATAAAAGCATATCACGTATGGAAACAGCATGATGGAACCTAGTACCTTGTACAGCCATTTAAAAAGAGAGGCAAGTAAAAATTCAAAATAAAACCCGAAACAATCTGAAACACGGCGCATTGCTTAGGTCTTCTCAATTTACTAAACGGGTGTTAATGTAGTTTATAAACATACTTTGTGGAACATCTACTTAAAATAAAGTCCAATAAAATGGCTTTCATTTTTTTTTCCTGCTCCAGGATAGAAATAAATAAATAAAAGGTAAGCCAGAAGTCGATGTAACTTTCTTTAAGAAGGCATAGCTCCAGGGGTAGGGAGCCTTCATGACACTCCGTCATAAATGGCTGTGAAAACTGTAATATAGAGTACACATTCACAGTCCTGGGCACTGGCTCCCAACCACACTTCCCTCTGTAGAAATGTGTCCATTGTCTCTAAGCACATCAGCTATACAATCTTCCTGAACATTGGGCAGCGCATGTTGAGAGCAACCAGTGCAGGTAAGCAGTCTTTATATGGCTTTTATTCGATACCTGTATTTTGGTCCTCACAATTTACAGTCTGAAGCAATCCATACACCATCCTGCCCTAAAGAACCGTAAAGGCTGCACAGCTTTTAAGGCAGCCCAAGGTTTCTTCAAACCTCAGCTGCTCTGTTAATAAGTTAAAGGCCAGGACCATGTCTGGGTAGGGAAGGAGTTTAAACTTAGCGACACATTCCAAAGCACCGTGATCCCTGACTGTTGGTTCTAGAACCTCTAATTCTAACAGCACCCACAGATGCTCCATCACTGAAGAGAATCCACGTGGATCCTCTGGTGTCCTTTAAACCGTCTCTACGTTACCGACTGGGACTTCATATGCTATAAATGCCGTGCAAGTCCTTGTTTGGAGAATGATGAGTGTATGTGTAAGATCGGTACAGATATTATAGTTTCTACTTTTTCATCCTGGTAGGTAGAATCCACAGACTCGGAACCCACAGATCCTCAACTGAAAGTTCTCTGGAAAACCTCAGCTTCAGGCAGGAAGCTAAAGCAGGCAATTATTATGAGATAAAATAACTTTGTCATCCTGTGAGTATGGAAGTGTCACCAGCATCCTGCATACCCTCATTGATGACTGGGGCCTTGGAAGACATCCTCCTATGAAAGGGACACTCTGGTGCAACAGACGTGAGTCCCATCGGCTCTTCACTCCATCTTCTGTGGTTAAATCTCTGACTCTGTTCTCCCAGTACTGTGCTGGTTCTGAACACTCCTCGGAGCTTGCTTTGTATGAGGAGACAGTGGCTCTTGGTGCTTGGGCCACAGATGCAGCATGCATTACCTCAACTTGGGCTGGGAAATCATAGAAGCCCTCACAATATAAGGGCCAAATTGTGTACACTTGTAGGACCTCGAAAGGCAGCCTGGTTCCTGGTTGAGCTAAGGCTAGAAACCCCAGTGACACTAAAGGGACAGAAGGCGTTTTGCCTCGCTCCTGGACACCAGGCTCTTGGCACCAGGCCGCAGCCCTCCATAGATCTGTGGCCATCAGACACCTAAGGGCAATGACCCAAGCCCTCCACAGGTAGAGGATGTGACCTGTGGTCACATAGCCTCAAAGACAGATCTCTATTTTAATGAGGTACTTAAAGACCTGGAGGCTTAGCCAATAAACTGGCCTTCCCAGACACTCTTCCCTGCAAAAGTATTTAACAGCAGGCCCTCCCTGAGAAGTGGGGTACAGTTTTACTCATCCACTTTCTGTCATGACAATAAATGCCTTAAAACCATGGACTGCCTCTTTTCATCAGGATCTGCTGTGGGGAGACACAAAGGCCTTCACCTACAGAGCCGTTGTCTAAGATCCTGTAGAAGAACTCACGCCCAAGCCAGCCACTGACAAGCCAAGCATTCCATCCTGCAGGATCCAGCTGGAACTCCCCTCTTCTGCCCCTCAGCCCGGGCTAGATCCGGCCCACGAGCTCCCTCTCTGTTTTCAGCTCTTCCACAGCATCCAGTGGTGACTGGGTGCCCAAGAGCCTGAGAACCAGATGGCCCCAGCCTCCTTGTAGGCCTGGGGACCCCTGAGCCAGCTCCTGCTGTTCTGTGCTGTGCCACCTCTGAAGGGTGTTCCTGGGGCTGCCCTATAGCCTGACACCGGGCCTGGTGAGGGCATGAGGTAAGCGCAGTCAAAACTCCCACATCCTGCTTTCCCAAGCGGCTGAGCCTGTGGCTGAGCAGACACCAGACCACTAAGCCTGCATACATTCTGGGAACACTCCGACTGAGCTGAGAGAAGACGGTCTTTAAGCAGTGAAATCCAAGGAAGATAGTATGGACTGCTACTGGGTCTTGTGCGTTTTTAAACAGATATTTCAATTTTGGAAATTTTTGTTGTTTTGGTTGTTTGCTTTTTTAGAGTCCAGTGGATTCTCTTACATATAGTGTTTACCTAGCAGGCCCTGGAGACTCTAAAACTGACTATGAAGGATAACGTTTTCAAACTTTGTCTTAAATTTTTGTTTTGTTTTGTTTTTGTTTTTCGAGACAGGGTTTCTCTGTGTAGCCCTGGCTGTCCTGGAACTCACTCTGTAGACCAGGCTAGCCTCGAACTCAGAAATCCGCCTGCCTCTGCCACCCAAGTGCTAGGATTAAAGGCGTGCGCCACCACGCCCGGCAAACTTTGTCATAATTAATGATCTCCTTGGGCCTGCCTGGGGGTTAATTCATGACAGAATGAGAAGACACATGCTTTCCATGGCCATGGCTTTTATACAGGTTACTTCCTAATATGGCACCTTGGGGTCTGGAGAGATGGCTTGGAAGTTAAGAGTCCTGCTTTTGCAGAGGACCAGGGTTCAATTCCCAGAGCCTACCTGGCAGCTCACAACCGTCTGTAACTCTACTTCCAGAAGGCCTGGGACCTTCTTCTGGCCTCTGTGGGCACTGGACATATGCGGTGCACATACATATGTGCGAGCAAGATTTAAAAAAAAATGGCATATTAGAAACTGAAAAACAAAAGAGACAGAAAGGGAGGCAAAGTCACAGAGATGCCCCGGAGAATCCACAGATGGGCCTTGCAAAGTATGACCTGCACATCACTGTCGCCTCTTGGTATTTCTTCTTTACCAAACCTCGTAGAGAGATACACAAGGCCAAGTGATGCACAGAGCCTTCATTTCCTTGCGGAGGCACTCATGTTATAGAAAAACTATAAAAGAAAATTGTGTTTTGTTGTCAAGGTGTTCTTGTCCCTGTTTTAGTAGCCTCAGGGATGAGCCTAGAACTGGAAGCAGAAAACATTCTTCTTCCTCTACATTGGCAAGCTAAGGTCTGGCTGGAGTTCACTCTGTAAGCTGCCTGCTCTGTTCTATCTTTATAACAAATGGCTTAGGTGTTTGGCAGATGATAAGCAGGCTTTGAGGGAGCTTATTTTCAAATGCCTTGAAATGACAACACACATCACCTAAAATGTCAAGTAGAAATTTCCATGACATTTTTTTTTTAATCATGGAAATTGTTTTTATGATTACACTGGCCCAAGACTATTTTGGCTTAATTGCTTCTCTGAGAAGTCTCTAGGCGATTGGTGAGAAATGGGCAAATCTTTTCTGATCTATAGCTTGATCACAGATAATAACTTGGTCCCCACGCTTTTGCCTTTCTGGTTCACACTTCCTCCTCCTGCAAATCCCAATCGCTAACAGCTCCACAGCCCACATTTAGCTTTGCTGTTTTGAAAGCTATGGCAGTACTAACCAATTTAGGAGACAAATCAGCTCCATTTATGTGAGGGAAAGGGCAAGGCTTTCCTTCGACAAGCCAAACCTCCAAAAAGGACATGAGCTCCTGATGACCCAGCCAGACACAAGGTTGCAAACTGAAGAATTAATATGTGCAGTATACTGGCTCTACCAGTGAGTCCCTGTCATTCCTTTCTTGGCTTCCCTCAAGAGAAAGTACATGTTCAAGTCTGGGGCCAACAGAGGAGGGAAAGTTAAGACACGACTACAGACAGACAATTTTCTTGTGTCCCTCTCTGGAAAACTATGGCATCCACAGTCAAATGGCACAAGCTATGTGTCCTCACTAGATTTTATTCTTTATTCACCCCAATCTCAACCCTTTCATGTTCTTTGTCAGGGTGCTTGTATGCACAGGCTGCTTGGGGTAGTCTCATTCTGTGCTTGCTCTCCTGATCAGCTTAGCATTTGCCTTGGGGGTGGCCCAGCATGAATGATGTCATATGAGCACAGTGTCCCCTCAAAGTCCCATTGATGATCCCTTTGTGTTACCTGTCATCCATTCCTTTATTTCAACTCTTCTATTTTTATAAGACACTAACTCAGCAGCACTATTTTGTCTGGGGAATCATCAAAGCTCTAATTGATCACACCTGTGAAGCTGCCGCTTTAACACTCACTGTCTTCTCATCTGATGGAGAAGGTCTGGACCTTTAACATCTTTCAAGTGGAGGTCCTTGTGCTGAGTCTTCAGGCTCTTTTCCAGTCACTTTTTCACCTACCATGTGGGTCTGCAAATGTGTTGGTTTTGCCTTGTGCACCACTGTGCTCATCTGCAGCTCGTCTGTGGGTACCCCAGAGGCTCTATCTGCAGAGCCAGCCTCCTTCAAGGCTAAACTCAAGCCTTCATTTCCCCTTTATGCCTCCTCTAACACCCCTGCCTTTTGTTACCCCTCTTGAAGCACTCCTGCAGCAGGCATTCTCAGGCTTGACCAGTGTTCAGTTCAGACACTTTAGCTCACCTTTTATCTGCTATATCTCCAGGGATGCCTGGAGCTCGCCAAAAACAGCAGGCTTCCCTCCTATAGTCAGACTGCTTTATCTGTTGGCTCTACAACCATGGAGTGAACCAAAACCAGATAAAAACTATTCAAGGAAACCTGCATGAGATACACTTTGTCTTATCATCTGTCTGTGAACAATACCATCAACACATGCATGGCATTCCCAGAGTTTTCATATTATGGGAACCTCACACTGCTTTGAATAGCAGAGAAAGAATATGCATTTGGACTGGCAAACACTCGACTGTTTTATGTAAGAGACAAGCATCTGTGGGTTTTGTACACACAGTTAAGGAGCAATAAGAAGTAAAGGGAAGGGTTGGGGAGATGGCTCAACACTAAGAACACTGAATTGCTCTTGCAGAAGGTTAAGGTTGTGTTCAAAGCACCCACATGGTAACTCACACCTGTAACCTCATTCCAGGGCATCTGACACCCTCTTTTGGCCTCTGTGGGCAGGCATTGCATGCATATAGTGCACATACATACCTGCAGGCCAACACTCATTCGCATACAATCAATATATATATATGTGTGTGTGTGTGTGTGTGTAATTCAAAAAGGCAGTAAAAAGTAAAAGGCATGGTTCATTTCAGATCTGCCACATAGAGCCTTCCTAGGTTGGCACCACAGTGCTGGAATTGAATTGCTTTCATTGAATAATGAAGTAAAGAAGTTAGGGAATGTATCATCCATGAAGATAACATGTTCATGTCTCCCTTTCATTATAGAAGCCTTTTAAGACCTGTCTGTGGAGCATAAAAGGGAGAGAGCACGAACAAGAGACCAGTTAAAGCTTTGGGTCCTTCTGGTGTCTCACACAACTTTCTTTCATCTGCAAAACATCTTTTGGTGATGCTGCAGCCAGTGTTGCAAGCCCTTTGAAAAGAAGAAGGCAGAGAAATCACACACAGCCTCAAAATGTAAAAGAAGAAAGGAAAGGAAGGAAGGAAAAGTCAAAGGCATTCGCTGTGTGGCCACTTTGGAATATATTATCAGCTCCAGGCTGGACTGATGAATTTGATGGATGCTCGTGGCAGGGGTCATGTGAGTTAGTCAGATAAAATGCAAGCATGAGAGCAAGGAAGCGCTTCTGGTGCTGCTCTTCTTGCTAGAAGTGTCTCACACCACAGCATACTCGATCACACTGAAACCCCCAGGTCCCAAACAACAATGCCCATCTAACCTCAAAACACCTCTTACCTAATAAGGCGTCTTCACATCAGCTCTTGAGAATATAGCTAACAAGCAACACCAATTTTGTAAGGCAGTTTGTCTCTTTTAACCACACTAAAGGTAACAGCAGTCAGCTAGCTACTCGTGAGGTTAGCTGTTCATTTAGAAAATATAATTCACGGGCTTACTTTTTTATGATTGGCTTAGATGAACCGGAGGTTCCCAGTAGCTTCTGCCCCAAAATGAGGCTTGAAGAGTGTGGCATGATTTTGGTAGCATGCGAGCTCTGACTCAGTCTTCCAATGTCTGGCATTGTCCATAAGCTTCAGAACCTGACCTGCAGCTATTATGGGCTTTAAACTTTCAAGCAATTGTACCATTAAGTAGCCAGCTTGTGACTGCATTACTGTCTTATCCGCTGCCCACAGACCACAATGTATTTGAGGGCAGCAATTGATATAAATCAATGGTGAAGGGAGCAGAGGATGGCAGAAATAAGCATCTTATCATTAAGATCCATTCAGTAGCGTCTAGGTTGTAACGCTAGCGCAGATTCAGAAAGCTATGAGGAGCCATTTGTGAATGTTCACCAAATAGCATATTTTCTGAGCAATTTACCCCTGAGTGCTCACAAAGGTTGCTTCATAATAATAGGGTTCCTTCTTTTTTTATTTTTATTTTTAACCTTTGCTCCAAGCAAATAGAAAAAGCTTCTATGTGTCATTATAGCCATAGGGGTTTGTTTTAACAGCACATTGACAAGATGCCTTATATCTCCTCTACTGGAAAGACACAATTTAAATGCCTGGGTTTATAGGCCTTTAGTAGGGGAAATATTTGAATGAGCTAAATTCACTTAAAAAAAAAAAACCTAAACATAATGTTAAAGTGCTACACCAATACAGTAAATGCAGTGGACATAGTTACAAGCTTAATAAGAAAGAGACCAATCCTGAAGTCTTGTTAGTAAAGAAAAAGAACATTTTTTTTACTATTATATGAAGTAATTTTCTTTGTTTTTTATTGAGGATAATTTGAATGTGGAGGGACAATCTGGAAGGCGCTTAGTTTCACCAACAATTAACCGGAAATTATTCTGAATGAAGTTTTTCTCTATTCTAAGTCACACATTAGCAGCCATTGGCTTTTTTGGCTGAATCGCAGGTGTAGAAATAAAAGAAGAAAATTGCCTATTTTAGTGGCAGACTGTGGTAAAGAACAGAAAAGACATCAGCTTTCTGAAATCACTCGGTTTAACTGGTAAGTCTTAGTTGACTCATTGGCCTTTTTATGTAAATTTATTTTTAAAATTTATGTTTGGGTGTTTTGCTTACTTGTGTTTGTGTACCATGTGTGTGCAGTGCCCATGGTGGTCAGAAGAGAGAGCATCAGATACCCTGGAGTTACAGTGGTCACGAGTCAACATGTGAGTGCTGAAAATCAAACCTGTGTCCTCTAGAAGAGCAGCCAGTGCTCTTAACTGCTGAGTCATTGCTCCAGACCCTGCTTTTACAACGCTAGTCTGTGGGAGCAACCCAAAGCAAGTGAATCATACTAAAAGTTGATCCAAAATACTGTCTAGGTAGACTTTTCATAAGGACAAGTTGTCTTAATCTATTTTGGTTTTAAATAAATTTAGCAATTTGTTAAGTAGGGGGAAGAGACAGCAGTTTCTCTTCTTCGTGATTTGTCCATTTGAGCTGCATCTATCCACATGTGGAGTGCTGTGAAAGGTACTGTGGCCAACACTCTCTGTGACACAGTTAATTTTTTGTATTGATTCAGTCCAGATTTGTGGTCAAGCATGGTTCTGCATGTTTCTATGAGGGCCTTGTCAGAATATACCAACACTTCAGTCAGTGGCTGGAATAATGCAGGTTGTTGTCCCTATTGTGGGTGGGCTTTATCTATTAGTTGAGGGACTAAATCCACCAAAGACCAACATAACCAGGCAAGAAGCCACATTGCCCCAGACACAGACATGGCAAGGCCAGTTCTTCCAGCTCTCGGTCTCCTGGTTCATCCTCATTGTATAAGACTCTGGTTTCCACAGTCCCGTGAGCTAATCCTCCAGAATAAACTTTTCAATATACATTCATTCTATTGGTTCTGTTTCCCTGGCACACCCACCCTGCCCGATGGACCTCTGGAAGTTCCCCATCCATTGTGTGCATCATTCTCTAAACCTAGATATGGGGAGCAAAGGTCACTTTGCACCTTTAATATGGAGCGTTACGTTATAGTTCTTTACTCAGAACTTTTAAACATGTTTAGTACTGTTTGTTTGGGTTAGAAGTAAATCCTTGAAGCCACATAAGCAGTCCCCTGAACTTGGGAGAAAGAGAGTAGTCTACTCCTCGACTGAGATGAAGCTCTGGCTTAAGGTAGGGTGGGAAAGGCCAAACAGTTTCCAGAGCGGCTGTTCTATCCTGGGATGTGATGTTTATTCCAAAACGAAACTTGTTCACACACAGATGCAAAGGCAAGGCTCGCCCACTCCGATGACCTCATCCCTGAGCACGAACACACATTGTCTAGCTCGTGTCTTCTAAAGGATGGGAAATGTGAGCTGTATTGTTGATGAAGATAGGCTCCAAGCCAGCTGAAAGCTACCCTGTCAGAATAGCTCCAATCTCTCCTCCCATCTTCTGTTTTCAGAGGGTGTGGGGAGCCGTAGTAGGGCAGAAAGTGGGAAATTTGCTTTGAGGTCAAAGAACATGTTCACTTTCCTGTGTGAACCAATCAAGCTTAGCTCTGATTTCAAGGGTTGATTTCATTCTGATGATGGAAAGAGTTAAAGAGCCGATCTCATGTTCTCTCTTGTCCATCAGTACTTCTTATAATGCCTGTGCTCATGAGGTGGTGTTGGCCTGATTAGGTTTTTTGACTAGACTGAAAATGACCTTTTCCAGCAACAAAAACTTTGGGGGAATTTCCTTCCAGAAAGTTCTAACTGAGGTTGTAGGTCACATGATTTGCAAAGACATGGTCTTTCAAAAAAGAAGACTCTCCTTAAGAAAAACTAAGCAAAACAAAACCCAGAAGACTAAAATAAGGTTCTCATGGGCTAATTGCAGCTGGCCATGGGTTTCATTGTTTGGAAAGACTCCGAGACATCAGAACACACGGGCCCTGAAAGGTTCTGGCTAGCTTGGGGGCAGTGATCTGACATTTATCATGGTTGTTTCAAAATTTATTACTAAGAATTAATCTCACATCCGGCCAGGCTGGCCGCCTTCTTGCACACTCAGCTGCTGGCTGTGTTCTAACTGCTGACGTGGACCATTGATCTGCTGGTTTACTCGTAAATTCTTCTCCCGGCTGCCTTGGGTGTTCAGT
This sequence comes from Mus caroli, assembly GCF_978045245.1. Lineage (NCBI taxonomy): Eukaryota > Metazoa > Chordata > Mammalia > Rodentia > Muridae > Mus > Mus caroli. Next base: position 106,989,974 of record NW_028227258.1, read on the forward strand.
TACTGGCACTCTTTGTACTTCCTGTCCCTTCGACTGCCCTCAAGCTGCTCTGAAACCGTTAATAGTTTTAATGTGAAACTCATAAGAATGAGCCCTCCACACAGACATCACGGACAAGAGGCCCCTGTGATGAAGCTTACACAATGCACACCTGCTATCACAAAATATTAAAGTATTTGATATGCAGTGTTAAAGTAGAATATGATTGTTGGAGTAAAAGGTGCTGAGGAGCAGGTCTGGCTTTTCCCATTCTAACAGGCATTTAGACAACCCTAAGTTCACGGTTGCTTTCCGCTTCATTCACTTCCTCTCCCCCACACTGGTGACGTTTTACCTCTTCCTATCACCATCCTTCAGCCCCCTCAACTCTAGAGATGTCCTTTACCGAAAGTATTTAGAAAAAGGAATACGTTTAAGTTTTGGAATATTTTCATTTGCAAAATGAGTGTCTCGGGCTGAGATTGTTAACTTGCCCACACCATTCTCCTCTGGTTCATGTGCGCCTTTGTGCACACAGCTACAGGTAATTTTATACAGTGTTTCTAATGAGCTTCACAAGAAACAGAAGGCTTATGGCGTGGCATTTTCCATTTGTATTATGTCAGGATCCATATATTTCAGATTTAGGTGCACTTTAGACTTCAGATTTCTAGATTAGGGATCCCCACGGTACACCCCATTTCCCCTTCAGTTCAGCCACATAGAATCATCACATATAACAGCCAACTCTGATGTGTTCTCTGACTACAACCTTCTTGATGGCTTCCCATCCTTTTGGGTATGCTTGCATCTCTCACAGAACACTAGCCAGCTAATACTTCCTCAATTCACGGCCACTGCATACCTGTCTGCTGCCTGGCACTGTGGTTATGCCAGGAGACTTTATTGTTTCAATACACACCCAGAAAGAGTTTCAGATAAAAGGAAAATGTACATTGCACAGAGAGATGCAGTTCATGACAACTTCGATCATTAAACTTTTCAGAAAAAAAAAAAACAATAACAAAAAACTCACGGCAAACATTGTCTCATTTCTATGTACTATGTACATGTACTATGTTCTATGTATGCCAGAATATATGGACATGGGATGGTAATCTTTGAAGAGAAAGTGTGAGAAAAGGCATTTTCATGAGCAGCTATCATCACAGTCACCAAATTAGATCCCTCCTCTCTGAAGTAGAACTTCTTGTGGATGTTTGGTGGGCTAGGCTGAGGCTGGTCACACTCAGATCTGGAGTGGGCTGAGTGCTTTGTTCTCAAAGCCTCTTAAAATTCTGAAGACACAAGTGCTGGCATTAGGAGCCTCAGCCTTTTCCCTTCTCTTAGTTTCTTTCCCTTCTAGAACATTCCAGAATAGAAAAGCCCTGTCCTTAGGCTCAGGTCCAGGAGAATATAGCTTCTTCCCTAGCAGAGCAAGGCCTTCCCTTCAGAACCTACACGGAGGCCCCTCACTTTCATTCCCCCTGGCCTTGGTGAGAGCAACAAGGAGACTGCAATTTAAACACAATGGCATTGAACACAAACTAACTTTCTCCCCTGATTACTGTTATCCAGAGTCTTATGACATTCTAATTAATACTGAACTAGGGGAAGGGTAAATAGCCTGGCATCGAGCATCTGAAAGGGCAATGGTCTGTGTCTGTGGTCCTCTCCTTGGAACTGAGTCCCAGATTGCTGTTTGCAGAACTACAGATTTTACTGAAATACAATAATAATGGCTGAAGTCTTCCAGACTGCCCTCTATTGTTTTCAACTTGGTGGTATAAAACTCTTGTACCTGGGGCAGTCACGCTGAGAAGAGGATCACACTGAACTATGGCTGGAAAATGAACTCAAGCTAACCCTCCTGCACTTGGCCTTCACATCACCTCCTCCTCCTGGCTGGTGGGTCCTCTTCCCTCCATACCCCTGCTTTCTCTCCAGGCTCTGGGTGGCTTTAGCGATGCCCCTCCCCCTCAGCAGCTCCACCTTCTCCCCCAGGCCTCATTACTAATTCTCCTTTGGACTTTTATTTCTCACGTGAGCTCTCAAGTTTCATAACATAAGACAAGAAGTAAGTTAGGTACCTTGGGATCCGAGGGCCCACTTTGATGTGTCCCTGTTCATAGTGTTAATCCCACTGAATGAGAGTAGAGACCACCAGCCTCGAATTATGGCCAAATTAAATCAAGCTTTATTCTTGTGTGTATATTCTCAGTGTATAGCTGGGCCAGTCCAGTAGCTGTCTCCCCTAAGATAGAGTTAGAGAGAGCAGCCCTGAGCCAATTTCTCAAACCTCTTTTACAGGAAAAAAAAACACAATATGGAGGCTTTTACAAGCAAATGTGGTGTCAGAAGCAAGAGCAGGCAACAGAAACTTAAGTTTTACAGTAAACGATAACCTGACTGAGCTGGAGTCTCAAAATGGCTCTTCATCTCAAAATGGAGTCAGTCTGGTTTCTCAATGGCAATTCTATTTGGTTTGGCTCTATTCGGCTCTATTTGGTTCTATTTGGATAACTCTCATTAGATACCTGGCTATACCTTGTAAATCAGCTTAAAGACAAGGAAGTCAAATTTTCTACCTAAAAATAAATCTACTCTTAAATATCATTGCATAAACTTGCTTTGCATGTCATTTACAGGTCATTAAATGACAGTACTGAAGTGACTAGAAGTAGCCAAACATCAGAGTTGTTAAAAGTTCATTAGGTATGTACAATGTTCTGAGGAACATTATACGCAAAGAATTATGTATTAACTACAACAGCAAAACAACAAAAACCTGTGTTATCTCTTTCCTTCAATATTAAGAGTCACCTACTAATTGATTTTATACTGGCAACAGGCAGCACATAGCTTCCACACAGTACCTGATCCTCACTGCGAGGAGACATTATGAGCATTGTTGTACACCTGCTGCTATAATCAAACATCCGCATAACTGGCTCCTTAGGCACATTGACAAACCATCTAGAGAAGCATCTAAAAGCAGACTGGTGCATTTTGACTAGATAATTCTTTTCATGTCCAATGTGAAGAGGCACCTGTTTGTGCATCAGGAGGGCGAGAGCAAAGAAAATGTTTATGTAACTGCATGGAGATAATTTCCCTTCCTGGCATCTCAGTCTCATCTGCAAAATAAGGGGCTGGGCCCGGTGTCCTGCCAGCTTCTTTCCAACCCCAGCAATCTGAGGTTGCCATGGCTCCTTTAGTGTGGACCACTAGTAGCATAGTCCTTGTTCATTGGGGACCAGTTCACTGGGGACCAGTTCGCTGGTTTTGAGGTTGAAATGAGAAGGATAGATGGCATGAAATAGGATGTGGACTCTAGATATGATCAAGCCAGGAGGCACAAAACTAGCACTGTTTTGGGAACACAAAATAAAAACTTTATGACTCATCACCCCAGAGCATCTCTGAACAAAGCTTGCTTTCAGTTTTGTTTTCTTTAATTGACGGGAACAATTTTTTTTTTTGTCTTATTGCAAAATGAAAGGTCAGAGCCATGGTATCTTATCAAGTGCCTCTTAATTAACTGGGAATGAAAGGCCATCATTGTACAGATCAAGTTCGTTGGAAGCTTTGCTTGGCTCTTTCAGTATCAGCTGGATGAGGGTTAGATGTGCTCTTGCCTTTTGGGTTCTAACACAAAGGACTGTTTAGCTTTCGTTACCCATCTTATTTTTCTGTGGAGTGGGGGGTAGTCTAATGAGATTTGGGTCAGTCTCTTTAAAAACAACAACTGTACTCATAGAGTCAGGTATGATGTGATATCTGTTTTCAGATATAGCAACGGCCAACTAAGGCTTGGTTTAGGCAAGAACCAAAATCCACAAACATTTTCTTTCTTTTTCTTTCTTTCTTTCTTTCTTTCTTTCTTTCTTTCTTTCTTTCTTTCTTTCTTTTTCTTCCTTCCTTCCTTCCTTCCTTCCTTTCTTTCTTTCTTTCTTTCTTTCTTTCTTTCTTTCTTTCTTTCTTTCTTTCTTTCTTTCTAACATTTTCCCTTTGTTTAGCCAAGTGAAAGGAAACATATCTCTAAAAGAAGTGTAATAAAATTAAAATGAAGGCAACTCTTGGTTTCTTAAGCAGTTTCAAATTTTAGTGTGGTGTCATTCAACATCGGTTGGAAGAGTTTTTGGGTTTGTTTGTTTGTTTCAGTAAAACTATCAAGAAATATTAGCTAACATAATGCGCTGGAGAAAGAAAACCAGTATGAAACATGTTCTCAAGTTATCTACCACGATGAAGTACAAATATATTCTTGTAGACAAAGTAATTTTTTTGTAGAGTCCCAAACATACTAAAGCACTGATGCTTACTCAAACTTTTAGTTTGGTTTAAAAAGCATTGAGGTGCATGCACAGAAAAGTTGGAGTAGAGTTCTGTTAGTATACAGAAGTAAGATGATAGTTGCTGGAGGATTGGAAACTACAGAATACTGAGGTCAATGAGAAAATACCACCTCATGGCTCATTTGCAAGTATGTACATGCATGTACATGCATGGATGTGTGTCTGACAAAACATGTTTCTCCAGATTATTGTTCACTTCAACTTGTGACAGGCATCCTTGTGGCATCTATGAAAATGATTGTATAACCAATCTGTAGGAAATTAACAGAACCAAAGGAACCAAAGTAAGTGGGGGTTCCTGAAGTAGGGGAAGCTTTTACTGCACCCGAAGAGCTGGAGGAAGTTCATTAAGGTTGGGCTCTGCTTTGACCTTTGCTTCTTCCCCTCTGGCACATGTGACCAGGGTCCGTGATTTCTGGGTCCTCAGCTCAGCTCTTGGTTCACATGTTAGAGAAGATCTGTTCTCATCTGACTATGGAAAGCCAACGGTATCGGCTACTGAATGAACCTCTGATGCCAAGCAGATAACAGTCAGCTGGGTGCTGGAGAAAACATGGGCTGAGAACCTTGGACTCTAGAAGGGAAAACGACCTTGAAGACTTTCACTTGCCCCCAGATCCTCATGTGGAAAGAATCAAAGCGACATCTCTGAGCCTGGAGAGACAGCTGAGCAGATGAGAGCAGTGGCTGCTCTTGTGGAGGAGCCAGGTTCAGTTCTCAGAACCTACATGGCAGCTCATGACCATCTGCAGCTCCAGACCCATGGGATCTCATGCCTTTTTCTGGTCTACATGGGTACTGCAGATAGCATACATATATACATATGTACATACATACAAGCAAAACACCCACACACATTAACAAGAGAAAAATTTATCTCTAATTTGCTTTCTGTGTGTCCATGTAATTCATCCAACCTGACATCTGCAGGCTGAGGGTGGATCTCAGTAACCTGTCTAGCATGAACAAGGGCATATAGAGAGCCATGTAAGCCAGAAACCCACCCACAGCAGCCACCACTACTGCCAGTGCTCTGGTTTGGCCAAGAGGAGATACCCCTCCCAAAGGGTGGGAGAGAAAGCACAAGGGAGCAGGCTGGGCACAGAATTAGATCCCCTCAAAATGGAGATACAGATAGTTTTGAACTGTCTGGTGTAGGCGCTGGAAATCAAACCCTGATTCTCTGCTGGAACAGAACAAGCTCAGAACCATTGGGCTATCTCATAAGCCCCTGTCTGAAAACTCTCTACCTCATATGTTCTATAGGACTATTGATCAATATTTTTACCATTGTTTTGTAGGCCTTATCATATATATATATATATATATATATATATATATATATATATATATATATCACTTTGTGTTGTCAATATCCTGTGGGTAGCTATATAGTTCGTTTTCATTTTTTTTCCATTTTATGAAAGTATCTTGACCATGAATTCTAACCCCATAGTAAATGTCCACTATTTCCTTCTGATAACTTATTAAGAGTTAAATTGCACAGGCTGGACATCGGATAGCTCTTGACTTTGAATAAAGGGTCAGAGCAGTGAATGATCTGGGTCCCATCATCACACCAAGTAACAGACTAGAACAAGGGTTAGACACTCTTCTCGAACATTGCTCCACAAAGGTAGAAGATTCACAGACTCACAGTTCACTGCACAATATCCACAGCCTAAAGAGAACATGGCAAGAAGTAAGAACTCAGGAAATCTGTATTGAGTGAACCAAGAGCTAAGAATTGGGGATAAGAGGAAGATGGGAAATGAAGAAAGGATACACAAGAAAAAACAAGTTTCCAGTGATCTTTGGGGGACCAGGGACCATCCTCAGAGGAAAACAGAGGCTCATTTAAAACCTACAACACAAATGCCCCTGTGCTTTCTACAAGCTCAAATATCCCTTGTAAGTTAAGGCTTCAACCATACTCACCAGCCTCCTGCTCAGCTGCCCGACTATTGGGCACCAGGTGTTCCCATGGGAGTCACTGCAGCTGCCCAGCCTGGCCAGATAGGAGAAGGCTGTGCAGTCTTGCATGGAGGAGACAGGGACCAAACTCAAAATTCTAATTTCAGGTTCCATGGAGTGAGAATCCACTTTTGCAAATCAAAAAGTCAAAAACTAGTCATGATGTTGGGCGCTGTCTATAGAATATTTACTTGCTTCTGAGTGCAGCTGCCTTCCTCCTTTATTGAATTTAATGTTCACAACAGCTTTTTAAAGTATTGGTATCTTTACAACAATGGAATTGCAATTTTGAATACCTAGCACAAAACTACCTGATAAACACAAAAGAACTTGGGTGAGACATTATGATATAGGGTTCTTTCAATAGGAGAGCAGAATATAAATTACAAAAGCCATATTTATGTAGAGACAAAATCAGATAACTGCCCCATGCTTCATAAAAGATGAACAAGGGATTTTAGTGCAGGCTGTCTTTTTTTTTTTTTTAAACAGAATATAATTTAAAGGGGCCAGTGAGAGCATTTGGGAAGCATAGGTGATATTCATGTATCTAATCTCAACATGAGGAATGACAGACACAAATGTATGTCAGAAAGAAAAGCCTTTGTAACCTTTATCACACATTTTGTTCCCTGGCTGTAGGCAGGAAGATGAAGAGACTGAGGGTTTCAGAGATGCAAAATTTAATACATACTCTTTCATCATAAAAGGAACACTGCAGACCTCCACTACCTTAAGTCAAGGCAGAAGCAATTAAAAACCTCTAAAGGCGGGAGAAAATATTTAATGATAGATACTGGTACTTTGCAGGTATCTATGGAAAAATGTCACAAAAGGATGTAGGAAATGATAAACCATGCTAATGGTGATGATGATGTCATGTAGTGGCCTAAGCTGGAATCTGAGGGGCATTGCAGAGAATAGCAGGGCACTACACCAGCGCCAGGATGCTCTCATTGGAGAAAATGAAAGGAAGGGAGTTGGGGGGCGGGTCACAGAGATACAGAGAAAAGGTTGGGGAAACCAAAGCCTTGCTCAAATAGGGACAGAACTCCATAGTACTGTCCAAAAAAGTATAGCCAAAAAGACAGCTTAGCTCTTTAGAGCAGGCACTGTTCTTGCAGAGGCCCTGAGTCCCATTCCCAGCACCTATATTGTATGGTTAACAACAGCTGTCCTTACAGCTCCAGAGGATCTGATATCTATACTTTGTTGCCTAGAAGGAACAAAATTATATCTCCAATCCAGAGAGAGAGAGAGAGAGAGAGAGAGAGAGAGAGAATGATAGAGGGAAAGGAGAGATCATGAGGAGAGAGGAATGAGTAAGGGAGATAAAGTGGAAGGGAGAGAGAGGGAAGGAGGGAGGGGAGAGGGAAGGAGGATAAGGAACAAAGGATCGAGGGCAAAAAGAAAGTAGGAATGTAGGGAGAGAAAGATGAAAAAAAAAGAACAAAGTTTTGAGAAATCCCATGGAAGAAAGCCTTGGTTTGATATGGAAGTTGAAACAAAGGGACCCAATAGCCACAGCTACATATGAAACTATATAAAGGAAACAGGGAAGAATGACACAGTGTCACAGTATTAGAGAGACACAGTGACATTATAGGGAATTATAGTTATTCTCAAAGCCTACCAGTTAAAAGCCCAGCAGTTCCTGCTGTGGAAAAGCCCTGTTGCAAGGTACCTTCTGTAAAAGGACACCCTGGGGTGGGAGGGGTGGGAGGGGTGGGAGGGGTGGGAGGGGTGGGAGGGGTGGGAGGGGTGGGAGGGGTGGGAGGGGTGGGAGGGGTGGGAGGGGTGGGAGGGGTGGGAGGGGTGGGAGGGGTGGGAGGGGTGGGAGGGGTGGGAGGGGTGGGAGGGGTGGGAGGGGTGGGTCTATAGATAGAGGAGCTTGCCACCAAACCTGATGATATAAGTTCAGTATTCGGATCCCATGGCTAGGGTATGTGCTGGTTGGTTTTTGTCAGAATCCAGCAGAGTGAGACACGCTGTTCTATTTTTAACTTGTTGTGGATGCCTCAAGACTCAAGAGTGGGAATGAGACAGTTCGTTTTATTAATATTTCCCGCAACATCAACTTTCAGGGGAAAAGATGCCAGAAACTGCATGAGATGAATGTCTAGTCAAAGAGACAGCTTTGCTGTTTAGAGCAGGCGCTGTTCTTGCAGAGGAACTGAGCTTGATTCTCAGCACCTAGCTTGTATGGTTCACAGTAGCTGCCATTACAGTTCCAGAGGAGCTGATTTTCTACACTTTGGTCTCTGTGAGCACCTACTTCATATGCATATACCCACACACCCACCTTCCCCATCCACACCCATACTCCGGTGATTTCTACATTTCAGGATCAGGCCTGTATTGTCATACAAAATATCAAATTTTGAACACAAGCTTCCTATAAGTTATATATATATATATATATATATATATATATAGTGTATATATATACACATAAATAAATAAATAAATAAATAAATAAATATTGCCATCAAATAACTAAAACGAATCTCTCTTAAGGGAAACACATTTGATCTATGAGAAAAAATTTATCATTTCATTTTCTTATAGTTTCTGGCTCTAGTTTATAATTATCTCAACCTAAGAAATTAGGTTAGAATATTTTTTGAGTAGTAAAAAAATCCTTAATCATCATTTAGTCATCCTCAGAACAACTCTGCCAAATGTTTGCAATTCTTCTTTCCAGGGCTGCTCAATCAAGCAATTTTCATGAATCAAAATTTACACTTTTCTTTTATGTGCAGCCAGATCCTAACAAGTTTAATTTCAAATGTGCTAATTTACTACTATCATTTTGTAAAGCTATAAATAAAGGTTGTCCTCATGTGAAATTATTTATAGGCTACTATAAATTTTTGATGAAAAAAAGGAAATTATCAACAATTTTTATAAATGTTTAAATATTTCACATTTTAATGCTTTCTCATCAGAATGTTTCTTTAATTCACATTTGATATGATTTCATAGAAGTCATACATGGTGTAAGTAAACTTGTATGGACATTCCTCTCCACGTTCATTTTAATATTTAGAAATTGCTGCTGGTTCTTTCCATGGCCTTTAGTTGAATATACTTGCTTCCTCTAAAAATATTGATAGCTGTATGTTATACACCATCATGGAATCAACTGCTGATGTTAGGAGATTAAAATTATCATGAATTGTATGTGGAATCTTTGTGTCTAAACAGTATGCAAGTTTATTCTCATTTTATTTCTTCTACGTACTTTACCAGGATGAGTTGCCTTTCCTCCACGATAAATGTCAAAGACATTTTCTGAACTAATTTCTTATTGTCATTTTCACCAGCATTTTAGTTAGGATGACATTTATTTAGTTAGTTAGCTATTGTTGGCACCTACGTGATAGCTCCTATCATCAAAACCATGCTGTTCTATAGTCCCAATATCTAAGCTCAGGTATTTTAAAACAGAACTACCAGTTTTTTATTTTTGAGATTTAAAAATATCTTAGCTGCTATCATCTCAAGTTTTAGGTCTTTTTACCTAAATGTACTAATGTCTAGTCTTAAATGTCAAGTGTGAAGAAATGCAACTGACAGATTAACAAATTTATTTATCCCAAATCTCACCAAAGGTATTTTTTTATTTCTTTTATTGCCATACAGTATATATGTACCACTAACATATGTAACTATGTAACTAAATACATGTTGGAGTGACTTCTTTCCATGTGACACCTCTTCTTCTTAAATCTAAAACACTCATGTGCCAAAACACTTGGCATTTCCAAAGACTGTTAATGAAATTTCATCTATGAAGTGGTTTTTTATTATGCTGAAGATTTACTTCATGTCTATTTTGCAACAGCTCCCATATTCAATGCTTCCAAATGTTGTTGATGATATACAATAGCAATCACAAAGTTAATTAATATATTTAATATCTTGTTTTATGCTGCACAAAAGTTAGTCTAATGTTCCTCATCATTTTCAGTTTCTAACAAATATCTCAAGAATAATATATAACTCCTAAGAGATGACTATACTCTCTGGGTTGAGAGAAACAATAAAAAGAGGCCTTGTTTTAAGTAAACACATAGTGGAGAAATACTTCTTGGATGTTTCCTTCATAAAGCCAAGAAAAAAAAAGGACAGAGTGGTTAGAATAGATAATTTTAGGAATCAGAGAGCCCATCAAAAGCTTAGACCAATCTGGGGAGAATTTAAATAAACATCTGACCTCAGATTCCCTCTATGAGCTCTGTGGCATTTTCTTTGTCATATTCCTGATCATGTCTTTCCCAGTTAGTGAAAATTAGCAGAGGGAAAAAAATGAAGAAGAGTCAGTGACCTACAAGATATCAGAGAACACACAAAGAAACACATACAGGACTTTGAAAGGGAACAGGCAAATAGAAGGTAGATGAATACTTGAGGAGACAATGGTTGCAGTTTTTCCTAAATGATGAACATCCTTGACATGAATATATGAGAAGCCTACGATGAAGCCCAAGGAAGATAATCACAAAAGATTCACTATCTGGATGCATCATGGGTAAATTATAAAGTATAAAAACAATAAGGAGAACATGATTTACCACACATGACATATCCTAATTGTAGAATAAGAATTATCATTGAATATGAGAACCAGAGGGAGTGACATACACTGAAGCTGTTGGACATTACAATGAACTCAATATTTTATATCCAGCTTCAACTCAACTCTTTAATACATCAACTAAAAATTTTATACCCAGCTCAACTATCTTTTAAATCAAACCCAAAGGAGATATACAGAAAAATGGTTACCAGCAGTAATGTCCTAAAATGCAATATCAAGATTCTTTCAGGATATAATTAAAGATGAAATTAGACTTTAACTGTAGTCCACATAGAGAAATCGAGAGTGCTGACAGAGGTCACCAGGTACAAAGGTAGATAGATAGATAGATAGATGGATAGATAGATAGATAGATAGATAGATAGATAGATAGATAGAAATATTTTCTTTCTTTCTTTCACCTGACTAATAATGCAACAGCATACAGCAATGATAATTGCATCAATTTATAAAAAACAGTGTGTGATAGTAATAGCATAAAAGGAGAAAGAGATAAGATAGTTGTATTGGGATAATTTGAAGAGTTACAACGGATATTAAGTTAGCATGATACCAGAACTGTTTTTTTTTTTTTTTTTAATGAGAATTGTAGTCCTCAGGATGGTCATTATAAAAATAGCCAAATATCTAGTAAGAGAAATAATAATTAGTTTAACATTTTGTATTTATGAGGCTGAACATATGGCTCAGAGGTTAAGAACACTGACTGCTCTTCTAAAAAACCCAGATTTGGTTCCCAGCACCTACATGGTAGCTCACACCTGCAACTCTAGTTCCAGAGGATGTAATGCCTTCTGCTGGCATCCATGGGCACCAAACACAGACATACTGCACAGACTGACATATAGATAAACACATACACAATAAGTAAGTAAGTAAATAAATAAATAAATAATAAATTTAAAACTATTGATTCAATAGAAACTTAGAAGGGGGAACAAAATACCCATAGAAGGAGTTACAGAGACAAAGTGTGGAACAGAGACTGAAGGAGTGACTATCCATAGACTGCTGGGAATCCACCCCATATACAACCACCAAACCCAGACACTATTGTGGATGCCAACAAGAGCTTGCTGACAGGAGCCTGATAAAGCTGTCTCCTGAGAAGCTCTGCCAATGCCTAACAAATACTGAAGTGGATGCTCACAGCCATCCATTGGTTGGAAAACGGGGTCCCCAATGAAGGAGTTAGAGAAAGTACCCAAGGAGCTGAAGGAGTTTGCAGCCCCCTAGGAGGAACAACAACATGAACTAACTAGTAGCCCCAGAGTTCCCTGGGACTAAACCACCAACAAAACACATTGTAGGACTCATGGCTCTAGTTGCATATGTAGCAGAGGATGGCCTAGTCGGTCGGTCATCAATGGCAGGAGAGGCCCTTGGTTCTGTGAAGGTTCTACGCCCCAGTATAGGGGAATGCCAGGGCCAGGAAGTGGGAGTGAGTGTGTTGGTGAGCAGGGGAAAGGGGATAGAGGATTTTCAGAGGGGAAACCAACAAAGGGGATAACATTTGAAATGTAAATAAAGAAAATATCTAATAAAAAAAGAAACTTTGTCATACATTAATAGAAACACAGATGTTTTAAATATAGAAAATAAGTAGCAAAGTGGCAGGTATAAGATTTACTTGATGTGAAACTACATTAGTAAATGTATTAAACACTTAAAAGGCAGATATTGATAGAAAGGTTAAAATATTATTCGATTATATGTTATATGCAAGAGACACATTTTAGATTCAAAGATAAAGAGAACAACGAACAACCATATTATTTAATTCCATTTACTTCAAATGTTGAGAGTCAATGACAGTATAAGATACACTTGGTTAAAGAGTTTTTTTTTTTTTTTTTTTTGCTAAGGCCAGCAAAGGGAGTTGGGGCAGACAGAGGGGGAGACAGCTCAACTCACATGTAAGGATCTTAGTATTTTGAGAAAAAAAAAAACTGAGTTGAAGTATTTTGTTTTATATTTTGAAAACCACCATTGCCTAATCTGTTTCCAGCTCAGCAGTAACACTGAGGTGGGGGGTGGCGGGAGGAGGTGTGTGTGTGGGGTGACTGTAAATAGTTGGAACTGCAACCATTTAAAAATCAAAGTAGGAGAACATTAGCTTCCACTTGGGTGGGAGGAGAGCAAAGAAAGTGGTAATGAATCAGTCAGTAGTCTTTTTCTCTTTTTTTCCTGAACTCCCACCAATTCCCTTTGGGAATTTAGCTATTTATGTACATTAAGGACACTTATGCCCCTGACACATCTACTGGCCTTATATGCATGATTATAATGAAGTCTCTTAGATAACCTACAGGATTTTATGTCGTTCAAATATGCCTATAACCATGAAGAGTGAATGACCATGTCACAAATATGGGCTCCAAATATATTAAGATCTTTGAAAAGATTTTTGTCACAGATAACAGGAAACCAACTTATAACTTGTCTAGTTTTGTTTTTTCAACTTGACACAAATTAGAGGCATCTGAGAGCAGGTAACTTCAGTGAGAAAATGCTTCCACAAGACTGGCCTGTAGGCGAGCTTGTGGGATATTTTCTTAATTAGTGACTGATGTAAGAAGTGATTGACGTGGAAGGGCCCAGCTCTCCATGTGCGGTACCACCCCTGGACAGGTGGTCCTGGGGTGTTTAAGAAAATAAACTGAGTGCGCCAGGAAGACCAAGCCAGTAAGCAGAACTCCTCCGTGGTCTCTGCTTCAGTTTCTGCCACCAAATTCCAGTCTTGGTTTCCCTCAGTGATGGACTGTAAATGGTAAGCCAAATAAACCCCTTTCTTCCCAAGCTGCTTTTGGTCATAGTGCTTCCTCACAGCAGCAGAAAACCCAAGACACAAGCTGATTCAGATATAATTGCCCCGGATTCGGGACAAATAAGATTTTTCTATCTATATACAATTATATGTAAGCAGTGATGGCAAAAATCTAGTCAAGTCTTCATTGGATGGCCCACACTAAATTTAAGACATCAGCCTTCAGCTGAAAGCAAGCCATCATCTCAGTACCACGGAAATCATTGTTGCAATACCTCTTAGGATGGATTAATTAAATAGTTCTTCATAGAGTCTAAGCTTTTGTCCGTTGTATTAAATCTTCAAGGGCTTCAGTATTCCCATTTCATAATGAGGTTAAATGTTTCCAGCCAGCATTTCTGCACTGCCTGGGGTGTCTTCTCCTTTCAATGAACTGGCTTCGCTGGAAATGTAATTGCCTCAAATTCAATTTGAGCAGGAATATCTTTTGCCAACGGCTTCTCAGGAAGGGAGATAAAGCAGTTGATGATTAGAAATGATATACTGTATTATAGTGTATTAATATAGTGTTAGAGTGAAATATTAGCTTCCTCTGTCAGCCCAAAAGAAGCTATATTGTCATGAAGACATCCTATCTTAGGGATCTAGCTCTACCGATGAAAATTAATGAAAAGATACTGATATCTTAAAATTTGTTTTCTAATCTCACTTTGAAAATCCAACTCAAATAACAAGGCCAATATCGAGGGCTTTGAGCTATTCTCACATAGTGAGATTCTCATGGCAGGATTATTCTCTATACAACATGAACCACGATGAAGTTAGCCATGCCTTACTGGCCCACAATTTTAGAATAATTACTGACTTTTGGTGCGTAAGTCTGACAGCCTCAATGTGTGCCTGTGTTGGACAGCATCAGCCCTCTAAGATCATGACTGCTGTTCTGAGGTGCAAGGTGAGTTAAGGTAAGTACGACCAATGTGTATATATAGATATATATAAATACATGTATATATATTATATATATTATATATATATATATATATATATAATTACTTTCTAGTTCAGAACATTGGTTGAGATAATCAACTTATTCCTATTCTTTTTAGGAGATCTATTAATAGATTAGTGTGTGTGTGTGTGTGTGCGCACAGATGTGAGTGAAGTATCTGTGGAGTTCAGAAGAGAGTTTCAGATCCCCTGGAGCTGGAGTTACAGGTGGTTCTCATTTGTGATACATGGGTACTAGAACTGAAACTTGGCCCTTTGCGAGAGCAGCAAGTGCTTTTATTCAATAAGCCACCCATCCCTCCAAACCCCCATTCACTTCTTAATTAATCTGACGTTTAAAAAACTGGATTTTTAGTCTTTCAGTTTTGCTCATGTCATTATGATGTATAATTTGCATCTCTTGTAGATTCACAGATTATAAAAAAAAAAAAATAGAAGACTGGTGGTTGTTGGTAGAAGATGTACCACATACAGGTAAGATTTGCTTTTTCTGGAAGCCAAACACATTGTGAAGTTATGATTTGATCTTTGATTAATGTGATGACATATTCTGCTATGATTATCTACAAACAGCTCTGATGAAGCCCCAGAGCCATTTTTTTTTCACATTCTATGCCAAATACAACACTTACGGGCTTAAACATGCAATGGCTTTCCCTCAGTCCTCAGGGCACCTTTCAGGTTCCCAGTTACTAACCTCCCCAGCTGGAAGTCTTCTTCGTGGTTCTCTTCCCTTGAGCTTCCTGATCCTCTATGGCCCTTGTTCTCCCTCCTTCAAACCCTCGCTTACACACCGGAATCTGCAGGGGATGTTAGCTGACACTTTCTAGGTGACCTTTAGCCTCTTCTCTTTCTTCAGCTCTTGACTCTGATTCCCATTCCCAGACCTTCCTGGTCACAGTGTATTTTCTATTCTAACATGCATCTGAGTGACCATTACCTACACGTCTCTGTCTTATTCCCTCCCTCACGTTTCCCAGGGTTCTTGTAGCTCCTTAGGCAATATTGGAAACATGAGTGCTTGAACCAGCCGTCACTCCGTTACCTCAAGGTCTGTGTTACCAATGGCCTGGGTAAGCCCAACTCACTTTTAACAGTAAATACTAGACTCTACTAACTAAAGCCACTGAAGATTACATTTTATTAGAAATATACATAGAATCCTAGTGAACACAAGAAACAACAACAATAGCAACAAACACCTCCCTTTAAGACATAATCACAGGAAATGAAAAAGCCTGGGAATTGAGAGACAGCTGTTGGGAGTTAGTATCTGGATTAAAAGTTATCTCCACAGCACGGGGCAGAACAAGGGAAAACAATAATCGTCAAATAAAATGTTCTTTTTAAACATTTCATAGCATTTGGGTCTCTCTTTAAAATTTTAGGCACAGATATCTTTTGTGATAACTATATTCCATTTTCTATGGGGTAGAAACAGGTCGAGAATTGTCTCATGCTC
Organism: Mus caroli; assembly: GCF_978045245.1. Taxonomy (NCBI): domain Eukaryota; kingdom Metazoa; phylum Chordata; class Mammalia; order Rodentia; family Muridae; genus Mus; species Mus caroli. Next base: position 107,006,128 of record NW_028227258.1, read on the forward strand.
GAATCATTGTCTTATGTAACCTCCCAACAACCACAGTAGGCAAAAAACAAAATGATTAGCCTAGTTTTATTGGTGTATTTCAGAAAGACTGGATAGCTTGTTCAAGGCAACACAGACACAGTGGCACAGCAGGGAGCCAGAGCACTGGCCCAGATCTACAAACACAGAGAACAGAAACCCTCTGCAGTGAGTTGTAAGACATATCCTACCTCCAAAACCAACTACCCACTCCGAAGCTGGAGAACGCTGAATGAAACAGAGTTTCAACAACTGTATCTCTTGTGACTCAGCATCTGGTGCAGACCTAGAGACTGTACCTGTGTGACTCATGCAATATCCAGAGAAGGTCATTTGCAAACATTTTGGGTTAATAGGTGGCCAGAGCTCTTCTGTTCTCCTTTGTATGCGTATGGATGTACCTACAGGAATATATGTGTTCCATGTGGGTAGAGAATCACAGGAGGCCAGAGAGAGTTCTCTCTCTCTCTCTCTCTCTCTCTCTCTCTCTCTCTCTCTCTCCCCCTCCCTCCCTCCCTCCCTCCCTTCCTTCTTTCTTTCTTTTTTTAAAAAAGATTTATTTATTTATACAAGTAGTCTGTAGTTGTCAGACACACCAAAAGAGGGCATCAGATACCATTACAGATGGTTATATGCCACCATGTGTTTGCTGGGAATTGAACTCAGGACCTCCAGAAGAGCAGTCGGTGCTGTTAAAATTGGAAAACCAGGCAGCCATTTGAGCAGCCCTGTGGGTACTAGGAACCAAACCCAGATCTTCTTCAGGCTCAACTGGTCTTGACCGCTGAGACACTGCTCCCGCCCCAGCGGGAGTCCATTTGTTTTCTCAAAGTCTGGGAATGTAATTGGTGGTAAAGTGCTTGCCTGGCACTTGTGTGAAGCTCTAGTTTGATTCCCAGCACCAGGAAGAAAGTGTGAAAGGGGGAGTGAAAAGGAAAGGGAAAGAAATATGGGGTCTCTTTGGGATGTTACTGCCTGTCAGCCCCAGGTTATTTTCTGGTAGTACACTGGAGGATGCAACGATGTCTTATTGTTACTAGACAGTTAAAATGATCATTTTCTAAGTCATAGAGATGAGCAGAGTCACAATGAACCTTCTTCCTGGTGACATGACTAGATGATTTAGTGTTGGGCTGCTGTTAACTTGTTAATATAAAAATTATCTAGCATGATCTTTTGGACCCCTTCGTCATCTTTCATTGTGGAATCTGAGGCTGTAATCCCTTACTTTGCTCCGTAAACCTGGCAGAACATCCCAGAACACTCCCTCCAGGGCCTGCTTGCTAGACTAACGGTGTCGGAAGGGAAGACCAGCTACATGTGCAGCCTAATGTTTTAGCAGAAGCAGAAAGTGTGTGGTGTGTGGGAACAGTTGTCCACAACCCCCCACCCCCACCCCCACATAAACACACACACACTGTACTCCCTGGCTCAAATTCTTCATGGCAGGTGGCCAGATCACTGGAAAGTTGGTGTGGTATATCTACAGGTCTGTTCTCAACAGCAGCAGTGAAGAAGGGGATTGAAGATTTACACTATGGGACTCACGGCTGGGCCTTTGATTTCCAAATGAAACACTTCCTTTCATCGGGTAGTTTTGGAAAAAAGGAATGGATCTGAGCTTGTCCTCTTTCTGTCCCCCAAGAGGAAAGCACCCTTCAGCCATAGCCCTTTGAGATACCTCATATAAGGGAAGTGGTCTAGGGGCTTCTCAGTGGGGCATGACTATGCCACCCTAACCTGCTATGGCAACCTAACCTGCTATGACACCCTAACCTGCTATGACACCCTAATCTGCTATGACACCCTAATCTGCTATGGTTACCTAACCTGCTATGGAACCCTAACCTGCCACCTCTCTACAAAGGCTCCTATCACAATCATCTTACGTTTTCTCTACTTTCTAACTTCATTTTATGCAAATACAAACTATAGGCTGTGGATGGCTAAAGTTCCTTAGGTTCAGTGTTATTTTTGACTTTACTAAGAAGCTTTCGTGTCAGGCCTTTCCTTTGACAGACACTAGGCAGCAGGTGCTTTTCCCACACAACAGAAGAAACAGTGGCCAAGGTGAGAAATGACCTCTCCAGAAACAACAGGATTGATTACCTAAACACTTAAAGAAGAAGAGACATCAACAGCAACTCCTCCTCCTTCTTCCTCTCCTCTTCTTTCTCCTCCTCCTCCTTCCTAATTTTATTTATTTACATCCCAAGTGTTGCCCTCCCTCCCTGTTCCTCTTCACAGAATTCCACTCCCATCCTCCTCCCCTTCCTCTCTGAGAGGGTGCTCCTCTCATATTCCATCATCCTTGTACATTCAGTCTCTATAGGATTAGGTACAACCTCTCCCACTGAGGCCAGACAGGGCAGGCCTCTGCTACATATGTGCATGGGCCTTGGACCAGCCCATGTATGCTTTTTGGTTGGTGGCTGGACAGCAACTTCTTCTTGTGCTACATCCCTGTAAAGACATTTATATGAGGCTTGTATTCAATCCTGAAGATGCTCTTATCTTGAAATAATGTCCTCCTGAAATTCAACACTAAAGACCCATATAATGACCTTATTTTAATGTTGTTATTGCACTCTGGGGGTATAAGTCATAGGACCTTCCTAGCTACCTAATTCTGTGTCACCCACTTGCCCCTAAGCTGTTTTGTTTTGTTTTAAAGTTAAGCTGTCAAAGAATAGTAAATCCTACTCAGCATTTTCACGAAGTAATGAGAAGATTAAAATCACATACTGTAAGAGGCCTCAGGGTCTGGCATAAAGAGATTAGTCATTAGAATCAAGCAATTTAAGGCATTTGTGCTTAATCATTGTAACCCTGGCCAAGTGATCTAACTGTACTGAACAGGGAGTCATCAAATCTACTGAAAGAGATTGCTGTGAGATTTCAGAAGGACACAGTGCCAGCCAGAGTCGGTTCCAGAGTTGGCACTCAATAAACATTAGTACCATTCCAAACCACACGTCTTCATCAAATACAAAGCATGTTGCCTGTTTCCCAAAATAAGATGAGCTTAATGAATAAATGAGTCATTGGCTGTCCTGTAAATGGTTGTGAGACAACACATCAAGGACAGGAAGTCAAAAGAAAGTGAAGTCATGGGGTAGGGCCCATCATCAATGAACAAGTGGGTTAGTTCAAAGCTAACTTGGAATTTTATCATTGAAGTCACCAATACAAAGAAAAAAGTTGAGATAATTTAATCATTACATAAATGAATCACCTGTCTAAAAGGAGGCATAATTTTATTATTATAACCAAAATGAATTTATAAAAAGTAAGAAGGACTTTTTGTAATCATTTCTACCCTAAACTGAATGCAGAATTTTTAAATATATTATTGAATAAAATGATATTTGTGAGTTTGGTATAACTATGGATAAATCTCTGTATGTAGTTTTCATATATCTTTTATTAAAATATAACAGATGTGGGTTTTCATTTCCCAGCTATATTTATAATCTTGGAAGTGTTCATCCCACACAGAGATGTTTAGACCTTATGTATACTTTTAAATTTTACAGTTAGGGCAGGAGTCCATTCTATTCTCGATGTTTGAAACAATTAAAGCTGTGACATCAATCACAAGTATGAGTGAACAAAGAAACAACATAAAGAAGATCATGCAAATTCCACCCAGGCAAGCATGCTGGCAAACTTGCTCACCATGGAAGGAAACCAACGATTTTGTTTGATAACTGCCAAGCTATAAATCCTCCTACTGTGCTTGATACCAGGCAAACAACAGGTTCACAGACATCTATGTATATGCCATTAAGTAAGAAGCAACTTCCAACATGAGCCATTTCTTACCATTTGAGAGAAAGGAGAAAATGAAAGATGGTGGAGACAAGAGAGGACCACTTAGGGAAGCAGGAAGGAACAGTTATCTAGGCAATAGACTGCTGTCTAGCCAACAGACCACCACAAATTCCTCCACTGCGGAAACCATCCTCTGGGACCATGAAAATACTGGCCAGATGTCAAGGACAGCACAAAGCCCTGCTATTCTCAACCGCCCACTCTTGCCTACTGATGTCAGCTGCTATGCATCTCTACCGTTTGTGTCTTCCCTAGAGAATTGGTAAAACATACTGTGAAGTGCCGCAGCTTTGGAGTGGCTACTCTAACTGGACAGTTCACTGAGATGTGTTAGAATGGCTATTCTAATTATACAGGGGTTCATTGAGATGTGTAGACTTTGGGTTGGGTTCATTTTGGTGTGTGAATATTTTCTAATTTGCAATTCATTTATAATAAAGTCTTAATTAAAATAGTCATACTTTAGGGTGTGTCTGGGTGGTCAAGCATGTATATGCCATATATATGCACTTCTCATGAAGACCAGACAAGAGCTATGGATCCCCTAGGGCTGGAGCTATAGTTTTGGGCTGTTCATCATGGGTGCTGAGAACAAAACAATAGTTCTCTGGAAGAACACTAAGCACCCACCATCTCTGCAACCCCAAAGTTACGTGTTTAATAGTAAACTCAGTGCCTATTCATTGGGTGCTATTCTTTCCACCTACAGAAAAGGAAGGCATAATAAAGATGAGTGCCCAAGCTCACGTAGCCAGGGAGATTAAAGACCTCAATGATGGAAGATTTGAGACCTCTCATTCCAGAGCCCATTGTCTCCGTCACTCTTTTTGAGAAGTGATCATCATGTGCAGAGTGTCTACTGACTTATGATTCTCATCACTAGAATATGTGACCAGTGAGACCATCTGACATGACCAAGCAGTCACCGTGAAAGGCACCAACTTACAAAGAGCCATCCGCACATATAGCTGTTGTTCTCATCGAAAATGTGTTTTATTTATTCACTTTACTTTAAAAGTGACTTTTAGAGGCGATATAAATATCTCATTTCGGGTAAGGAGCAACTACAGAATGGATTCAGAAACTCAGGTTTTCCAACGCTTATGAAACTTTAAAAGGATGCGCTCCAGAAATAACCCTTGGCCACAGTGCATTTCTGAAGCGTGAAGCTGCGCCCCCTTGTCAGGCCTCCCTAACCAAATCTGTGAAAAAAATCAAAGGACATAATTTTTTAGGATTTCTTCTGCCACGAGAGATACAGTGAGCTGCAGTGTGACTGTGGCTGTGATGTCCCAGTCTTCCATAGGCAGCAGCTGGCCCATGGTATAAAAAGCAAATTGGCGAATAAAATTCACACTCCTCAAAATGTGCGAACGTCCTGATTTTTTTTTCCTCTTCAGCATCTCTTTCCTCTGAACCCAAACCAAGGAGGCAAGCACGAATGTTTTAAAAAGTCCTTTTCAGTTTGAAATGCTGTCGATTTTCTTGGTAAAATATTGTGTTTATGGCAGTGAGTAGTGAGGGCTAGCATGTGTGCATATACACACACATCACAAATACACTGCCCTTCCATATTATAGGACTAAGCTACAGGATAACAAGAAATCTATGCATTAACTAAGCAAAGACCTATTTTAAGCGTGAAGTTAGGAAATAAGATAGACACAAATTTGTTGCTGCATAAAGGGGTAGGTCTAGTGACATTATGGTTCTGAACTCAGTATGTATATAATGCATATGTTATTTAGCATATGCTTAAAGTTAAGATGAATCTACTTTGTATAAGACATTAATATAACATAAATAACCTTTATTTACATATAATATGTCCATTAGATTAAGGCAAAAGAAGTGAATTTTATAAAGCTCAGACTCCTCTTGAAGCTAGGTTCAGTTAAACAAGAATATTTAGAACTACATCGAATGTCCTAAAAGTCTCTCAGGAAAGTTACACACTTTTGAGAATGTAAATTTCTAAGTGGAATTTCCTCTGTAATTTTTTTTTTTGTTTTTTACATTTTAACATCTTTATAAGTAGCAATTATAATGTGGATATTATTGTTTAATATTTTTAAATCAACTCCTTTTTCAAAAGCATCACTATAGAAGATTTGAAGATTTACAGAAAAAAATTACAGGACAGTTGGGACAGATTTCTTTTGTCCCCCCAATTGATTGTGTCCCCGATCATATTTTATTAGATACTGTGTTTGTATTTGAATGAACCAATGTTCCTTTGCAATCTTTTCCCTCATCTTTATTAAAATAGAGTTGGCAAATAATGAATGTATATAATTATGGTAGGCACTGTGCTGTCTTGATACTTACAACCATTGTATGCATTATGAATTGATAGCCAATCAAAATAATTCGCATATTCATTACTACAGCTACCTATCATCCCTACCTGTGGAAATTTTCAAGGAAACATGCTTTTTTAATATAGTTCATGTCCACTAACTAAGGGATGGTACTGCCCATGGTGGACTGAGCCCTTCTGCATCAATCAGCAATGAAAAAACATCCCCATAGACATGTCCAAAGACAAGACTAATGGAGGTGATTCCTCAGTTGGGCTTCTCTTAGACCATTGCGGTTGTGTTAAGTTGACAAAACTAACTGGCATACTCACTTGGACCAACAGCTCCTCACCACCCACCCAAATTTCCCCAAACCCATCACTGTACTGTTTAATGAGTTCAGCTTTTTAGAATTCATGCATATGTCAAATCACACAGTTATTGTCTCCTAGTACCTGACTTATATCACTTTATTTAATACTCTCTTGGTAATCTACATTGTCACCAAGAGCAGGATTTGTTTATTGCTAAAGATGGAATAACTTTCAATTGTTAACATAAACCTCATTTTTAAATCCATTCATCTGTTGGCAGCAGGTTAATTCTGAACCTTGGAAATTGTCACTGTCAGAATGAACATACATATAGCTATCTCTTTGACATGATATACTGATTTTATTTACTATGCATATGTGTATATGTATATGTATATGTGTGTGTGTGTGTGTGTGTGTGTGTGTGTGTGCCCTAGGAGAATTGTTTGATATAGTTGGAACCTCTATTCTATTTCATAACAGCCATTTTAAGTTAAATTCCTTCTCCACAGTGGACAAGGTTCTCTCCCTCTACAGTCTCCCTGATACACATCCTTGTTTGATAACTGCCATCCTCACAGGGGCAAGGTGTATGTTGCTGAGGCTTGAATTTGGATTTCCTTGATAAGTTGTAGCACTGAGCAGATTTCCTTGTACCTCTTGGCTACTTGTGTATTTTCTTGAGAGAAAAGTCTGTTCAGTCACTATGTCCGTTTATAAAATCAGTTTATTTTCATTGTAGAGTTTCTTATTCATTTTATTTATTAACCTTTAATTACATATATTATTTGTAAGTATTTCCCCCTTTTTAGATTATCTCTTAACTTTGTTACAGTGCTTTGGGTATGTAGCAACTCAAAATTGATTAGTGATTTAAACTTAAGGCCTGAATTTGTAGAAGTACTAGAAAAAAATGAACAAATCTTGATGCATCATGATTAATTAAAAATCCATCCTTCATTCACATTTTCTTAGCCTTTGTCTGGATTCTAAGTACTCTTTAGTATAATCAGATCATATCTGCTGGACGATTCCATTTAACTAACATGTCTCTTTGAGTTCATTTTGGCTTTATATCTCAGACATTGCTTCTTTGTTTTTTTTTTTTTTTTTTGGTGACAACTGGCAGTTGTAGGAGCTCAGTTCAGATATTTGTGGAGTGGCCTTCCACTGGTGTATATGCCTAATGTCTTCTTCATAATGCACAGTGTTTTTAAGTGGGGGGGGGGAGGACCGTAGGGGTGTAGGGGTGTAGCATGTTTACAATTCTCAGCCCAGGAAGTGCACGTTGTGGGGAGAGCTCACCAACACAGTAACTTATCTCTGCTCAAGTCATCCTTGACATGTGGGAAGGTATTGCTCCTCAGCCTTCTTGAGGGCACAGGAGATTTCTCTTCTTGACCCATGATATTCTCTCAGAAAAACTCACAATGTGCAGCCCATGCTTAAATGGTGGGGAGTTGTGCTCTACTTCAAAAACAGAAGATGCTCCTGGGCATATATCCAGAAGATGTCCCAACCGGTAAGAAGGACACATGCTCCACTATGTTCATAGCAGCCTTATTTATAATAGCCAGAAGCTGGAAAGAACCCAGATGCCCCTCAACAGAGGAAAGGATACAGAAAATGTGGTACATTTACACAATGGAGTACTACTCAGCTATTTAAAAAATGAATTTATGAAATTCCTAGGCAAATGGATGGACCTGGAGGGCATCATCCTGAGTGAGGTAACCCAATCACAAAGGAACTCACACAATATGTACTCACTGATAAGTGGATATTAGCCCAGAAACTTAGGATACAAAAGATACAATTTGCTAAACGCATGAAATTCAAGAAGAACGAAGACCAAAGTGTGGACACTTTGCCCCTTCTTAGAAATGGGAACAAAACACCCATGGAAGGAGTTACAGAGACAAAATTTGGAGCTGTGACGAAAGGATGGACCATCTAGTGATTGCCATGTGCAGGGATCCATCCCATAATCAGCTTCCAAACGCTGACACCATTGCATACACTAGCAAGATTTTGCTGAAAGGACCCAGATATAGCTGTCTCTTGTGAGACTATGCTGGGGCCTAGTAAACACAGAAGTGGATGCTCACAGTCAGCTATTGGATGTATCACAGGGCTCCCAATGGAGAAGCTAGAGAAAGTACCCAAGGAGCTAAAGGGATCTGCAACCCTATCGTTGGAACAACATGATGATCTAACCAGTACCCCGGAGCTCTTGTCTCTAGCTGCATATGTATCAAAAGATGGCCTAGTCGGCCATCACTGCAAAGAGAGGCCCATTGGACTTGCAAACTTTATATGCCCCAGTACAGGGGAACCCCAGGGCCAAAAAGGGGGAGTGGGTGGGTAGGGGATTGGGGGGTGGGTGGGTATGGGGGACTTTTGGGATAGCACTGAAAATGTAAACAAGGAAAATACCTAATAAAAAATAAATTAAAAAAAAAAAACCAGAAGATGCACAGGAAGCACCTAGGATTCTTCTGATTGAAGGGCCGTCGCTTTGTCTCTTCTCCGTCTGTTTCCTAGTCATAGACTCGGGGATACTTATTCCATCCTTTGGATCACAGTCCAAGATCACTGGACTTAGCGTGTTTCTCAATTTCTTCCAACATGGCCAAGGAGAGCTTCTTCAGGTGACACCTGTGTCCTTTGAAATATCTCATGTTGTGGGTTTGTTGATTTATTTCCTTCTAGATGCTTACTTTACAGCATGGCAATATTGTTTAGGGTCATCTGGTACATTTCTTGTCTCATGACGAGGACCAATCACTCTTCTAATGACACCTCCATTCCTGCTCCGCTTTCATTCATGAATGATATTTTAAAAATGGGATCTAGTTATCAGACACATTTGCTGCTGGTAACATGTCACTGCATCTATGCCTTTCAACTGATAGAGAAAATATATGTGTGTATTCTAACCCTTGCATTTGCTCACATCTATAAATATTTCTGTATGTGCCATCTGTGCCTACTCAGAACTATATATGAGTTCATACCCAGTGCCTCTCACTTGAATTTAAACCAGTTGGATTATGTTTACCTCTGTCATGTTTATCTGTGAAACTTCACCCCAGCATTGAGAAACCTGCTGCCTGCATTTACTAACTATTCAGGTCCCTTAGACACGTGCAATAGTATCCAGATATCCCATCTGCATCCCAATGGCAGATAATTTATCATCTGTAGGTCACGGTTATATACAGCTCCCTTTGTCTTCATTTTACTGACTTTAGTAGCTTTAAATCCCTTCACCGGTTCAAAACGTTTGTGTCATAATTTGTTATTCAGTGAGATCACTTATACAGTGAGATTGTACCTTAAGATGAAACAGAAGCCAGCATATTACTCTATCTCATTTCATCGCAGGTGCCAGAATATTTAAAATGCAATTACATTTTGCCCCAGATTCTGAAGTACTTTCAGCTCCAAGCTTAATTAATTTCTATAATCAAAGAGTTTGTTCACAGTGTGCATTCACATATATGCATATGTGAACCATGCCTACCCATTACCATTCATGTAATCAAATCTTACATAAATGTAATGTTGTAATATTTCACATTGTAATTTCTGAGAAGATACACTACTTTTTAGTGAACAGGCATCAGAAAGAATAGAAGAATATATGTTAGCCTACCAGTGGTGACTCTGCCTCTAAGGATTTGAATTATTTCTCCTCTTATCTTTCCCACATTTTAACATAAAATCAAGGGAAATACTGCCTGGGGTACTCCATTTTCTATTATTGTTGGATCAATTCTAACTGAGGTCTGGGCAGGTTAGTGCTGAGAACAGAGTGTGAAGCTAGGCTTTGCTTCTGTGGCTTAGATCTTTGACCTACAAAGAGACAGCAGCATCTAGGACAAGGGTCACTTGTTACCTCACCCAGTTTTATGTACTGATTGAAGATAAGTATCCCAGGACAATCACACACTATTTCAAGTATGTCTTTAGTTCTGTACCCAGGAGTCAGAGGCTGGTGAATCTCTGAGTTCAAGGCCAGAAAGGTCTACACAGTGGGTTCCCCTCTTAAATAAACTAAAAGTAGCACAGAGGATAGAATGGCTGTTCTCAGGGACTGGGGTAAGGAAAAGACTGGGTAGATATGCTAACAGGTATAAAACTTCAGTTAGAGAAGTCACACCAAGTACATCATAGTGATTGTAAGTAAGTGTGTATTATATACCTAAAAATGGCCTAGATAATAGGTCTTGCCATTAAAAGTGGGAAAATGGACTGGAGAGACGGCTTGAAGTTCAGAGTACCTACTGCTCTTGAGAGAACCTGAGGTTGATTCTGAGCACCTACCCACCTATGGCTCACAACTATCTGTAACTCTAGTTCCAGGGGATCTAACACCCTTTTCTGTCCTCTAAGAACATGGTTCCCAGATGGTGTAGAGATGGACATGTGTACAAACAAACCATTCACTCACCTCAAATAAAATAATCCTAAAAAGTTTTCTATGGGAATTAGTCAACTTGACTGAACTATCAATAGTGGCTCAAATATATCATAGCCTATACACATCAAAATAACATGGTGATTATTACAACATTATATAATTTTTATCATGCTAAAAGTGATCTGTGGGTGCCTGCTTGAAACCAATTGATGCTTAGAACTGTATGTGGGATAAAACTGGGGACAATAATCAGACTGAAAGCATTTCTAATAAGTTCTTAATATTGATTTAAACTTTAACCCAAGCAAGGGACAGCTATAAATTAACACTAATGCAGTTTTATTTTTATATTAATTAAGAAATCAATAACTAATAACTTAATGTTTTCTTCAACACGGTATCCTTTTGATACACAGGGTCAGTCTATTCATATTGTATTTGGCATGCTGATAATAAATAGATTTATGTTTTGGTGTTTTAATTTTGAAATCAGATTGATTGATAAAGATGGTATATTCTCACTCGTGTTTTCTTTACAGTGGTAAAATTCTGAGCCTGTCTGAGCCAGCTAGCAACTGTCTCTTAGCTCAGTTACAATTTCCAGGGAAATCCACTTATGTAAACCAAGGTTGTGTCTTCTATTTAGTGAACTGTAAGCACACGGCAGTAAAACATCCCTAAGTTGGGAAATGAGGGCTTTGCCACCAGCTTTCCCATAATGAGTAGTGTGCTCTAGGGAAAGCCAGTCTTTGTCTGAGACGCTCAAACTCCCTCAGAGCATTCAAGAAGCCAACTGTGTTCTCAAAACTTTATGAGCCCAGGTCTCAGAATATACGAGCACACTTCAGAGTCCTCGGGACTTGATTTCTCTGTCCCTTCCTCAGAACACAGAGCTGGCTCTGTGGAGCTCTATGGGCTTGCTTAAGAGAACGTGGAGGGGGCAGGCGTCTGGGAGCGGATTCATGTATAATTTCCTGTGTAGCTTGAAACCTATCTCCTCGTGTTTCTTCAGTCCTCGCTTTGAATTCAATCTCATCCCTTTCATCACTTTCCATCTTAGCCACGCCCATACGATTTTGCCAAGACAACAGCCAGCCTGAGAAAATGAAAGGCAACTCTTTGAGAGAGGAGGGCTTTGCTGTTTGGACTGCTGCTGATAAGCCACCCGGCCACTGGACGGCCTGTGCATTTTTTCAGATGCCGCCATCTCTCAATGTTCCAAGTAAGGGCAGCAGCTTAAGAAACACTTGCACGGTTCCCAGACTTTCCTGAAGGGAAATGGAGGAGTGGAACTGGGAGAGAGGGAAGGTGTGGGGAGGACTGGCCTCAGAGGGGGGAGGGGAAACCTCAGTTGGAATGTAATATATGAGAGAATTAAAAAAAGAAAGAAAGAGAAATAGAAATAAGGAAAGAAAAAAGAACGATAATAAAAATAAAAAAGAAACACATGTTCTATGAACTTGTCAATCTGTCCCCAAAGGCTAATGACCCCAAAGAGTAGATGTCTGTCTGGAAACACCACTCATACCACTTGCACTGTGAACATGCAGACATTTATATGGATCCAATAAAATATTATCTTCCAAGCCTTTGCCCATCTTATTTTTTTAAGGCTTCACATCTTCCAAACCAGCTTCCTCAGGTATCTTGGTGACTCCTTTATGATTGCTAATTTTAACAATTTAAATGAAAATGTATGCCCCCACCTTAATTATCTATCACACCTTTAAAAAAGATTTATTTATTTTATGTATGTGAGTATACTGTCACTGTCTTCAGACACACCAGAAGAAAGCATCAGATCTCATTACAGATGGTTGTGAACCACCATGTAGTTGCTGGGAATTGAACTCAGGACCTCTGGAAGAGCAGTCAATGCTCTTATCCATCGAGCCATCTCTCCAGCTCCCCAGCACACTTTTATAAATGCCCCTCCCTCAATGCAGCTGCTGGCAGGGCTTCTGTTATGTAGGAGTTGGGCATGGGGGTGTGGCTGCCCACGTTAGAAAAGCTGAAGAATAATGTTTTCCTCCTATGCTTTCCTATCAGATACTGCTCAAAGCCTGGATGTGCTTTCCCTGCCACTGAGCTTTCTCACTGGCTCCCCAGAGACCAGCCTCCTCCTTCCACCATGTACCTGCTTGCCAGACTCCATTGCTAGACCTGCAGGCTTCCTTAGACCCTAACTGAAAAGGCGTGGCTTTCTGTCTCCTCCATCCACCACCTTCAAGCATCTGCCAATATTTACAGCTCGTCTACCCTATTGTTTTCCTCTCAGATTTTAATAAAAATTCTTTCATTAACAAGAGTAAAAACTAAAAGACTGAAACCCTACTTGCTCCAATAATATATTGTACCCAATATGAGGTCTCTAAATTCCCCAGTAACAATGATGATAAATTAAAATATTCTAACAGACTATGCTTGAAGTCATTCAATAAAAAGCACACCTATTAGCTCATAAGTAACCAAAGACTAGCTTTGGGGTGAAAAGAAGCCCACTTTATATCAACTGTTGAGTTTCATTTTTAAGGAGACTCCTAATAAATCCATTGATTTAACAAGTGATGGCAAATGCAGAAGCCAATTCAAGCAAGCAAGTGGTTACTGTAAGCTTAGTAACGGCTCTGTCTAAAGCACTGTTAAAATATATCTTATAACTGAGTTAACACATAGCGTCGTTAGGTAATTTGGACCGATACATATTTGGTTCTTTAGCATCTTTATTACTGCTTAAATAATTAGAACTAGCTAGCAAATGAGGAAAAACAATATTTCTTCATCAGCTTGAAATATCTCGAGACATAAAATGCTGAAGAAAATAAACGTGAATTGAATAACAGGTACATTATCTAGTGGGAATCTTACAACATGTGGTTTTCTAATCTGATGGTAACTCCCCTGAGTACTGGGCAGAAATTACGGTCAGCAGTGAAAGTCTGGGAATTGGCTTTAATCTTAACACTGCTTCTAAATCATCAGACACCATGCAAGGCTGGAAGGTGGCAAAGTCATTATTTGGTTGCATCCTTTATGAATCCCAATGCCAATTCCCACATCCTGCCACAGCATCTACCCACTGGGGCAGTCCTGAATTAGGAGGATGAGGCCCTAATGTGTCATTTCTGTGTTGAATGTGATTTCCATTATAGCTAAGGATTAAGTTAAGTCCTCCTTCTATTAGGCCTGAGACCTGAGTTTTCCCACAAATGATGGGATTTGCTCTGGCGCACACCATCTCAACCCCTGGCCCCCGTGATTACTGTGAGTCACTTCATTTCTCCACTCACTGTCTTCTAATGGCCAGGAATTACGTCAGGCACTGAGCAGTCACAGAGCCTGAAGGATTCCTTGACCTCTCCCATAGTCCACTGGAACAGGTCAGAGCCAGCTAGAGTGAGGAGAGCCAGAAAGTTCTATAAAAGAACATGAAAAGTTAAAGTTGGCTTTGGAAGCTCTGTGACTTCCCCCACCAAGTCATCCGGAATGATTAAGGCTTAATCAACAACAATGGGTGATGCTAAAAGCAAAATCACAAACGGGAGATACACAGCTTGTTTCCTTCCACACATTTTATTATAAAATAAATAAGGTACTTAAGAATTTTTAAAGTAGAAGAGTTCGGAGCACATCGAAAGCACCCTAACATCCTCTCTTCAAACACCAATCCTCCGACTCATGTCTGCCTAATCATTAAAGATTCCATCTTTGCCATCTCGTCATAAACTTATTTAGAGAATCTTCAGTACTTTCCTATAGAATGAAAAGCATCAGGAATTCCTCAATTACCAAACCTCCCCAGCCATCCCATAATAATAACCTTCCTGCTTAACCACATTCACACCTTTAAATAGTAAAGAACCATTTGCCCTTATGACAAGGGAAAACCTTTTTTTTCCCCTTTAAGAACACAACTCTATGTTTGTTTTCGCTGCGTTTGTCATTCAGCTTCTCTTCCCAAATTGCCTGTGTGATCTCCTTTGTGGAGAGGCACTACACTTTTGAAACCCTCTTTTCATTTCTGTTTCCTCATTCATTAAACTTCATCCAACACATGATGGTTCACCCTCTGAAGTTTCCTGATTTCATCAGAATAAGAACTGGCTTTATGGTAGTGGAAAACCAAAGCAAAGCTGGGGATAGACAACAAAGGGCTGCTTAGCACAGTCCCTCGTGTCTTAGACCAGCTTCAGAATTTCAATGCTTTCCTTATAGAGATAGCCATCGAAGTGAGCTGCTTGCTGTTAGGGATAATTATTTTAAAACCTTGAAAATTAATGAATCTGGATAGAGAGACACTCAGCAGTTAAGAGCACCAGCTACTCTTGCAGAGGACCTGGGTGGACTCCCAGCACCCACAGGGCAGTTACAGAAGGTAGCATGCAGGAGATCTGATGCTGTCTTCTGGCTTTCTCAGGCATCAGATACACACAGTGCACTTAGACACATGCAGACCAGACACTCATATGTCATACACACACACACACACACACACACACACACACACACACAAAATCCTAATAAGAAACAACCAAATAGACCCTGATATGGCTGTCTCGTATGAGACAATGCCGGGGCCTAGCAAACACAGAAGTGGATGCTCACAGTCAGCTATATGGAACACAGGGCCCCCAATGGAGGAGCTAGAGAAAGTACCCAAGGAGCTAAAGGGATCTGCAACCCTATAGGTGGAACAACAATATGAACTAACCAGTACCCCAGAGCTCTTGACTCTAGCTGCATATGTATCAAAAGATGGCCTAGTTGGCCATCATTGGGAAGAGAGGCCCCTTGGTCTTGCAAACTTTATATTCCCCAGTACAGGGGAATGCCAGGGCCAAGAAGTGGGAGTGGGTGGGTAGGGGAGCAGGGCAGGGGAAGGGTATAGGGAACTTTCGGGATAGCATTTGAAATATAAAAAAAATAAAATAAAATCTAATAAAAAAGAAAAAAAAAGAAACAACCAAATAAACAAAAAACATTGCATTTGTTCAGAAAGAGACCCAAAGCTATATCATAGGGGAAAAAAACAATGCCTGAATGTTTAATTGTCCCTTAGAATAAAACATTGCTATTCTCTGGATGTGGGGGAACTCTCCCCACGCATTTTGCACTGGAGTCTGCATTTCACCAGCTCCTGCCTGGTGCTCACACACTTTCTCTGGGGATCTGGAGCTTGATGCCATTCAGGCACTCGTTGCATTCATAAAATCTAGTTGATTTTCCTTTCCCTCAGCTAAAGTATGTCTCCCTCATTTTATAACAATTGATATCAGCTGCTTCCTCCAAAGTTGGTTAGAGAATGCATTCCAGTTGCCCAAAATGCATAGCTAAGTAAATATCAAAAGGAATCCATAGTTCAGGGTGTCTGGTCTATTCATTTACAGTGAAATGCAATACAATTTTAACAAGGGCCACTGTAGCACGGGAACGGTGGGAGGCACCAAGCAGCTGCAGGAATAGCAGACAGGCTCAGATCTCAGGAAGCTTGCAGTCTACTGAGGGGAGACAGCCACAGCTAGAATGAAAGCTGGACAGAACTGTCACCACAGTGAACAGCGGGATACAATGAAGTTTCAGCAGATGGCAAAATCACTTTCCACTTTCCAGACCTGAAACTAGCCGTGGAAAAAGCAAAATACAGATTAATACACAGAGTGAACTCAAGAGATGTGTGCCAGGTGATATTTGGAAGCCTGAGTAGCAGGCTATTAACAACCAGGTTTTTTTGTTTGTTTGTTTGTTTTTGTTTTTTGTTTTCCTTAATATGGAACGCTTCATGAATTTGCATGTCATCCTTGGGCAGGGGCCATGCTAATCTTCTTTGTATCATTCCAATTTTAGTATATGTGCTGCCGAAGCGAACACCAGTTTTTATTTTTGAAAGTCTTAATTGGAAGGACAAATGAGAGGTAGCTAGAAGATGTCAGACAGACAGACAGGACAGGACAGGATAAGACAGACAGACAGCTCTCTTAAATGATTGGTAAATAGAAGATAGATAGATAGATAGATAGATAGATAGATAGATAGATAGATAGAATTATCTATCATATATATGTATATATATATATAAAATAGACAATATATATACATACATACTTAACACAGGGCAATTTTGGGAAAAGGAAAGTGCTACTGGAAGAGGTTAGGGTCCTATTTTAGGAATAGAAAGGTCTCTCTGACAAGGAAAGTCTGCCCTTAAGAAAGTGAAAAGCAAGATATACAGATATTTGTGGGGAGAGGTGGCACTTGAAGCTAAACTTGAGTTTCACTTGGGAGATCTTAGAGTAAGAGGCAGATAGGTAAACTTAAAAGGAACAAGCTATGAAATAAAAAGTTAGCCAGGCAATGCTAAAGCTTTTGTAGTAGAGGATGCAATTAATCACAGATTATAATAATAGAAAAGTTGAGCCGAATGGCATTTGACACTTCTGTATGACTATGGACAGTTCTTATCCTCTCTTTCTTTTAAGCATATATGTGAAGCAAACAGCTTTAGAATACAAGGGTAATGCTTTTTTTTTTGAATGCAGAGAGCGTTTGTTTCCTCTTAGGATAATAAATACACTCTTTGAAGGGTCAAGGTAGTGGACCCTTTTTAAGATTGAGGTAGAATTTTTCAGTGATAACATCACCCCCTTGGAAGCTCAGGTTCCCATGGGCTTCTTCTCATCTCCCCCATAGTCCTGGTGAGAAGAAATGGTGTAATCCTAAATGCTGCTTCCTGAGCTGTGCATAAGAACATTCTTTGTGTGACCCAGGAGACCCATGTCCTTGGCCTGAATCTATGGAGCTATTCTAATGTAAGTCGTTATCTGGTAAAGTGAGACAAAAATCAGACAATCTTCTTCCTGTGGGCAATAGAACACTATGCTAAAAAGGGTGCACGTGGGACATGGCTACAGTGGGAAACAAGTGATAGATTTTAAGCAGAATATTTTTTCATAATATTAAAGGATTACAGAGACTTGGGATGTGAAAATGGTGGTAGAGAGGACAGCTCACACTTTGTGGATAGGCATTTGACACATGATCTTATAGATTGCATTTATTTATTCAGACAACATATAGAAAGTATACCCCTCATGTGCCCAAGAGTTCTTCAAGAATCTGGGATACAAATCTCCTTTCTGAATATTGGAGTGCAAGATGAAGATCCAATCTCATGGTGGTTTGAATAAGGATGGACCCCACAGGCTCCAATATTTGAATGCTTAGTCACCACGGAGTGGAACTCTTTGAAAAGATTAGAAGGATAAAGAGGTAATGGCCTTGTTGAAGGAAGTGTGTCACTGGAGGTGGGCTTTGAGGTTTCAAAAGCCCATGCAAGGCCAAGTCTCTGTCTCTCTTCCTGTATCCTCCTCTGTTCCTATCCCTCTGTCCCTGTTTGTCTGTCTGACTGTCTGTCTCTGTCTGTCTGTCTTTGTCTCTGTCCCTTTCCCTCTCTCTCCTTCCCTCCTTACTTCCCCCTCTCCCTCCTCTTCCTATGGATCAGGGTGTAAAGCTACTGCTACAGCACCATGTATGCCTGTGTGCCACCATGATCCCTGCCATGATGATAATGGACTAAGGGACTAATCTCTGACATTGTAAGTAAGGCCACAGTTAATTGCTTTCTTTTATAAGAGTTGCCTTGGCCAAGGTATCTCTTCACAGCAACAGAACAGTGACTACAATACACTTCCATGGGAATCTCCAACATTCATCAATGGAATATTGGCAAATTGGATGTTAAATGATCATAAATGCTTAAAGCATGTTAAAGGGACAGAGTAGCATGGATACTCTGAGACAGAGTGGGCAAGTGAGACTTCTCAAAGAGGTCCATGCTGAAAAACAGCAGAGGGGAGGAACCATTATGTGTGCAGGAGATGAGGCAGTAGAAGCATAGAAAACATTTGTCTAATAGAGTGCTTGTTCACATCTATAAGTAGCAGGCATGGGGACATGAGTCAGAAATTGACAGATACAGCAGTGAGATTTTGACAGCCACATATGCATACACTATGCATTCCTTATCCACATGGCAATAAAGAAGAAAGCCACAGTGTTTCAGAAGAACAAAGAGAGGGGCACAGATGAATGAGTCAAATTCTCAAAACTGGCCACTGTAGTAGAAAGGCAAAAAAGTGTGTGAGGCTGGAGGGCTGGGGGCAGTGTGATCAAGTCTGTGATGGCCAGGGGCAGTACGCTCAAGAGGAGGGGCCCAGCTGGAGTGGGTAGTGTGCAAATGGAAAAATACTGCCTTGGTTTCTGACCTAGCAAGCCTGATGGCTTTGAGATACTTTGAAAGTTTTCCTTGGCTTTGAGAACAGCATCTGCGTTGACTCTGCGCTCTCCTGCAGCTCTCACCCGACTTCACCTCTGGTGGCATCCCAGGCTCTGATCTCAGTGACAAACCAATTGGAGAAATGAACCATCCCACATGAGTTGTCCCTGATCATCCAGCTCCTGTCTTTTCATACACTAAGGTGTGAATTTAATGTGTAGGTTTAAAAAAAAAACAGACTTTAGGGCAAACTTTGTTTTGGGGAACTTGGGGATATCAGAGGTTCGAAAGTTCCAGTGCTTTCCCAACACTGACTTTATAGGACTTCCTGGATAGTGATGGTGTCATGGTGTGTGGCTTTGTCTCTTCTACTTACATTTGCTGGAATAATTCAGTTGCCACACTTCCATAAACACAGATTCCATTAATCCATCATATTAACTGCCTGTCTATTAAAACATCTATTTTCTTCAGAATTTCCAAGATACCTCTGGGTTGAAATTGGTCAGAGCATTTTATTTCTAGTTTAAAATAGTTCTTATTTATTGCATAAAAATTTAAAGCACAAAACATTAAAACATAAGGCACAAATTAACTGTTAGACATCAAAGCTTATTAAGTATATGCTCGTAGATGTACATATGTCACATATATGTATTAATATATGCAAACATGTATATATGTTTAAACAGAAACATATCTTTCAAATCCTCAAAGATAAATTACATTGTTTTGGAGTCACTGCTAGGAGTTATAAGAACTCTCAGACCCAGACATACATGTGAAATGTGATCAAATCAGAAAGCTGGTATAGTTGCAATTTTTTGTATACTGTTATTATTATTATTACTTTGTCTTTGTAAATTACAGTTAATCAACAAAGCAAGTAATCAATCAATCAATCAATCAATCAGGAAGTTCTCCATACCAATCTCCCTCCTATTGTTAACATCAGCCAGTATTATGGGCAACAATATCCTTACTTACCCCCAGCCCTTCAGGACAACAACCTTACTCTTCCCTAAGGAGGACCTGGACAACAGGAGTGTGTGGTGGGCTCTAACAGAGTTAATATAATCCCAGACACCAAAAATGGAGGGTCAATACACGAACCCCAACCAGTCAGAATAACAGAAATGCTTTCCGTTACATTATCCTAACCAATGTATTCTTTTCCAAAGTGTAGCCTGACAAAATGTCCACATTAGTATGTGATATTTTCTATAGTAAAGAGGGTAATTTAAAAAATTATTTCTATAAATGAGATCTCAATACTCAATCTAAATGCAAACATGTTTTGTGATCAAATCCCATCTTATTAGTGTAATAAATGCCTACTAATCAATAGCTCGTTCGACCATTCATGATCTGCACTCTATCAGGTTACTTGATTATAGCTAACCAGGATGACTGTCTTCCCTTCTTACACACCATTTCTCATTTTCCATGGGATAATGGCTGGAATGATACTTGATACTGTTCCTGTTGTTTATGCCTTATGATTAGAAAATCAATCATTCAATCCTCCTTGGGCAAATAATTCATATGAAACCTAGACATGACATACATTATTATATTTATCTGACCAATGTGTAATCATTATCCTTGATTGGCATATCAGTATAGTATGTGTGTGTAATGTGGTACATGTGTGTATAGTATGTGTACACATACGTGTACACTGTATGTAGTGTGTGTGTGTGCAGTAGCATAGATTTTTAAAAACTTCCATATTAAATTTTCTACTAAAATATAATATCTCCATCAGTAAAATAACCAACAAATAGCTATTAATGTGATGCTTAAATTATCCCTGGTTAGAAAATAGATTGCAGGGGCAGGAGAGAGGGCTAGGTGACTAAAACATTTGTTAGTCTTGTAGAGGATCTAGGTTCATTTCCAGGACCCACAGGGTGTCTCACAACTGTACATAGCTCTAGTTTCAGAGGATCTGATGCCTTCTTCTGATCTCTGCAGGCACCAGGCATGCATGTGGTGCATGCATGCACATATGCACACACACAGAGAGAGAGAGAGAGAGAGAGAGAGAGAGAGAGAGAGAGAGAGAGAGAGAGAGAAGAGAGAACACTCATTCACATTCTATAAAATAAATAAATTTAATTAAATCATACCAATAATTTTAAGAAAAAATGGTAATCTAAACTAGTGTAGATAAAATGCCTATCAAAGTACTATGTGGGTGTGGCCACAGCAAGGACACAGAGAAGAAATTCATGGAGTATTTGTCCTATGATCCCAATCCCAGCACTGAACAGCTGCAAGATCTGCAGCAGTGGCCCACAGTCAACACCTGCGAGCAGTCATTGCCTGCAGTGATGGATAAAACAACTCTCTAGGAACGCCTTGTATCTACCCAAGTTTACACAGGAAGAAGCACACAGCACTGACTGTAGTTTTATCTCAGATTATGGAGAGCCCACAGTCTTATAAGAAGAGAATGAGAAAGTGCAGGCAGTGGCGAAGGTGCAATGACAATGATATGGTGTTTGGGGAGGAGTTGGATGGATGATGTCAGATGAAACTCATAATAAGTCAGAAATTAACAAAGAGGAACTATGACTTCAGAACAACAGCTTGGCCCCATCCTGTTGACTTTAAAGGGAGATCTGGGATTTCTTCCCACTCTGAGGCCAGTCCTATGTTCTCTTCTGGAAATCAGCACCAGTGCATTCAAAAAAGGCACCAGCCTGCTAACATGCCTTTTTGTTGTAATACAGAAAGGTAAGAAGTCTCTTGGGGGACATATAAAACCTTTTCTCTGAGACGGGAAGACTTGATATGTGCTTGTTCACAGAGCATAGATGGCTTCACTCCTGATGGCTGAGAGAATACTAAAACAGCTGACAAACACTTTCCAATTGTCTACAGTTTTCCATTTAGGCTCTTCTGTTTTACCTACTGCCCAATGAGTGATTCTCCAACAATCCCAAAAGTATATGCCAGCTCATGCAACAATCAAGACAATCCTCAGGTGAAAGGAAGGTTGAAGACAGAGTTTTCAGTCTAAAGACTATTGGACAGCAGCAAGTGAGGTGTGTGAATGTAGCTTGGCTCAGTTTCCTGACAGAGAGCCCAACGAATCAACACTCTGAAACAGCCAAACACTTAATGTTCTATGTACTCAGAAGTTACTGGCAGCTGAAGATTTCCTGGCACTAAGTCACAGCACAATAAATTTCAATATCCACCATCAACGTGTCATCTTTCATAGCATAAGTACTACTTGGGTCACCACAACCCCCTCAAAGCTCAAAAGCCTATTCTTCAGACTGTTAATCAGACTTCTGGGGATGCTGTCAACATGTGGAACATTTCTGCCAGGTATAATTCTGTTGAACCTTCCTTGAGATTCATCTGAACTCTTCAGTTGAGCTCCTGTCATTTTTAAATGTCACTCTTAAATGTGATCATCTGAATTTACTTACACAGTGGATTTGAGGTTTTGGAAACATTATGCACAACTCTGACAAGCCCAGGATTGCAGATTTATATAAATGTCACCAAGGAAGAGCCCCATAGACAGATTCAGGCGACTGAATAGTTCCCTTCTCCCCTGTCCTTCCTACAGTTAAAGAGATGTTGCTTGGGATCCCCTGGAATGTGGAGTGAGGGGGTAACCAATTGTTACCAATCTATGACCAAACCTAAAATCCAAGAAATCGCTGCTCATTTCTTTAACAGCTCAGTCCCCACTCAACAGAACAAATCAATCAAGTTTCTCATCCTAACATAAGCCAAGTGGGGCGCACTATAAGTGGGCGCACTATAAAGAAGAAAGAAGCACAAGGAAGTCCTGTGTGCTAGAGAGAAATAAGCCTGGGGTCTGGGCACCACAGCTTCTTTTGAGTCTTGGTTTCCATTCAATAGTCCCCGTCAAATTTAAACCTGTTGAGTGCTTCTTAAAATGGAGGTTATAGTACTCTGGTGCAGAAAGTTTTCTATTGACTTTTCAACTTTTGACAATTTCATACTTGTATACAGTGAACTTTGATATATCCACTTCATGATCTTCCTCCCCCTATCTCTCCTGATGACCTCTTTCTCTGAGTTAGTCTCTCCCCATTCTCTACCCTCTCCTTGTGCATGTCGTACACCAGTGATCACAGATGTCCTGTGTTTATGACTGCAGCAGCTATGTTGCATCTAGAAAGCAGTATTTCTCTGCACTCCTCCCTGTCATCTAACTTTCCCAGCCTAACCATAATCTTTTCTGCAGTGTTCCCTGAGCTGCAAAAGGGAGAGGGGAAGATGCCCAGTGATGGGGAAGCACTCAAGTCATTCACTGTCAGTTCTTTGATTGGCTGAGTCTGCATCAATCACTGCCCACTGTCAAAAAGAGGCTTCTCTGACCAACGTGAGTGGTGCACTAGCCTAAGAAGCAGCGGGTGCTCTGCTCTACCTAAATCTTTGTGAGTTAAATATAACTATATACAGTGCCTGCCTCACATAGAAATATGCCCACATAATAGGTATGAGAACACTGTTGGTAGTGATTAACAATAAAAGCAGTTGCTTGTGATGTAAATTTAAAAACAAAGAGAACTGACCACAAACAAAGAGGTTGTAGAAACTTTTTCCAGACTAGACTTCATCTACCTTAAGTGAAAGTCTAATATGGAAGCTAAAATTTCAGTTTGATATTCCTACCTGAAAATATGTTTAGCCACTGAGGGTCTCCTAATGTCAAGATGTCAACAATCCTACCCTAACTGTTCCCTACAAACTACATGAGTCATTTCTTCAGGAGGTCACTGATCGTGTAAGGCCTTGCTGCCCTTGTGCTCAATGACTGCTTCTGATGTCCTCTGGCTGTGTGTTTGTAAGAAGAGAACAGGGCCGTGTCTATTTCACTGGATTTTCCTGGAGCTAGTACAGTACCCCGTGTCTGCTAAAATGAAACGGTTTTGATACTGATCATGATTTTCAACATCTGAGCTATGATAATAATTATTAACTCTCAATAACTTTTGAATAGCTCCTCTAGCATCAGACGCATATTACAAGGTGCCATTACAAGGAGCTGAATTTTAGAGATCTTGGAACATTCTGGATGGCCGCTTCTCAAGATGTACTTCTAGTGCTTCCCAGAGTCCCAGGGATACTACAAGGAATAGAAAGGGAAGGAGCTGTAGACCTAGAGGGATTTGACACTGTTTTCCTTCTCAATGATTTCACGTCTCACAAGGACATTAAGGTGTTACATCATAGCATCAGCTAGATTTATAATTTTCAAAATACAAAGAAAAAGCTTTGCACATAATTCTTCTCGATAACAGGGAGAGCCTGATTTGGGGGGGGGGTGCATGTCAGTGATTTTGGAGGACTGAGGACGAGGACAGGAGTAGTCGCTATTCACAGTGACTTATTCTGCCAGAATGCCCCTTCTAATGAGAGGAGGGCCCAGAGTAGCAGAGCTTATTTCTTTGTCCCTTAGGATGATTGGCATCTCTTTTGAGTAAAAGACACAAGGAGCTACATACAACCAACATCTTGTTGAGTGATAATGTCATTTCTTTGAGAGTGACTACTTAGGAATTTATCCTCATGTGGCTTTAAATAGCCTACTCATGAGTGTGCATAAAGTCCTTTGCACACAGCTGAGCATCTAAAATGAAGGCAATAGTAGTTTTGCAAGGATAAACTACTTATGAGAAGTTATAAAGAATTTCCAGAAAGTGTTTCATCAACCCATTGAAACTATCATTTCATTTTAAAACAAATTCTTCAGGGTGGGTTTGGGCATTTGGCACATATAATTAGTCTGTAATCATCAGTTAAAACAGGGAGTAATAAAAGTCTGATAAACCCAGCTGTGTCCAGTTGAACGAGAAATGCCCCACAAAGGCACATGCTTTGAACATTTGGCCCTCAGTCGGTAGCACCACTCAGCTCAGGGAGGTTTAGCCCATGGAGCCTCACTTCAGGAAGTACATCATGGGGATGGCCTTGGAGTGTTTAAAGTGTCACCCCACTTCCAATTACCTCTGCTTTGTGCCTGCAGTGAGATGAGTCCTCAGTCTCCCCCTCCCGCCCCCAAGCGTAACCTCTGCTCACTGCCCTGCTTCGCGTGTGCACCATGAACTCATTCTTCTGAAACAAGAAGCTCAAATAAACTCTTTTATGAGTTGTCCTGGTCATAGTGTTAATAAATAGTCGCTAATAAGCTAAGTAGGAAGACAAGACCTTGGCAAGAATTTTTAGTATTTGATGAATCTATTCATTTAGCATGTGCTTGCTCTGAGTGAAGGCATTCACTGGATCTAACCAATAGGAAAAAAGTGATTCATCTATTACTTTGAAAACAAAGACTAGGCATCACTGAACACAGTACCACAGAGCCAATTGCCAGAAGGAAGTAGATACAGTGAATGAACTAGTAACCATAAATGTCCTGTCACTCAACACTGACATCTCTCAGCTCCAGAGGTGTCAGAGCGCTACATGGATTAGGTCTCATAACCAGGGTGGAGAAACAGCCAAGTATAGCATCCCGGATGAAACTGAAACATCACATGTTTGAGGGCATTGTGGGTTACATAGCCAAGCTCAAGGCTGACTGAGCTAGACAGTGAGGACGTATGTCCAAACCAAGGGCTGCAGATGTGGCTGCGTGCCTACCATGCACAAGGTGATGTGCATAATCCTGAGCACTGAGCCAACCATCACCACCACCATCATCATCATCATCATTATCAGCATCAGCATCATCAACAGCAATCTAATGGGAAACAAAGAAGAACCGCTGGCTGCTGATGCAGTGACTCACAAAACAGTGTTACTTCCTGTGTAGGGGAAGAGGAAGTTAGAAAAGGAAGAAATATTTGGGAAAAAGACTCAGCTTCTAAAAGCCATCTCTAAAACTCATGACAATTTGACACTGTCAAGACTCATTTAAAAATATGACACGTTTAAAAATGCTCCCGAAATCTAAACAGCCCACTCACTGAAGTTATACTGGAAAATGAAAAAAAAAATAGTAGTTTCACTGTATTATAAATAAAGAATAGATGACACCAAATATGCACACCCACCTGGTGAGTCACTGGGAAAACTGTCCCTGGGTTGTGAAACACCTACATGGCATCACTTCCCCAAACGGGTCTCATCACAATTAGAAATTAGGTACACTGTGCCGGACATTGAGGCCAGCAGCAGCACACTCCTCGACTTAATTCTGATATGCCCAGAGCTTTTATAAGAATTCATCATGCTAAGTAAACAAACTACATGCGTCTTCCATCATCACAGAGTCGGAAGGCATCTGCTGACAGCAGGCTGATGAAAACATGATGCTGCACAAGGATGATGGGAGGATGGTAGCTTTTGTACCAAGCTGCAGCTGCCCTTCCTGCGGACAGTCCTAGAGCAAACCAGGCTGCTGGAGCTGTTTTCCCCAGTAGGGTTCCAGAGCTCCATCCCTCTGTCCTAAAGATGATAGGCATGGAAAATTCTCTGCTACCCCTCCTGAAAGCACCAACGTCAATGACAGGCTTTCCAGAGAAGAAAAGATTGCTTTGTGCTATAGACTGAGAATTCTCTTTGGTATTATGGGCTGTATTCTACATGGAAAGGAAAAGTTACCAGTTTGTAAAGTAGGGAAAGGAAAAAAAAATAAAGCAGGAAACATACCTACATAAAAGTGTGTGTCTTTGCATGGCAGGTTTGAGGTGTATGCCTATAATCTTAGCACTCTGGATACAGAATCAAAGGTTGAAGGCAAATTTGGGCTGCAGAGTGAGTTCCTGGCTAGCCAGGGCTAAGTAGCAAGGTCCTGTTTTGAATAAAACAAAGAAAAATGAAACAAAATGTGTGTTCTTAAAATGAGGGAAGGATAAGTATCGAGAAAAAATATGTTGATAGAATAAAACAAATGAACAGTCTATAAAACACACACACACCGCTACCTTGGGAGGAAAAAAAATCAGAATTCTATACTCTGATTCTTTAAAAAAATATATGGCTATAAAATAGCCAAATATGCTAAGCCTGTAAGAGCATTCTGTTCTTACTTTCCCGGCAGTAAATGATCTGGCTGACTGCACCCAGGGAAACCGTGATAAATTTCTCTGTCTAGTTGAAATACCCCTGTGCTGTGCATAGCTTAGCCGGCCACAGTGACTTGGTGCCAAGTTCTAAACAAGAGGTCATATAAATCAATCCTAAACTCTTTACACAAAGCCACAATGGAGACAGTTTGAGTATTGGGTCTCTAAATAAGTTTAACTCGGCTTTGGGGAACTAGGAGAACACAAAAATGTAGCTTCTACAGTTCCCAAATTAAACTCTTCGTTGTTGTTGTTGCTGTTTTTTTTTTAATCTGATTTTAAGATTTATTTTTTATGTGTATAAAGACTTACAAGTATGTATGTGCACCACATGTGTGCCTGGCATGTGGAACTCAGACTAGGTCTCAGGTCCCTTAGAACTGACAGTTGTCAGACATATCATAAGCCTGTGGGTGCTTCAAAGGTCCTCTGGAAGAGCAGCTAGTGCCCCTCCGACCCAGCCTCTGAGCCGTCTCTCCAGCCCCCTCATATTTCAGTCTTACTCTGTTTTTCTCTGTCTGAATCTTGGTAGAACACACTTTTTATTAATGACTGTTTCAGCTGACCCTCATAGACAGCCCTTAATCAATTTCTCATGACCCAGAATCCAATAATTTAGAACAAGAATTCAATTTAAACGGGTCTTAAGTGGTCAGCTTCTGGAGTACACTAAGAAGATGCTGGGGATGTGTCCATAGTTCACTTTTATCAAAGTTTTAAAACTCTCTGGGAAGAGTATGAGCAGTAGAAGCTACAGAAGGTATGGTCTTTCAAAATACACTAAAATAATCTGAATGAGTTCTGAGTTCGAGGCCAGCCTGGTCTACAAAGTGAGTTCCAGGTCAGCCAGGGCTATACAGAGAAACCCTGTCTCAAAAAACCAAAAAAAAAAAAAAAAAAAAAAAAATCCAAGACAAAGAGAAAAGGTAAAATTTTATTTGTGTTTCCAAATGCAGAAGAGGGATTAAAATGAGGGAGCTTTGTATTTAATGGTATGGTATCACTTTGGGAGTAGCCTAAGGCATCCTTGGTGCATACAGTGTTCCCATGACACTTCAGTAGCTGAGTCTTAACACTTCTGTGTGATACTGAGCCCCATTCTACCTTTCCTAAAAGAAACTGAAGTAAGAATTCTGCTCTGATAGATGCAAGACAGCTTTGTTTGGAAAGTCCAGCAAAGAGCGCTTGAAAAATCTTACCTGGAGCAGAATTAATTTGGAAGGAAAGCTTCAGGGGACATTGAATCTTTTAGAACACGACTTTCATCCATCAAATGTTAAGACAACATGGCCAGCATGAAACAGAAATGAAATCAGGAAACAAGGGGAAAAGCACACATCAGGAATCAGGGCTCTTTCTCCAGCTGAGACCAGCAGTTAACTTACTGCAGTGGATTCAAGCTCTGTGATTAGGCCATGTGAATTCAGGAATGCTAAGAAGGTGACACCATTACCAAGGAAATGACAGGGGATGGCGCCTGCATTTGTAGTCCCCTTGTTGGCAGTACCTCTCTTTCTCAGTTCCACCTCACCTCCCTTTATTCTATGGTCTTTCGCACAAGTTAAACTTGACTCCCATAAGAAGCCAGGTCCATCTACCTAACTCTGACACACCAACCTCTTCCCACCCTGATCCTTGCTTGCACCCACCAGGCTGAGCCATGGCATCAAGCTATTTTGTGGTGATTTGGATCATCAACTGTCTTTAGTTTGTGCCTTTTTTTGGCTCTCACAGAAGTGACATTGAGCTTATGTGTATTTCACAGTATATTTACATATAATCTAAAATGTTTAAGTTCCGTGACTTTAGTGTCATTCCTATTAAATGAGTGGAGAGCAACCATTCTGGTCAGCAGTAAAAAGGAATTGTAATTATCATAGGAACTTCAATGCAAGGCTGCCTTCACTGCCACTGGCTGCTTAGCAGAGGTGTCTTTGAACATCATCTTATATCTAGTGACAAAAGAAGTGTGGTGGCTCAAATAAGAATGGCCCCATAAACTCACATATTTGAATCCTTAATCACCTGGGAGCGGCACTATTTGACAGGGATTAGGAGGTGTGGCATTGTTGGAAGAAGTATGCCACAGCAGGGGAGGGCTGTAAGGTTTCAAAGGCCCTTACTCAGTCTCTCTCTCTCTCTCTCTCTCTCTCTCTCTCTCTCTCTCTCTCTCCCTGTCTCTCTCTCTCTCTGTCTCTCTCTCTGTCTCTGTTTCTCTCTCTCTGTCTCTGTTTCTCTCTCTCTCTCTCTCTCTCTCTCTCTCTCTCTCTCTCTCTCTCTCTCTCTCTGTGTGTGTGTGTGTGTGTGTGTGTGTGTTCTTCCACTGCCCCTTCCTTTACATACGAGGATATAACTCTTCACTAATTTTCCAGCACCGCACCTGCCTGCCACCCTGCTGTTTGCCACGATGATAATGGATGAAGCCTCTGAAACTCTAAGCAAGCCCCCCCCCCGTTGAAATTTTTCTTTTATAAGAGTTGCCTTGGTCATGCTATCTCTCCAGAGCGATAGAATAGTGACAAAGCAAAAGAGTGAGATTAGATGTAATCTCTGGTTTGAGAGATATTCTAATGACCTTCCTGTGGCTGTAATAAAAGGCAAGCCAAACGTAACTTAGAGGATCAAATCATTTATTTGGTTTATACTTTCTGGTTACAGTGCATTGCTAAGAGAAGTTGGGGCAGGAACCTGAGGCAGAAACCATGGCGGAATGCTGCTTGCTAATCCACTCGCAGGCTCAGACCTAGCTAGCCTTCTTTTACAGCTCAGAACTGCCTGCTTAGGGAAAGGTGCTGTCCACAGTAGGCTGGGCTCTCCTGTCAATCAAGATGGTGTAGGACAGAAATGCTCATGAGTTAATCTGATCTGGGCAATCCCTCCACTGAGACTCCCTTCTCAGATGACTGCAGAATCTGTGAAGGTGACAGTTAAAACTAACTAGAACAAAAGGCTTGTGCTATGGTTTTGTTTTTAATTTGGTAAAGAAACTAAAATTTCACATAACCAAGGAAGAGATGGGATGAGACCATTCACAATAATTTCATAATGCCTAAGGGAATTCTTTAGTCCAACAATTCCCTACCATGGTCAGACCCAGCCCTGACCCACAGGGTATAGCAACCTTCCAAAGAGAACAGTATTGCTGTTTTTCTACAACAGACATAATGCTAGTTTCAAAGTCATTGGCAGTTCTAAAAATCATGGGTACCTAAGATCATGCTAGCATTTGCAAAGATTTATTACTCCATAAAGTATACTAAGTAGTGACAACATGAATAGTTATTGTTCTGCTGCTCTGGTGAATGGAGAAGAGGGATCAGAAGTGACCCAAGCCACTGAGGTTTTGGCCAGACTGCATGACGTCAGGTCAGGGTTCGTCCAGCACAGCCGGGATAAGCCCATTGTTTTCTGTGCTTGGAAGAGTTCACTGTTGATTGACCATACTCTCTTTCATCTTCAGTTTTTACCAGCTGTCAAACATCATTTTTCCAACTTTATAAAGAAACGTAAGGAGCATTGCATTCTGGCAGCGATATCAAAGGCGGAGAGGCTGCCTCCAAGAAGGCTAGTTCACTTAGGGTAAAATGAGTTCACTTGTGTAGAAAATCAGATTTATATAATTTCATTTATGTGCAACAGTGTGCACATTTCCTGTTTCCTACTTTGAGCATTTTAACACTCCAAATTTCCCCCCAAAGACAGATTCTTACATTCTTGCTAATGTATTTCCTTTCCCCTCTATGGCATTGCTTCACCACACTTAAAGCCCAGACTTCTCACGGCAGCTAAGCAGCTAAAACTGCAAAACGATATTATCATTTCTTCTTTCTTTTTCATGTTTATTTATTTTTCTTTAAAAACAAAATCTCATTATATAGCACACTGGCTGACCTGGAACTTACTGTATAGATCAGGCTGGTCTCGAACTCACAGAAATCCCTTGTTTCTATCTCTCAAGTGCTGGGATGAAAGGCATGCACCACTACACCCAGCTTTGGTTTCTTCTTTCTTATTATATAAGTCTAAAGAAAAGATGCAATGCAAAAGAGGCATTGTTACTTTAAAAAATAAGATTGATGTTCTTAAAATATGATATTGAAGTTTTTAAGATATGATACATTTTGTCAACAATATCCCGTAATTCTCTCATTGTATAGCTACAATGTTTAACAAGAAGATTGTTATTACAGACATTACAAATATGATGAAACAGTCCTGCAACATTAAGCAACATATGCTGGTGGCTGGTAGTGGAAACCAAAGCATGGCTGACTCCCAAGCCAGATTATTTTCTCTATGCTATTTCATCTTAAAATATAAATTAAAGTTATAATAGCAGCTAGTCTTTAGCCAGAAGTTCATGAAATGAAATACAATGCATTTGTTTATTTCATTATATGCATCACCTCAGTTAAGCTCTGTACCAACTCTACACGGCAAGAATACTGCCACCACAGGTTTATAGATGAAGGAACTAAGGATAAGAAAATCTAAATAAGTTCTCAGCACGTAGTTACCAGGAGTAGGACAGTCGCATCTTGATTTGCATGACAGAGAGTCTGTGGTCTTCACTATAAGGCTGTATTGTATGTAGTTGTAGGGAGCTTGTTGCACTAATCCATCCACAAATACTTTAACTTGAATTTTGTCATTAAGACTTACACGTCAAAACTTGAAAACTATTGCAGAGCATGGTGGTGCACACCTTTAATCTCAGCACTCAGGAGGAAGAAGCAGGCAGAGCACCGTGAGTTCCAGGCCAGCTTGGTCTATGTAGCAAGTTCCAGGCCAGGCAGGACTAAATAGACCCTATCTTAAAAACAAACAAGGTAGAAACCAAAATCCCACACAAACAAATAAAAAATGCCTGAAGAATATCAGTAACTATATGCTGATCAAACCAAGCATAATGAATATGTTAAAATATAAATTAGCACAGGTAGGCAAAAATATGAATATTTATCCACTCAAATATCAGATTATAGCCATCCTTAATTCATACTTCATTCACCAAATTTCTTCTCCATTCTTCCCCCAAAGACCAGTTTGGTCTTGTCTAGTTCTAACGCCCTTAGTTTTTCCTAAGCCCCACTTGTCTGCCTTCATAAGGTTTAGATACATAGAGTAAGTGCACAAGTAGTACTCAGCCATAATTACAGAGCACAGTAGGATGGCTCTATCATACAAAGACACACGAACAATGAGCAAATCAAGGCAACTACCATCCCAACCTCCACAAGCCTTATCCCTCCTATACACTGAGGCTCTGGACTCCTCTGTTCACTCAAATTGCCCCAGATTGGCAGTGGCTGTAGACTGTATTTATTATCTAATTGTCTCTTCGTAGGATCATCTTACCTGAGCCATTAGCAGCAGGTCCCTGGTGTCCCTCTGTCCTTGTGGGTACACTTGCCTTCCATGATGTCCCATGCTGGCTCTCCCCATGGAGCCAGTCACTCTTTCCCAGTCCCCTAAAGTAATGTTCTTATTCTCCCCATTCTCTCTCTTAAAAATATTTTTATTTGATGTGTGTGGGTATTTTGTTTGTAGGTACCTCTGTATACTATGTGTGGGAAGCACTTGTAGAAGGCAGAAGATATTGGAGCCCCTGGAGTTGGAGTTATAATATGAGCCACCATGTAGGTTCTGGGAAATCCAACCTAGGTCCTCTGGAAGAAAAGCCAGTGCTGTTTATCACTGAGTCATCTCTCCAGGGCCTCCCTCCGAGAATTCACAGTAGAATCTAATAACTCAATTTCTTTGCCAAGTTCATTTAGTTTATGGCTTTCCTCTATAATCTGTATACCAGTGTCTTCCTAACTGTATCTTCCAGGCCAGTCCTGTCTGCTGAATTCCAAGCTGTACCCAACGGCCCTTCGTGGCATCTCTACTTGCATGACTAATGGAGATCTCAATTCATTGTGCTCAATATTGAACTTGTACATTTCTCACACATCTATCCCTAAATCTAGGAAAATCACTTCTCACATGTAGAAAGTAGTCAAGAAAGCTGTTGGCCCAGTCAGATGCTCAAGTGACCACAGTACTGATGGTTGACTGGCTTAACTTTCTCAAAGTAGCCTACACTGAATCAGCTACCAAAACACAACAAATATTGTACGATCCCCACAGACATTAAAGTTGAGCTGTCCATACGCATCCAAATTACATAATATTATGACAATAATGATTATAACTATTTTGTTGTATCATAATGTATATAAATATGTGTAATTCACAATTGTCACTATGTGGGTTCTAGGATATTTTGGTTTAAATAGCATCTTCTAAAATGATCTAACAGTCCCTCAAAACTAGCACAAGATAGGCTGGAGAGATGGCTCAGTGGTTAAGAGCACTGGCTGCCCTTCCAAAGGACCCAGTTTGGTTCCTAGCACCTACCTGGTGGCTCACAAGTGTCTAAAACTCCAATTCCAGGGGATTTGACAACCTCATCTAGCCTAGAGTCACTGTACACATGTGATGCCCAAGTCATACATGCAGGCAAAATATTCATATGCATAAAATAAAAATATATCTTTAAAGGCATTAGGAAGCACATAAGAAGCAAGGTTTAATATTCTACTTCTGCCTATAGCAAACACTTTCAGAAACAGCTTTATTGAAGTATAATTTATATACTGTAGAATTATTCAGCTGAATGGGTTTTAGTATACCAATAGTGAATGGCCAGCCCGACAATATAGTTTTAAACCCCTTTTGTCATCAGTCTCTGCTACTACCTGCAGCCCAGGCAGCTACTGATTCATCACTACAGATTTGGCTCTTTTGGAAAGCTGATGCAGTTCAAGGGTCCTCAGTGTTTACCTCACCAGACATTCACACATGTTATCTTAACACGGACACAGCCATCAGTCATGTATTTTAGACAATTACAAGAGATGGAGAGAAGTCATCCAACCTGTCCAAGGACAAGCAAGGGATTCTTAATCTGCAAAAATAACGTACCTATCAAAGCACATGAAATTCCAGAACAGAATACAAGGAATGTGCAGAAATCCATTAGCCAAAACAAAGCAGAGAGGATGAATAGTACATCAACTAGATTTAATTCCAACCCCATTCACCATCGTACAAGTGAGCCCTCACAAAGAACATGGCTTATCTGGCTCAAACATGAGCTATGGAAAGATGCACACACTTGACCTTGGGACCAGAATGACAATGTTTCTATCTCAATGTCAAGGAGCAACACTTATCCATAAAAACAGCATAGGGACACAGTGACAGATTGGCATGTCCTCTGCAGCTGATGCCCAAGGTTAGTGTATGAGACCACTGTAAAACATTATATAGCCAAAGTTAGAAATATATTTCTTTAAGAACTATAATTTCCCTTTTGTGCCAGTGTAGCAAACATTGGTTATAGTTTTTAATTGCTTAATTGGGTAACCACTTGGTGATAGTATTGTATGAAAGACAGTTCTTAATTCTTCAAACTAAATGATTATCAAATACAGATCAGATGTACTCCAAGGTCATCACCCTCCTCCAAACCACGCAAATACGCACAACTGCTGCTTGTCATTTCCCAGGTGTACCTTAAACTCAACTCCTAAACTTTCTCCTGCCCTTACCTCCCAAGCCCTGAGATCTCCTCCTCATTGTTTTACAATGTTAATTTAAGGAATAAGATCGTACAGTCTACTTGAAATATCATCACTACAGCAACAGATTCCCTTTGTTGAATAAATCATTTCCATCAAGTGCCTGATGAAGTAGAGCTGAAAGCCAGATGCTCTGAAAGGCTCCATCCTTACAGATACCCATAGCTTTTATAACCACCAGGAGAACAAGGTCAGAATTTATAGGATTCCCTCAGGCTGAAAATCAAGATGGAGGCCTCCCTTGACTGAACCTCAGGTTCCTGCTGCCTGTCGCTGCCAAGAATGAAGTCACTCGCAGCCAACATGCAGTTTTTTAAAGCTTTGTGCAGCAAAGGCTGTTCCTTAGCAACCGATGTCCACAAATGGGTTTCCAAGGAAACCAGAAAGCCCAATTTATAAAGCTATAAAACAAAGCAACTGTAAAGGCAACATTAGACACAGAAAGTGGCTATTCTTATCATCACTACTGACTACCTGACAGCAAAGCGGTAAAAATGTTTTATTTTTAAAGTTTAAATGAGATAAACCATTGTTAAAAGCATGCCACATTTGATCCCTGACTTTAGCATCTTGGTGGACATTTTCAGGATTCAAATGAAAGCTATCAAGTATTTGTATGTTTAAAAAAAATGGCTCTTGGAGGTGACGTGTTTTTAGAATCATCTACAAGGTACAAAATTATTTCCAGATCCCAAACAGAATTTTATGCTCTTCATTCCTATGTAAAATAAGACCTCTCTGCCAGCATGTTTCCGCTGGTCCTAACAATGCTTCACTCTATCTTTCTGAACAGCAGATTTTTCCTCACAGAGGAGGCAATAGATGGTTGTGCAGAAATGGGGGAAATGATGAGGTTGGCTAAACATGGGAGTCACACATATGCCACACCTGAGTGTTTCAAGAAATCAACAACGTGTCCTATCTTTAAGAGTTCTTGCTCTGCCAGGCAGTGATGGCGCACGCCTTTAATCCCAGCACTTGGGAGGCAGAGGCAGGCGGATTTCTGAGTTTGAGGCCAGCCTGGTCTACAGAGTGAATTCCAGGACAGCCAGGGCTACCTGTCTCAAAAAAAAAAAAAAAAGAGTTCTTGCTCTAAGTAATGGCAGAGCCAACTGCATTGGAATCCTGACTTTTTCAGATTTTAGAAATAAGTAATGCAATCTATGTATCAAAGGTGGCTTGTCCCTAACAATGTGCTCTAAACCACTGGCCATGGCCAGCCCATTGGTAATCCTGTAATATCACAGACACATGTCTGCAGTAATGAGAGAGAACAATGACTTCAAAGGCTTCACCTCACCCAGTGTCAGTTTTACCAAGAAATGAGCTACGGCAGAAGAAGACCTGATGGTTTATGTTTAACGTGATGAAGAGTTGCTGGGAAAGAAAGACTAGAGTGGAGGAATGGAAGAAAGGAAAGCAGAAGGCTGAGCCGAAGCAACAGGACAAGCACCAATGCAAGCCATGCCATGGTAGATCCAGGCACAGATAAAGCCGGGTGGGATATTTGGCCATGCCTAAGCATCAGAGCAGGAGTTAGGGATTGTGCAGAAAGCTTCCAGGACATCTGCCGTTCTCTTCCACTGGTTGGAGCTAATAAAACCCTCAGGAAGTACTCATCAAGGTCAACAGGAGTGGGGCGGATTGGTCTGTTTCCTGCAGGAGACTGAAAGTCAACCATGTTCTAACCTTTCCCAGACATTACTCATACTGGCTATACTAATCCTGTCTGAAAATATTCTGTACAGAAATACCCACGGTTTTTGCTTCTTACTTTATCTAATAGTTAGCTGTTTTGTTGGTATATATATCCACTATTTCTAGTTTCCAGTCCCACAACATGCATTTCCCCTATTTTTCAAAAGAGGTGGTGGGGGAGTAATGCTCATTTTAAATCAAGGGTTCTCAACCAGGGGTGATTTTTGCTTCCAAAAGAAAACTGACACGTAGTTCTGGAGAAAAGCCTCTTTATACAGTTACACAGACAGGTTGGTAGTTTTGCATTGCCCATATCACAAAACAAGTATTTAAATGGACACCAAACTTAATGCAACATTCATTAAATGACTAAACCAAAAGCAAATTTTAAAAGAAACCAATTAGAGTTGGATAATTTTTAACACAATGAAATTAAGAATTCAAGGTGAAGCCGGGCAGTGGTGGCACACACTTTAATCCCAGCACTCAGGAGACAGAGGCAGGCAGATCTCTGTGAGTTCTAGGCCAGACTGATCTACAGAATGAGTTTCAGAATAGCTAACCCTACACAGAGAAACCCTTTCTTGAAAAAGGAAAAGAATTCAAGGTGATTTAAATACATTTTCTCCTAAGTTGCCCTTTTCCTTATACATTGTTAAATATCGTCTGGTACCACGAAGGCTAGAAGCTATGGAAGTCTTAAGGACACAATCTTCTTGCTTGGTGCATTACCGAATCAGATTGTAGAAACATTATAAAATATAATGAAACAGAAAATGTATCCAAAGTTACATTTTTTTAAAGAAATAAATAAGCTGCTAGATCTTGTAGAAGAAGACCACCCACAGCTCAAAGGAAAAGGAGCAGTTTCGGTGGGTCTGAAATGCATTTTAATAGTTACACTTTAAAAGGCATGCCTAATGCAGCCTTTGAGGCTAGTACTCAGCCTTAGAAATTGCCTTTTCTACCTCCTGAGCACAACCCTCCCTGCATCACTTGCCCAGGAAGTCCTTACGGTGCTATACAAAGGGCAGCATCAGCCATTCCCGTGCTCTGCGTTCTTACTCCTTACTTGAAGCCGACTTCACTGTCATTTTTAACTTAGTCTATTCGATGCATTGCAAGAGGGCTGCAGGCTTAGAAATAACTAGAATACTACCTACAGTCATGTATGAGTGTGTGTGAGTGTTTGTGAGTATGTGCGTGTGTGCATGTGTGTGTATAGTTGTATTGTGAGTCTCTGTGTATGAATATATATGTGAGTGTATGTGTGTGAATGCATGTGTGAGTTTGTGTGAGTATGAGTGCCTGAGTGTGAGTGTATATGTGTAAGTGTGTGTGTGAGAAAGTATGTGTGTCTGAGTGCACTATAAGTCTGAGTGCGTGAATGTGTGTAAGTGTGTGTGAGCGTGTATGAGTGTGTGAGTGTATAATGTGTATGAGTGTTAATGTGTGAGGTTTTGTGGGAGTGTGTATGTGAGTGTATATTTGAGTGTATGAGGGAATATGTGTGAGTATGTGTATGCATGTGTGAATGTGTTTGTGAGTAGGTATTAGTGTATGAGTGAGTGTGTATGTGTGTGAGTTTGTGTGTGTAAGAGTGCATGAGTGTGTTTGTGTGAGTGTGTGTATGTATGTGTGTGAGTGTATGTGTGCATGACTGTGTGAATGTGTGTGTGCAAGTGTGTTTAAGTGTGTTAGTGTGTGAATGTGTGTGAGTTCATGAGTGCATGAGTATGTGTGTGTGTGTGTGTGTAAGCACAGCTTCCAACAGGGAAGAGATGGCTGTGAAAGACCAGAGAAGGAACTGATGAGCAAGGCAAGCCTTCTCTGAACAGCATCCCACACAAGGTTGTCCCACCCAAACAGTGAAACATCTGCACAGTACCAGTGCTGTACAGTCAAAACCCCACGCCATAGAGGAGGGCCCACGTGCAGACCCTCTTAGTGGCTCACCTTTGTAAGGAGCCGTCCTCACATTCGCCATTATAAGATGGCACTGACACCTGTGTTCTAAGTAGTAAACAAACCATCTGCACATGCGCTGGGGTAGTTTCCCACCCCATGTGCTCTGCCTTTCCCGTGATGACAACTCTGGCTGATGGGCTGCAGCCAATCAGGGAGTGACACTCCGAGGCGGAGGACAGTCCTCCATAAAAGGGAGGGGGCTCCGCCATCTGGCGCTCTCTCTCTGGCTCCTTTCTCCACTGGCTCCTGATGGGGTAAGCAATAAAGTTTGTACTGCAGAAGATTCTTGTTGCCCTGAGCGTGTTCTTACCAGGGGGACACACAAAAGCGCGGGCAACAAATGGTGCCGGAACCCGCGAGCTACTGCATCACGGAGAAGGAGCGGTTAATGAAGTGTTCCCGGAAACAGACTGTTGAGAAGGACCCGGTGTAGGTTCAGAACTCATCAGCTGGGGAACTGTGGTTAATGAAGTTTTCCCGGAAACAGACTGTTGAGAAGGACCCGGTGTAGGTTCAGAACTCTTCAGCTGTGGGACGGCGTGTTACAGCTTTACAAGGTATGTCTGGTCTTGAACTTTCTCTAGTGTTAAAAGCCTTTTTGTTTCTTTTCATATGTCAACAAGTAGTTAAGATGGGGTGGAGAATTCTGAACGAAATTCAAGACAGTCTATCAGAAGTAAAGCGGGGAGAGAGAGCAGAAAAAAAGAGGAAACATGGTGCGCCAAATAAGTATACAGGCCTTTCCACGGGTCTTGAACCCGAGGAAAAGTTAATGTCAGGGAAGAATACCTGGGGAGAGATTGGAAGGAAAGAGGAGAAAAGAGATGAGTTTAAGGAGCCAGTTCTTAATAGCTGTGAATCAGATGAAGAAATTAGCCCTTCTGAGGAAACAGACTTGGAGGAGGAAGCAGCTTGTTATGAGAGAGAAATGCGAGCTTATAGGTCAAGAAAAAAGCCAAAAGCGACTGGCAAAGGCCAGCTTGCTGCTTGGCCTCAGGGCAGTCAGCTTCAGGGTCTTAGTGCACCTCCGCCCTATGCGGAGCCCCCGCCCTGCGTAGTGCGTCAGCCCTGCGCAGAGAGGCAGTGCGCAGACTCGTTCATTCCAAGAGAGGAACAAAGGAAGATGCAACAGGCATTTCCGGTCTTTGAAGGAGCCGAGGGTGGGCGTGTTCACGCTCCGGTAGACTATACACAGATTAAAGAGCTTGCCGAATCGGTCCGTAAATATGGAGCCAATGCTAATTTTACCTTGGTGCAGTTAGACAGGCTTGCTGGCATGGCACTAACTCCTGCCGACTGGCAAATGATTGCAAAAGCCGCTCTCCCCAGTATGGGCAAATATATGGAATGGAGAGCACTATGGCAAGAGGCTGCACAAACTCAGGCCCGAGCAAATGCTGCCGCTTTGACTCCAGAGCAGAGAGATTGGACCTTTGACCTGTTAACGGGTCAGGGAGCTTATACCGCTGATCAAACAAATTATCACTGGGGAGCTTATGCCCAAATTTCCTCCGCGGCTATTAAGGCCTGGAAGGCGCTCTCCCGAACAGGTGAAGCCACTGGACAATTAACCAAGATCATCCAGGGACCCCAGGAGTCCTTCTCAGACTTTGTGGCCAGAATGACAGAGGCAGCAGAGCGTATTTTTGGAGATTCAGAGCAAGCCGCACCTCTGATAGAACAGCTCATTTATGAGCAAGCCACACAGGAGTGTCGAACGGCCATAGCCCCAAGAAAGAATAAAGGCTTACAGGATTGGCTCAGGGTTTGTCGAGAGCTCGGGGGACCTCTCACCAATGCAGGCTTAGCGGCTGCCATCCTCCAATCCCAAAAACGCTTCATAGGCAGAAATGATTGGAGGACATGTTTTAACTGTGGGAGGCCTGGGCATTTTAAGAAAGATTGTAGAGCTCCAGACAAAAAGGGGGGGACCCTCACTCTTTGCTCTAAGTGTGGCAAGGGCTATCATAGAGCCGACCAGTGTCGCTCTGTGAGGGATATAAAGGGCAGATTCCTTCCCCCACCTGATAATCAATCAGCTGATGTGTCAAAAAAACGGGCTATCGGGCCCTCGGTCCCAGGGCCCTCAAAGATATGGGAACCGGTTTGTCAGGACCCAGGAAGCAGTCAGAGAGGCGACCCAGGAAGACCCACAAGGGTGGACCTGCGCGCCACCTCCGATTTCCTACTAATGCCTCAAATGAGTATTCAGCCGGTGCCGGTGGAGCCTATACCATCTTTGCCCCCTGGAACCATGGGCCTTATTCTCGGCCGGGGTTCACTCACCTTGCAGGGCTTAGTAGTCCACCCTGGAGTTATGGATTGTCAACATTCCCCTGAAATACAGGTCCTGTGTTCAAGCCCTAAGGGCGTTTTTTCTATTAGTAAAGGAGATAGGATAGCTCAGCTGCTACTCCTCCCTGATAATACCAGGGAGAAATCTGCAGGACCTGAGACAAAGAAAATGGGCTCCTCTGAAAATGATTCTGCCTATTTGGCTGTATCTTTGAATGATAGACCTAAGCCCCGCCTTAAGATCAGCGGAAAAGAGTTTGAAGGCATCCTTGATACCGGAGCAGATAAAAGTATAATCTCTACACATTGGTGGCCCAAAGCATGGCCCACCACAGAGTCATCTCATTCATTACAGGGCCTAGGATATCAATCATGTCCCACTATAAGCTCTGTTGCCTTGACATGGGAATCTTCCGAGGGGCAGCGAGGGAAATTCATACCTTATGTGCTCCCACTCCCGGTTAACCTCTGGGGGAGGGATATTATGCAGCATTTGGGCCTTGTTTTGTCCAATGAGAATGCCCCGTCGGGAGGGTGTTCGGTTAAAGTAAGAAATATCATGGCAAAGATGGGTTATAAAGAGGGAAAAGGGTTAGGAAATGAACAATTAAAACTGGGCCATATTGAACCATCTACCTCACCTTGGAATACTCCAATTTTTGTAATTAAGAAAAAGTCAGGAAAGTGGAGACTGCTCCATGACCTCAGAGCCATTAATGAGCAAATGAACTTATTTGGCCCCGTACAGAGAGGTCTCCCTGTACTTTCCGCCTTACCACGTGGCTGGAATTTAATTATTATAGATATTAAAGATTGTTTCTTTTCTATACCTTTGTGTCCAAGGGATAGGCCCAGATTTGCCTTTACCATCCCCTCTATTAATCACATGGAACCTGATAAGAGGTATCAATGGAAGGTCTTACCACAGGGAATGTCCAATAGTCCTACAATGTGCCAACTTTATGTGCAGGAAGCTCTTTTGCCAGTGAGGGAACAATTCCCCTCTTTAATTTTGCTTCTTTACATGGATGACATCCTTCTATGCCATAAAAACCTTACCATACTACAAAAGGCATATCCTT
This sequence comes from Mus caroli, assembly GCF_978045245.1. Classification (NCBI taxonomy): domain Eukaryota; kingdom Metazoa; phylum Chordata; class Mammalia; order Rodentia; family Muridae; genus Mus; species Mus caroli. The sequence continues at coordinate 107,048,029 of NW_028227258.1, forward strand.
TTCTACTTAAGACTTTAAGTCAGTGGGGTTTACAGATAGCCACAGAAAAGGTCCAAATTTCTGATACAGGACAATTTTTGGGCTCTGTGGTGTCCCCAAATAAAATTGTGCCCCAAAAGGTAGAGATAAGAAGAGATCACCTCCATACCTTAAATGATTTTCAGAAGCTGTTAGGGGATATTAACTGGCTCAGACCTTTTTTGAAGATTCCTTCCGCTGAGTTAAGGCCTTTGTTTGATATTTTAGAAGGAGATTCTCATATCTCCTCCCCTAGGGCTCTTACTCTAGCTGCTAGCCAGGCCTTACAAAAGGTGGAAGATGCCTTACAGAATGCACAATTACAACGTATTGAGGATTCGCAGCCTTTTAGTTTATGTGTCTTTAAGACAGCACAATTGCCAACCGCAGTTTTGTGGCAGAATGGGCCATTGTTGTGGATCCATCCAAATGTATCTCCAGCTAAAATAATAAATTGGTATCCTGATGCAATTGCACAGCTCGCCCTTAAAGGCCTAAAAGCAGCGATCACCCATTTTGGACGAAATCCCTATCTTTTAATTGTACCTTATACCGCTGCACAGGTTCAGACCTTGGCAGCCACATCTAATGATTGGGCAGTTTTAGTTACCTCCTTTTCAGGACAAATAGATAACCATTATCCAAAACATCCAATTTTACAGTTCGCCCAAAATCAATCTGTTGTGTTTCCACAAATAACAGTAAGAAACCCACTTAAAAATGGGGTTGTGGTATATACTGATGGATCAAAAACTGGCATAGGTGCCTATGTGGCTAATGGTGAAGTAGTATCCAAACAATATAATGAAAATTCACCTCAAGTGGTAGAATGTTTAGTGGTTTTAGAAGTTTTAAAAACCTTTTTAGAACCCCTCAATTTTTTAGAAGTGGCTGGAGTGATTAAGCCTTCCAGTAAAGTTGCCAATATTTTTCAGCAGATACAATTAGTTTTGTTATCTAGAAGATTTCCTGTTTATATTACTCATGTTAGAGCCCATTCAGGCCTACCTGGCCCCATGGCTCTGGGGAATGATCTGGCAGATAAAGCCACTAAAGTGGTGGCTGCTGCCCTAACATCCCCGATAGAGGCTGCAAGAAATTTTCATAACAATTTTCATGTGACGGCTGAAACATTACGCCGCCGTTTCTCCTTGACGAGAAAAGAAGCCCGTGACATTGTTACTCAATGTCAAAGCTGCTATGAGTTCTTGCCAGTTCCTCAGGTGGGAATTAACCCACGCGGTATTCGACCTCTACAGGTCTGGCAAATGGATGTTACACATGTTTCTTCCTTTGGAAAACTTCAATATCTCCATGTGTCCATTGACACATACTCTGGCATCATGTTTGCCTCTCCTTTAACCGGAGAAAAGGCCTCACATGTGATTCAACATTGTCTTGAGGCATGGAGTGCTTGGGGAAAACCCAAACTCCTTAAGACTGATAATGGACCAGCTTATACATCTCAAAAATTCCAACAGTTCTGCCGTCAGATGGACGTGACCCACCTGGCTGGACTTCCATCTAATAAAACAGAAAGAGGAGGCTCTACCCCGAGTACCAAGAGTGTCTGTGTCTACAGCACTTTTACACTCAATTTTTTAAATCTTGATTCTCATGGCCATACCTCGGCTGAACGACATTGTTCAGAGCCAGATAGGCCCAAAGAGATGGTTAAATGGAAAGATGTTTTAAATAACAAATGGAAAGGCCCGGATCCTATTTTGATAAGATCCAGGGGAGCTGTTTGTGTTTTTCCACAGAATGAAGACAACCCATACCAGAAAGACTCACCCGAAAAATCCAGACTGACCAAGGGAATACTGATGTCCCTCGTCTTGGTGATGTCCAGTGCGACAACAACAAAGGGAAAGCAGCGTTGGGAGATACAGAATTGGACGGCTAAATTTGAACAGACCCTTTGAAAATTAAGACTTGCCCCATGCACTTGGACCTGTCCCTGACCTAAGGACTATCTTTTCAACATTTTCCTTCTTTAAAGAATGGGTGGGGGTGGAATTATTTGGAGCTGTTCTTTGCTGTGGATTAGTGTTGCTTCTTTGATTGGTCTGTAAGCTTAAGGCCCAAATTAGGAGAGACATGGTGGTTATTTCCCAGGCGCTTGCAGCACTAGAACATGGTGCTTCCCCTGATATATGGTTATCTATGCTTAAGCAATAGGTCGCTGGCCACTCAGCTCTTGCACCCCACGAGGCTAGTCTCATTGCACGGGATAGAGTGAGTGTGCTTCAGCAGCCCGAGAGAGTTGCACGGCTAAGCACTGCAGTAGAAGGGCTCTGTGGCATTTATGAGCCTATTCTAGGGAGACATGTCATCTTTCAAGAAGGTTGAGTGTCCAAATGTCCTTCCCCCAGGAAAAACGACACGGGACCAGACCAGGACCCCTCCGGGTGATGAGCCTGGGAGGAGGTTTTGTGTACGGCTCCTTTACCTGCACACTGGGGATTTGACCTCTATCTCCACTCTCATTATTATGGGTGGCCTATTGCTCTTAAATAAAAGAAAAGGGGGAGATGTAAGGAGCCGTCCTCACATTCGCCATTATAAGATGGCACTGACACCTGTGTTCTAAGTAGTAAACAAACCATCTGCACATGCGCTGGGGTAGTTTCCCACCCCATGTGCTCTGCCTTTCCCGTGATGACAACTCTGGCTGATGGGCTGCAGCCAATCAGGGAGTGACACTCCGAGGCGGAGGACAGTCCTCCATAAAAGGGAGGGGGCTCCGCCATCTGGCGCTCTCTCTCTGGCTCCTTTCTCCACTGGCTCCTGATGGGGTAAGCAATAAAGTTTGTACTGCAGAAGATTCTTGTTGCCCTGAGCGTGTTCTTACCAGGGGGACACACAAAAGCGCGGGCAACACACCTTAACAGATGAGGACTGTCTAACATGGAACCCTGCAGCCCACCCCATACACCACCTTGCCCACCTCAGGCTCTTTGTGCTAAGAAGCCTGCTTTCCTTCTATTCTGATGTAAAACATGAACACTTTCACCAGCCCACCAAAACCTCACTGAGGTCCATGAATAAGGGCCCGAGGACGCCTGAGTGACTGTGCATTTTGACAGGAGCAAGGCCAGGTGAGGACTCTAAAACCAATTAGCCTATGGGAAATTGGCAAAGTCACTCTCTCCATGGGTCCCTGACTCAGAAGGGATGGCAAAGCTTTCCTGGGGAGTCTAAGTGTTTGTGAACTGGCATTGATTGGCCTGTGCAGAGAGCAGCAAAGGCAGCTTCCTGCTCCCAGGTGTTTACAGCTTGTGTGCTCTTCTACAGAGGCCTCCCACCAAGACTAGCTAAGCCCCCCTGCTGTGCTGCCCTGCTGTGTTGTATGTAATGAACTCTGAGGTTCAACATTGCTTGCTGCTGGAGACTAGAGAATGAGACCCCCAGCTTCACCTTATGCTTGTCTCTGTGTCTGTAGTTTCTGCCCACCATCACAGCCCCTAGCTGGGGGCCCCAGATCCAAGCCCCTCCATACTAGGCACATGACATTCACAGAATGCTCTAAGAGTGGCTACTTTCATTTGAGAGATGGTAAAACATGGGCATAATCCCAACAGCACAGAGGCTGGAACAGGACGATTCCGAGTTTGAGGCTAGCTTGGATTATGTTCTAAGACTGACTTGAAGAATGAAAAGTGTCTGGGAGGAAGAGAGAGAATGAAGAAGGGAGGAAGAGAGAGTCAGGGAGAAAGGAGAAGTCCTGTCTTGAATTAGACACATCTCTGAGCAAGATGAGCACCAGGTTCCAAAACCCTGTTCTATCTTTCACTCCCTCCCTGTTCCCTGAGGCCCAAGGGAGTATATGAGAAGCAGATGGTTGTCCTTAGAAAAAGGCAGCAGCTGCCTCAGAAACCCACTCCGGATGCGTCAAAGCCATGGTTACAAGGAGTGGGCTCTCTTTACACAAGCTCTTTCTTCCAGTATCTTTTATGCATACGAATCGAAATCTCAGTTGAATTTTCCAGCTACCTGCTTGGTGTCAGTGTATCCACCATTACAAACTGTTCAGGGGAAAGTAGTCAGGAGGTGTGAAGAGTCTAGTTATTATTAGACCATAAGAAAGTGTTCTGTTGACAGAGGAAAATGCCAAGCCATTAACGGAACACAACAGTGTCCTCTCACTGCCTCTGGAGTTCATTTCTGATCAGAGGCTTTGATTCCCACATCAGGACCGTAAAGGGCTAGAAAGTCCTCTGCTTCAGTTCGCTAACAATTCCGTGTCATAGCTGCCCCTGCATTGAGGGCTCTATAGTAACAGTTCCATCTTTTAGTTTAAGGCTTTGCCAGGTCCCTTGTCAGTTCAGCCTTAGTTCTCAGTCTGAGAGACCAAGTACTAGCTAAAATATCAATGCTGAGATAGAAAGGACAGACTTCTGGTGCCTCTGTCTTCATCAGCTGCTGCCTAATGCCCATACAACAAATGGACTGACGATTGCTAGCCCAGATGATGAAGAATAAAATTTAAATGGTCATAATAAAACATTTGTTGAGTGAACTGTCTACTGATGTCCATGCAACCACCAAAACTTGGAGACTTGATATATATATATATATATATATATATTTGGACCAGTGTTCTCCAAGAACCAATGTGTCAAGGTTTGGGTCCCAGGGTAGCACTCCGGTGAGCCATATAACCTTTAGGTGCGGGGCTGGCAGGAAGTCCTTACCTCACTGGACACTCCTCTAAGGTGTTTCATGAGAGCCCAGATCTTTATTGCCTCCCTATTGCAGAGTGGTTGGTGATATCAGTGTTTGTTTGGCTGTACATCCTGCCTTATGAGTTATACATTATTGGAAACCCCAAAACAGCAGGACACTTGACCGTGCAGTAGATATTCCAGAATTATGAGCCAATTAAAACCCCACTTTTCTCCTCAGGTGCCTTGGGTACTTCATAACAGTAACAGGAAACTGGCTAATGCAATGCTCTAAGCCTTAAGAGGAAGATTCAGTAGGATCAAACATGGAGTCAGTCATAGGAAGAACACAATGGTGTGGTTGGTATTCCTGTAGTCTATAGTGAGTGTATAGTGGTAGGAAGTAAATGACCATGGAATGCCTGAGACAATGAGCTTCCCATTGAGATCGTTTTAGATAGGCTTTTTTTTTCCCAATAGAACAACAACTTAGAGGGGAGACATGATGCACCATCTGTCTGGGAGAGCCCCATCTCTCCCTAGCGGCAGTCCTGGAAGACAGTTCTCTACTACACTGTGCTTATTCTATTAAGCACGGAATTAAATCTCGTCAGCAGAGAGATTGCTCTCTGATCTTTCATTATTTTTGTAACACAGTTAAAATGGACCGGAAAATAATAGAAATGGATGAAACAGAGATTTCTCTTTCTCAGACAACTGGTTTCATCGAAGGGAAAATAAACTAAATTTATTTGTTTTCTGGCTAAATAGGATTAGGGCAAACAGACACTTGGGATTAGAATATCAGAGAGGATAAGTCAGATAGTTCCTGAGGCTTTCAAGAACAGATGCAGAAATGTCAGGAAACATTTTTGAAAGTGGGCCTGACAGAAGGAAAGGGCAAGGAGGGCCGGATCTGAGAATCACCAGCAGACAGTAGCTAGAGATGCTTTCTGCCTGTTGCTTATCCGCAGACCATTAATGATGCTGGGTTAGGGAACTGGACCACAGGGACAGCCAGAGTGTGTTTTATTTTTCAAATGATGACTGTACATCACTGGACACCTAGGGCTCAAACCTTGAAGGCCATTTCCCAAAATGTTTATTCACAGTATGTTGAAAAGGAATGGCTAAAAAGAAGAGACAAGACACAAAATTGAAGGTTGTTTTTAAGGCCTCCTTCAAGAATTCCTAAGCAGACAGCACAGGCACAGAAAGAACAGCAGTCTAAGGGTGGGGGCTAAAAGCCCAGATCTGGAAATAGTTCATCTATTTTGAGATTTGTCCTGAAGAGCTGTACTTTACAAGCAGTTAATTACACCTGTGGTGGCTGTAGTCATGTTACCCATTATACATGCCCCCACTAACACTCTACCAGACGGAGGCCCACAAAGGATCAGTACAGAATATTAAAAAGGAGGAGGGGAAAACACGTGGCTAAAAGCTAACATGAGAAGAATAAGCTAATACAAATTTGTCCTCACTAACACTGGTGACAGGCACCTGTCTTAGTCAGGGTTTCTATTCCTGTACAAACATCATGACAAAGAAGCAAACTGGGGAGGGAAGGGTTTATTCAGCTTAAACTTCCTCACTGCTGTTCATCACCAAAGGAAGTCAGGACTGGAACTCAATCAGGTCAGGAAGCAGGAGCTGATGCAGAGGTCATGGAAGGATGTTCCTTACTGGCTTGCTTGCCCTGCTTGCTCAGCCTGCTCTCTTATAGAACCCAAGAATACCAGCCCAGGGATGGCACCACCCACAATGGGCCCTTCCCCCTTGATCACAAATTGAGAAAATGCCTTACAGCTGGAGCTCATGGAGGCATTTCCTCAAGGGAGGCTCCTTTCTCTGTGATAACTCCAGCCTTTGTCAAGTTGACACACAAAACCAGCCAGTACAGGCACCCAATTTAGTTTTTAAGTATTCCCAGGATAGACTTATATTCTCCCACCAAAAAATAACAATATTAATATCCCATTAAAAAAAGAAGCCTTAATTTAAATCAAGTTGATACTGAAAAGAAACAGCATACTCATAAGTATTTGAAGATTGTAATCTAACATCTTTAACTGAGAACAATTTCCAATTTCTACTTTACAATCAACAATAACTTACCCGAAAGTGATATTTTCTGTAAGAAACCACTTTTAACCTTAGTTACAAGTATTCATGTGTTTATGCACACAGGGGAAAGGCCGAGAGTATGCCATGCATTCAAGAGCAGAGGAAAACCTGTTGGAACTGGTTCTTGCCTTCTACCTTTTGGGTCCTAGAGACCAAAGTCTGGCCAGCAGGATTGGCAGCAAGCACCATTACCTGCTGAGTCATCTCACCAGTTCTAAATACCCACCTCTAAAAAAAACCACCATGCAATCAAAGCCTCAAATAGCATATGTAAATTACTTTAACAAACCAGCATTTACCAAGCCAAAATAAGAGCAAACTATTAGCCAAACATGCCATCAGTCAGTAACCCCGCTGAAATCCAAGTGCTTGTGTCCCCCAGACCCTTTTTCTCTGCTTAGAACTAATTTATTTATACAATTAAACATCTAGAACACTCTATGAAGATGTTAAATAATGTTGATGTTTTTAAAAGAATTATTTATTTTATGTTTGAACTTCAAGTATACATATGTTCCGGATGTGTCTGCAGTTCCCACAGCGGCCAGTAGATGGTGTCAGGTCCCCTGGAACTGGAGTTCCATGTGCCTGTGAATTGTGTGATGCTCCACTAAGTTAGAGAAATCAAGATGGAAATGACCAAGTCTCTCTTGAATCCATTAACTGTGACACATTGATACTTGGCTCCATTCCCAAGCAATAACTATACCCGCAATGTGTAAGAGATATTAGATGTCATTGCTGGAATGTATCCACACACTGGATGTACTTCATCATTTTAAAGATGTATTGCTTGAAACTGCACCCATTGCGAGACTTGAAGCCAGGAATGTGGTCCCTCTAAATGAAAAAACATATGAGAAGAAAAAGTGAAGTGTCTTACACTTATCAGAAACTCAGAAGAGGAGACAGACAGACAGACAGACAGACAGACAGACAGACAGACAGGTGGGAATGCTGAGACACAAACTGGTCATGGTCCTTCTCTAACCTGCCAAGCAAAGCATGGACCTTTGGTCTTGATCAAGAGTGTGGGGCAGGCTTTGGCAATGCTAGTTGAACAAGCACTAGGACCTGAGTTTGAGCCCAGCCTTCACATAAAAATAAATAAATACTTTTACTAATGCCTGATGTGGTGGTGGTACAGACCTGCTACCCCGGAGTTGGAAGTTTAGGGGGAGACAGGAGGACCCCTCGGCCTCACTGGCCAGTCAGCAGCAGAATCATTAAGATGGGGGTCCCAATGAATCCTATCTCGAAAAACAAGTAAGCTGGCTCCTGAGGAACAACTACCAAGGTTGACCTCTGGCCTCCAGCACACATGTGAACACACACACACATCTGCACACATACACACACATATAAGATGTTAAAATTTAAAATAAAAAAGAGTCTGAGGTATTAAAAGGCAGGAAACTATGCTTGATGGATCAGAATCCTTCCTGAATGAATAGGACCTTTGCCAAGATCTAGAATTTTCTGTTGGAAACTCATGAATCTACACAGGAGGCTAATTTTTTTCTTCCTGGTTTTATGTCTAGGCTCAGCATCCAAAGGCAAAGGAATCAAAGATCATCTAAAATGATATTTCTGTCACATGTTAAGTATCAAGTGTATATGAATTCTCCCCAAGGGGTAAGAGAATCAGGTGTGAGCATTGATAAGCACAGAAGAGAAAGCATTCAATGAAACCTCTCCAGGAAAAGGCAACTTTCCAAGGACAAGGTCACAGTGGTCAGGTCTATGCCAATTATGAGTGCCAATTTAAGGAGGTACTAATAGATAAAACAAGATCTCAGCTAAATACGGTGGCGGTAGTGAGTGACTTTCCCCAGGACTGGCATTTCTGATGACCATCACGGAACAGACTGCCGTGGAGACCCACTGAACAGCCCAGCCTTAGTTGTGCGGAAGTTTAGTGATGAGGACCTTGTTGTTGACTCCCCCTAAAAGGAGAGGTGGAGAGTCATCAGACCCTCCGTGGGGATCCCAACTCTCAATTTCCCCTTTTCTCTGTGTAGTCTTGTGGAGGCGCTAACACGTACGGGAGGGGGCTCTGTGATCGAGCTCCTCTGAGGTCCTTGCACAGTTCAGCGGGACTCTTCAGTGGCTCAGCTGTTTTCCCACTCGCTCACACCCAGGAAAAATGCCTGAGGTTGGGCTTGAGTGGGGTGATTTCGTTGTCCTGTCTTTGGTGTGCTATCTTGGGTGAATAGACTTTGGCTCATTGCCCCCAAGAAAAAGTAACTTGAGTAGCAGGAGAATTGCATGTGTGTAGTCTGCCTGGGCTATATAAGGAGACACTGTTTCTAAATAAATAAATAAATAAATAAATAAATAAATAAATAAATAAATAAATAACAGAGTGGACGGGGTAATGGCTCAGTGGATCTAGTGCTTGCTAACACAGGCATGAGGACCTGAGTTATTGAGTTCAGATCCCCAGCACCCATTTGAAAGCTGGCCATCGTGGTGCTTGCCTATAATCCCAGTGCTGGTGAGACTGTAGACAAAGCTGGATTCCAGGCCTTACTGGACAGACAGTCTGGGTAAAGTAGCAAGCCTAGATTCAGTGAGTGTCCTCGTCTCAGAAAACAAGGTAGAGTGAGATACAGGAAGATACCCCCAAACGCCTTAGGCCTCTACTACACATGTCTGCACAGGAAAGCACATCTCCCATACCCCCCAGAGACAGACAGACAGACAGACACACAGACACACAGACACACACACACACACACACACAGGCGAACTCAAACGAGTGGGGAGGGAGAAATTTAATGTATTTGAACTATTGGAAGGAACCAGTGGGATTTTTTTGTTTGTTTGTTTGTTTTGTTTTTCACTTTGTTATTGTTCCCTGTTGTCAGTTGTAGAAAAATGATAATAAATTCATACAATAAATGTGATAAATGAATCAAATAAAAACTATACAATGTGACCACCCAAAAAGACAGTTCCTTAGTGATGAGTGGTTCTGCTGGCTTTGAGAACAGTCTTCCTTACTCGATTTCCTCACATGTATATAACCGGCCTACCACCAATGTCCTATGTTCAGAGGTAAAGAACTGAAAGAGAATGTGAAAAATGCCAGGGAAGCAATCTACCTTCATATTCTCTGCCACCTGAGAGACCTCACTGGGGAAATACAGTCATTGGTTAAAGATAACCTTGGGCAAGAAAGGGGAATGAAATTCTGTGAACTTCTTTGAAATTCAAAAGCATCATGATACTAAATTTCAAAGGCATTCTCTGGTGGTTCAACAAACACAATCACCCAGGTACAGCTGCACCAGGACAGACATACTAGAATTATCTGTTAAGTGTCATTCCTTGAGAGGAATCCCCAGTGGTGGTGGTGGGGGAATATCTTGAATAGGGGGCAACAGGAAGAAATGGCAAGGGTAGAAAAGACATTATGAAATAATTGGAATTCATTCAAAAATCCAGTAAAGCACAGAGCAGCCTTATTTCAACCATGAAAAAGCAGAAAGAGAAAGGGTTTGAAATATGTCCATGTCCTGCAGGTGGTATCTCAGATAGTTACAAATAAAGTCTCACCAACAGGAGACAGGGAAGGTAGAGTGACAAATGGACCTGCGGGCAACCATCACCAGCATGACAGAGGACAGCAATCCGGATGCTACCCCATCACTAACACCAAGTGCTTCAACTCTTAGATACCCAAGTTTATATTTAGCTCAGCCATACCACAGGCGCAAAGACAGTAAGCGGCTCACAGTGAGAACCTGGCTGCATGATCTTCCATGCAACACAACTTATAAACCATCCAATGTGCTTGGGCAGTGCCACCCAAGCTGTCCTACAGCAGAGGCCACAGCGAGGAGTACAGGAAACGACTTTAGCAAATGCGACATGATGATAGATAAAAGGTGGGGTTACAAGTGGGAAAATGAGGTCCTCTTTGTCAACCTGACACAAACTGGAAGCACCCAGGAAGAAGAAACCTTAATTGAAGCATTGCCTCTATGAGATTGGCATGTGGGCGTGTCTATGGGGCATTATTTTACACTGCTAATTTACATAGGAAGGCCCAACCCACTGTGAGCTCTACCACCCCTAGGCAGGTGGGCTGGGCTGTATAAGAAAAGTAGCTGAGCAAGCTGTGGAGAGCAAGCCAGTAAGCAGCATTCCTCCATGAAGCATGTGCGAGATGGAAGGTTCAGTTCTGGCCTTCAGGTGCCTACTTGAATTTCTGCCTGAATTCTCTCCATGACCTAGACATGTAAGCCAAAAAAAACCCTTTCCCCCTCCCCAGGTTGCTTTGAGTCATGGTGTTTAGCACATCAACTCAAGGCAAACTAGATCAGAAGCCAACACATAAGAGTTGAGGGGTGTAAAGAGCAGACTGGTGGCTTCTAGGCTAGAGGTGGGGGCAGGGATGGGGCACAGGCATAAGGGGACTCTCTGACGGCTAGTCTTCTAATTCTGCAGTATATTAATAGTTACAGGAAACTAGGGCAGAAAGCATTCGGAGGATGGGAAAGGACCTCCACACTCCAAAGTCTGGCTGAAGCCTCTCACCAGAATCAAAAACTCCATACAACTACCAGAGACTTCTATGAGGATTAGATTGTGCCTCCTGCACAGCGACAATGTCTCAATAAGAACGTTAACACACAGTGAAGCATGAGTAAGAGGCAGGCACATGTGACCTGCAGGTAGAGCCCTTCCCTTTCCTGACTGTACACATGAATTTTCCAGGACACCCCCATTTACAGAAAGGTGCATTGTCACCCCTTGGGTGACCTTGAGAACTTCACTGGCATTATCAGGGTACAATCTTGCCCAAAGTCCCTCAGGGGCCACACTATAATCTCATCTGCAGAAACAGGGGATGAGAATAAAACAGAGGAAAGGGGTGGTTTTAGAAATAATTTCTTTCTTTCTTTCTTTCTTTCTTTCTTTCTTTCTTTCTTTCTTTCTTTCTTTCTTTCTTTCTTTCTTTCTTCCTTTTTTTTTTTTTTTCCAAGACAGGGTTTCTCTGTGTAGCCCTGGCTGTCCTGGAACTCACTCTGTAGACCAGGCTGGCCTTGAACTCATCCTTTCAACAATATAAGTCCCAAACCTTCAAAATGTCATTTGCAGATTCTGTTAAGTCCTTTAAATATGACTCCCAGAGAAGCCCAGACCCACACAAGGGCATGCCTCATCTCCCCTGAGTCTCTCTACATTGCTAAAATCTCCTCTTCTCACACACTTTTACTGTGTATTATACTTGCTTCCCTGAAATTCTTTTCTGCAGCAAAGTCAAGAGTTCCTTCCAGAGAACTCGTGGGGCTTCTGAAGTGAGAACAGGGCCCTAGGTCTTTGTCTCATCTCACTGCTGCCGAGAGCGTGACTGCGAATTTATTAAGGCCATTGTCTAAGACAACTACAAGGCATAAATTGTATGGCACATAAATTATACCTTAATAAATCTGCAATCAGCCTTTATGTTTTTTAAAGCTGATATGTTTTTAATTTAACAATATTCCAGATCCAAAAAAAAGAGGCTGTTTTAGGAGAATATTCACATTATAAATGTTCATTTGCAGAAAGAATGTAATTTTCCATCATTGGAAAAAGTAAAGTTTTGCAGCAATCTAAAAAGAAAATATCATTAAGGGTTTGTTTTTTTTTTATTCTTTCCAAATGGATGGATTTCATATAACAACTCCAAAAGTCAGTAAAGTAGCAGCAAATACTTAGCAGAAAACATTTAAAGGCATTTCAGCTATTCCATCAAGTGGCACATTCATGTTCACATGCTTAAATATAAAAGGGCTTAAACTTGATAAATATTAAAAGAGTACAGAACTTGATAATTTAAGGGGGGAAAAGCCTATTTTGATGCCCTCGGGGGTAAGGTTCATACAGCTTCACAATGAAACATGAATAAACCTAGAGTAAAACAATGCACATAAATTTTATGTGTTAAAACTTTTGGAAACCACCACAAGGCATCACATATGACATGGTCAAGGGTGGGTCTGTCTCCCCTGGATAGGAATCACAGGGGTCCGTACGTCTGCTCTGTCTCAGCATCTCTGAAGTGGAGACAGCAATGGTGTCTACCACACAGTGTGGTTGGCATGGTAACTGTGAATGCTTGGCCTAGGGAAGCATGCAGATAATGAATAGGTGCAGGTCTGTTCTCATCTGGTTTAATTTGCTGAAGTTTGTGCTGATTTGGAAGCAACTGCCCTTCCCCTTTAGGCTAAGAACTTAAACATTTTGTTCCCTGTGAGGTGGCGCTGTTTGTGAGGGTTCTAGAGCCTTTGGGAGGTGGAGCCTTGCTGGAGGGAGCAGTCACAGTCAGGGACCTTTAAGGGTTCCCCACATCCTTGGCCCTCATCCTGTTCACCTCTGCTTCCTATGCACTAGCTACATGACATTTCTCAGCTTTCTGCTCCTGCTGCCTGCTGCCTGCTGCCTGCTGCCATGCTCCCCTGGCCATTATAGACTTTAACTCTCTAGACCCTCAAGACAAAATAAATGTTCTACACTATGTTGCTTTTGGCCATGGTATTTCATCACAGCCATAGAATCATAACTAATACACACGTATCCCTGAGCCTTTGCTTTCTGGGGAGGCCAGTCCACCAGACATGTTGATGCCAGCTGGGCATAACAAAATCTCTTTCAGCTGTTGATTCATTCCACACTGAGTTACTGTCATCCCCTGGCACACAGATGCTGCTAAGTCTGGATCTCCTTCAGCTGATAGCAAAAGAGGACAGAGTAAAGGATGCTCAAACAGAACTCACACAGCAGGATCACCTCCCTGGCCTGTCCAAGTGAAAGAAGTCCAAGAAAGGGATTAAATAATTTAAAGGAGTACTCTAACCACAAGGAAGGCTTGCTTTTTCAAAAACAACCTCATTTTGAGACCTTAAAAATAAACTATCTTTGTCTAAGGTAAAACCAAATCCAACTGGTCTTTAAAAAAAATAACGATAAAGATAACTTCTAGTGATAGCAGCTACACTCAGACCAGTGCCGAATTCAGTCATCATCAGAGAAGCTTCCTCCTGCAGCAAACGAGAGCAAATACTCAGCCCTAAATGGGATGTCATCACCAATGCCTCCCCTCAAAGCTCAGGGGACCCTGTGGAAAAGGAGGGAGAAAGACTGTAAGAGCCAGAGGGGATGGGGGACCCCAGGAGAGGGAGGCCCTCACATTCCATTGAGCAAAGCTCATATGAGCTCACAGAGACTGAAGCAGCAAGCACAGGGCTGCACCAGGTCCTCTGTGTATGCACTATGGCTTCCAATCTGGCGTTCTTATGGGGCTCCCGAGTGTGTGAGGACAGAACGAGTGGCTCTCTGATTTGGGGGTCTCTTTTCCTTCTCTTGGTTTGCCTTGTCTAACTTTGATGTGACTATTTTTTTTTTTTTTGCTTGATCTTATTTTATTTTGTCTTGTCACGTTTGGTTGTCATCTCTTAGAAACCTGTTTGTTTCTAGTGAGAGACAGAAAGGGGGTGGATCTGAAGGGGAGAGGAGGTGGGGAGGAACTGGGAGGAGCAGAGGGAGGGGAAATAATCAGGGTATATGTATGAGAAAAGGATATTTTTAATAAAACGGGAAAGTTTTTAAAATAAATAAAGGCTAATGTTTCAAAGAAAAGAGGGGGAAAAAGTGTCTTTAATGTTGATTATCAATGAGCTTCCAGTTCTTCTAGACCAGTGGCTCCCAACCTTCCCAGCACTGCAAACCTTGAATACAGTTCCTCACATTCTAGTGATCCCCAGCCATAAATGTGTTTGTTGTTACTTCATAACTATACTTTTGCTGCTGTTATGAATTGTAACATAGAAATCTGTGGAAATAGAAGTTTGTCAAAGGGGTCACAACCACAGGTTGAGACCCTCTACTTTATACCTTCTCTTCTCCTGCCGCGGATGTGCTTGTGACAACCCCAGAAACACACCTTTTGGTTTTGATGATCTGGAAGTTTTAAGTGAATTGATGTCACTGCTCTGACTGCCAACATGCCTTCATGGGAAAGCAGAGGCTAATGACACTGAAATCTGGACAATTACAAACTGTTCTCAAGTCATTTAAAATTGGCCGCAGGCTCTATGAGCAGGGACTAATTTTAACAAAAGCCATTTAATGATACATAGGTACACAAAGCTAAGCATTTTGTATTATTTAAGTTCTGAATGCATTAACAAAACCACTCTTGTGCTTATCAAAAATTTGCCTAAAAGTGTTTCCAGACTGTCCAGACTTCAGGGACATTTCCAAGTAAAACTAACTCTCACCAATCCTCTGCTACCTACAAGGATACGCAAATGTGATACGGGGTTTCTCTTGAATGATGATGCCATTGGAGAGCAACTATTCTCAGCGTCTGTGCTGTGCCCGACCCAGACAGCATTGTGTTTTTTGACCTAAGAAAGCTGCAAGAACTGGCATAGTCTCTGCAAGAAAACACATTTAGGTAAAAAGAATAAGGTGTCATCTTCTTGACAGAATCCACATAAAACTGTTGCTCCAGTTTGGCTAAACTACAGAGTTGTCTGTAGCAGTTGGCTCACATAGTTGACTTGGGAAGAGGTCTGTCTCATGGTCACTGTCAACATTCTGCATGGTGAAATAATATTTGAGGCTTGATTCCTTCCAACTAAAAGAGGTCAAAGAGATGATTTTTTTTTTTGGTCTCCCTTTCTTACCCATCTCATCAGGGTCACCGCATGTTATGATAATTTAATAAAAGGGTGTTTATTTTTAAATATAAAGTGACCAGGGCGATCAATTTGAAATGAAATATAAATAAAACAGAGAAGGAACTTTTGTTATAGGAAACAAAAAACCTGTGACGTTGCCAAGAAGCAACACGATCATTTTCCCATGCAATTCTTTCACAGGACACCGAGTCCAGAAATGGGGTGAGAATTATGGAGACAAATCCATTTGTCCCAGGGCAAAGCATCAAGCATGCAGGAGAAATGAGGCAATGACATGGCTCTCCACACAGAGGTCTGACTTGATGCTAGAAGTCATTATTTTTGACTTTCCTATCCAAAAGAGGTCATGTTGAGTGGGTTACTGGGCCTTTAAATGTGTTTGTTTGGCTTTGTGTGTCCTGACTGTTGTGGAATCGATCCCATTCCACAGATGCCCCAAGTAGGGACACCTCCTTTGCCTTTTAGCTTCCTGGGCTACACTGTAAGAAAACCACTTGAAGATGTTACTTCCACAGGCTTACCTCATCCACTATTCTCAGCAAACAAGTCTGTGAGGTATGAAATCCTTGGCACTAAATACCTAGGCACCTTGGCAGAAATTACCTTCAAAGTTATTTGCTCTTCCATTTCCCATTAAAATTAAACATTAAAAGACGCCCTTGTGTTTTGGGCATCTTCCATGTTGAGAGTTTTCTCACTTGTAAGAACTATACCTGGCAACCATAGATGATCTAAATTCAGCTCATGGGAATTTTGTTGACTTTTACTCATGCCCATTGAAGATGCCCAGAGGATGAATGAGGAAAACACTCATCTGTGTATGGTATGGAGGAAGACAGACAGCACCCAGCAGCACTCGTGTGGGCGGACTCTCGCTGGTCACGACAAGCATCAATCTCGTCTTCAATGTTGGCATTTGCACAGTGCATTCACCATTCCCTGCATCCCCTCATCTCCATTAAGTCTTCTTATCAGACAGCATCCATCTCCCATCAAGGCTAGATTTCAGCAGGAACGCATTTCATATTAAGGCCTGGAGACTTTCCCCGCTGACAGTTATCTCTTGCCATGTGATTTGCAGTGTGGCACTGAGGGAATGTGGATGAAATTGCTGTGGTCTACTGACACTTGCCTTAGAGGACTTTTAAGAATATGAGACCGTCATGTTTTAGTATATAGAGTTGTTTGCAATTTGTTTCTGTTGCATACGTAGCTTTAAAAAAACTCCTATACCACTTTAGTGAAAAATCTCAAAAAACAAGACATCGATGGCACTCAGTTGGTTTAGTACTGAGTGGACCAGTACTGTCTACCTGACCCTCAGTTCTATACCTAGACCTGACCAAAAAAAAAAGGACAAAAGCTATGAAAGGCAATCAGATTATACAAAGTAAAGTTATTTAAAGAACTCTGTTTTTTCTATTAAAGAAAAAGCAAAGAAAATGGACCAAAACATGGCTGAGACACATCTTGTCCATCAGACGATGGGTAATTCTAATTTATCTCAATATTTTCTCATTAACATGGAAATTCTTTACATTGATTACATAATGACCTGTGATGAAACACACCAATTAAAACTTAAATCTTCCATCTGTCCTTTTGTTTTGAGGGCAAGCTGTTTGCAACATAGTTCAGATTTAAAATTGGGTTTTTAAAAGTTCCATTTAATTTCTGAAACTGTTGTATTTTGCTTAATTTGGTTGCAGAAATTTAAGCTAATCGGAGAAATCTGTCTCGGCATATTACTGACACCACTAACGCCCTCAGTTCTGGAGGTCTGCAGCTTCACAATTGGGGAAGAGTCCTCCTGGAGATTCTTCACCAGTTTTTAAATCTTATCAGCCAGTCCTTCCTTTAGTCACTGGGTGACCAAGGCAGCATCTAGAAGATCGAAGTCAGGTCGTCTGACTAAGGTGATAAGATCTTTCTAACAGAATATCTATTGCTCCCTCACAGGACTAAGTTGTATCTAGCAGCTCTAAGAGTGCTCCCAAATTGGGAGATGAATTTTGTTTTATAAATAATCTTAAGAGTGTTTCATAAGTAGGCATTCAAGACAGGAAGCAATGATCAAGATGGGCATCTCAAAGTCTAGTTAAACTGCTGGGAAATATTAAATATGCTTAGCACTCCACACCACGGGAGCCTGAGGTGACCAATGACCTATATGACTTTTGACCCTCCATGGCCATAGGTGTGCATTTTGTTGGACAGTGGAAGCAATGTGCTAATTTTAAAAGCATGGTCTGGGACAAACTGGAGAGTTGTCAAGCATGGTGGTTTTAATAAAAATGCCCCCGCCACAGGCTCACAGGGAATGGCATTATTAGGAAGTATGGCTTTGTGAATGTAGGTGTGGTCTTGTTGGAGAAAGTGTGTTACTGGGGGTGGGGCTTTGAAGTTTCAGAAGCTCAAGCCAGACCCAGTGTTACTCTTTCTTCCTGCTGCCCACCAATCCAGATGCTCTCAGCTCCTTCTCCAGCACCATGTCTTCCTGCATGCTTCTCACCATGATGACAATGAACTTAAACCCCTGAACTGTAAGCCAGCCCCCAGTTAAATATTTTCCTTTATAAGAATTGACTGGTCATGGTGTCTCTTCATGACAATAGAAACCCAAACTAAAACATCCAGTTGCTGAGATTTCAAATCATTAACTGAACAAAGCTCTTACAAAGTCAGGCCTTGGAGATGCAGAGGCCAGCAGGATACCTTCTTGGCCACATGCCATAAATTTTAAAGAAGAAACAGGCATGCATTAGACAAAGATAATGAGGACTTAAAGGTTATGTACAATAGCAGTGAATGGATACCAAGAGATGGAACTGTGAGTTCTCCCAAGAAACAAGGAAATGATCTATAGATGAGATGATCTTGGGAAGTGAGGGAGATTTTGCTTTGCGGAGCCCAACAGTGCTGCTAATTCAGAGAAATGTGTCGAATCATCATGGTAATAATATTCAGTATAAATATGAGTAATGACTGGCTAATATGAGAAGATATTGAACAAATGATGTTAACAATATTAACATAGCCTTAAGGTTAAGTAGATGACCAACATGTAGATATCCTTAAGGAATGTCCTGTGCACTCAAAGAAGCAAGCAAAGTAAGTAACACCCAAGCTGAATTTACAACTGAATGACAAGTGTGCTGATAGAACACTGATAGTACATTTTAGTAGGTCAGCTGGAGGTGTGGCCTTGTTAGAGGAAGTGTGTCACTGTGGGAATGGGCTTTGAGACCCTTCTCCTAGCTACGTGGGAGCCAGTCTTCTCCTGTTGGCCTTCATGCCATGCTTGCCTGGAAAGCGTTGTGTTTCCTGCCTTGATGATAATGGACTGAACCTCAGAACCTGTAAGCCAGTCCTAATTAAATAATGTCCTTTATAAGAGTTTGCCATGGTCATTGTATCTGTTCACAACAGTAAAACCCTAACTCAGACAATGGGGAAAGACACATTTACAATGAGAGAAAGAGAGACGGGGGATTGGTCATCATTAAGGGGTATTGCTGAATAGTTGGCTCCAATGGTATACTTCAAACATGATTTTTCATAAACCAAAAATAACCAAACAACTAAGCTCTTAGTATTTCAATGTAACAACTGTCAGTAATTAGAAACTTCATGGTTCATTTTATTTATTTATTTATTTATTTATTTATTTAGTTAGTTAGTTAGTTAGTTAGTTAGTTAAATTGATACTAACCTATTCATACCTGAGAAAAAGGAATCTCAATTAAGAAGTTGCTTCCATGAGATTGGTCTGTGGGCACATCTATGGGGCATTCTCTTAATTATTTGGTGTTGGAGGACCCAGCCCACTGTGGGTTGTACCATCCTTAGGCAGGTGGGGCTAGTCTATTCGAGAAAGCTAGCTGAGCCAGGGACGGAAAGCAAGCCTGTGAGCAGAGCTCCTTTGTGGTCTCTGGTTTCAGTTCCTAGCTTGACATTTTCTTGGTGATGGGCAGTAAGCCCAACAGGCCTTTTCCTCTGCAAGTTGCTTTTGGTCAGTGTTTTATCACAGCAACAGAGAAACAACCTAGAACAGGAGCCAGTCATAATGCTGAATGTCACATGGATAACACTATGACAATAAAGCAGGTATTATTATCCTTATGACAGAGGGATAAAACAGTATTATCCGACAGTTAATTGCTCCCACTGGGAGGAAGCTTTTCACTGTCTCTTGGGTAGAGGACAGACTTCTGACCCAAATCTATCAGTCTACAAAACCAGTGTATCTCTTTTTGTGTCGTGTAACTGTTCCTACCTATATTTAAATTACAATACATCCAAAATCCCTTATCCTAAGCAAATTCAATATACAGGTTTTGAATTTTTAAATAAGTAAGGTGGTTGTGGTGATTCGAATAAGAATGGGCCCTATGCTTATATATTTGCATGCTTTTTCCCAGTTAGTGGGCAGTTTAGGAAGGATTCAGAGGTGTGGCATTGTTGGAGGAGCTGTATCACTGGTGGTGGGCTTTGGGGTTTCAAAAATCCACACCAGGGTCAGTCTATCTATCTATCTATCTATCTATCTATCTATCTATCTATAATCTATCTATCTATCTATTATCTACCTACCTACTATAGTCTATCTATCTACTTATCATCTGTCTGTCTATGTGTCTATGTGTTTGTCTATTGCTCTAGCTCTAGCTCTGCCTGCTGCCTGTAGATGAGGATGTAAACTCTCAGCTATTGCCCGAGAGCCCTGCCTGCCTTCTGCCATGCTTCCCGCTGCTCCCTGCCATGATGACCGTGGACTGTAAGCCAGTGTCCCATTAAATTATGTCTTTTAAAGCTTGCCTTGAGCATGGTGTCTCCTCACAGCAATAGCACAGTGGCTAAGGCACCAGTACATTAGTCATCTTTTCGGTGCTCTAACAAATATTCAAAATAATCAGTTTTGAAAGAGAGAAGGTTTGTTTTGGTTTATGGTTTTAGAAGTTCCAATCCATGGCCCACTGGCCACATTGCTTTGGGGCCTGTGGAAAAGCAGCATATCATGGCAGAAAGCGTGTGGTATGGTAAACCACCCTCTTCATGGTTGTGGGGTCAAAGGACTGGGCAGGGACTGAAGGGGTATTTCAGGGGCTAAGGGTATGCACTCATCTGTGTAAAACCAAGTTTAGTTTACAGCATCCTCCAGCTCCAGGGGATCTGACATGTCTGACCTCCATAATTAACTGTATTTGTGTGCACTCACCAGCACACATGGGCACACCTATACATACAACAAAAACAAAGCAGATATTTATAAAGACAAACATACACACACACACACACACACACAGAGAGAGAGAGAGAGAGAGAGAGAGAGAGAGAGAGGTGGGGGGAGAGGGAGAAGGAGAGGGAGTGGGGGGGGGAGAAGACGGGCTTGACTCCTACAGCTCCCTCTGATACTATTTCCTAATGATGTAATGACACTGCACTAGTTCCCAGTTCCCACCTCTTAGAGCCTCCAGCTTGAGGAGCGAGCCTCTAACACACAGATTCCAGAGGGACATCCAAGATTTGAACCAAGTGGGGAATCTAAATCAATTTCTCAGGCTTAAGGAGAAACTGCAAGCTAGCCTTTCCGACTGAAATGAAGCCCATTCACAGCTAACTTTAGACTCTGAGCCTTTCCACCATTCCAACAGGGCCCCAAGTTCCCAAGTAGGGGTGATGGATGCCATGTGCTCCCAGCCTTTGTGAAGCAGAAGTCACCACTAGGAGGCAATCCCAGACAGTCTGCCAAGGCTCCCTCTGTACTCTACTGAGGGGCCTTTGGAAAATGGGGGTTTAGTCCTGCTTCAGAACATTCGGAGCTTGTACTTCCTATCCTAGGAAACTGACTTTTGTTAAAGAGCACCACTTCTAGAGCACACACTACTGCAGGCACCCATAGCTGACTACAGCAAGCAGCAGAGGATATAACTCTTCCCAAATTGGAGGAATTAAAATCTACATGAGGACACTTGTAGCAGCTAAGCCTTGATTAGCCACCAAACACACATCAGCTAAAATAGCACACCCTATTCTGAACACTTTAATTCTCCAAGGAAAATGTCATAATTATTTTTAATCTCCCTTTTCACTGAAATTGGCTAAAATATTTCCATCAACTCCCAGATCCGGTGAGTTGGGAGGAGAGTTGAACATGTGCTCTAAGCTTTTGTTGAAAATTTAAATCTGGCATTTAAAATGGAGGCTGGGAACTAAAGTAACAGTAAAACTATTTTTTATACTAATTGCAAACAAAGCGAGAAAAGGGCTAAGTTCATTTTCCCAATATAGCTAATAAATAATAATAGTAAAAATTACATAGATGAGAATAAAAAGTTTATACATACAATAGGAATAAGAGCTATCACAAAAAAAAGCTTCAGTTTCTTCAAAAAAGAGAGAAAGGCTGGATTATCAACAGATATGGGAGCCATCCTCTTCAGAGCCAGTGAATTTTTATTTCCTACCTTTTATATGGAAACTTTCATTTTTCACATTTTTTAATGTTTGCTATCATAACCAAGATCAGATATTTAGTGGCATTTATCTCTTCTTACACTAATAAGAGGAAGATGTAGCTTATTCTATAAATACAGTTATTTTTAAAGATCCTTTGTGTTTTATTTATTCATGTTTATATTACATGTAAAATTGTTTGACTGCACGTATATATGTGCACCTCATGTGTGCAGAGCCCACAGAGCCAGAAGAGAACACTGGATCCCCTGGAACGGGACGTACAGATGGATGTGAGCCACCAAGTGGGTGCTGTGAGCCAAACATGGGTCTGCTACAAGAGCAGCTTGTGCTCCTAACGCCTGAGCCATCTCTCTCTCCAGCTCCTAAGCTACCGCAGATTAAAATTAGATATCTCAAACCCAGAGAAAAAAAGAAAAGACCATCTTGTGATATGTACTTCACTAATTCTTTAGGCAACCAAACAGTAAAGTGGGACAATTTCAACAACATTCTGAAATTGAGTTGCAAGCATTGGCGCCTCTCTCTCTCTCCCTGTGCAATGGTAGAATTTTCCCACTTGACATTTTCCAGCCATGACTGGCCTCTTGGGTCATGGAAAGAGGAAAAGTGAAATGACTGGTAGGGAGGGAATACTGTGCATTAGCCAAATGACTCTCAAGATTTTTCACATAGGATAAACAATCATTGTTTTCTCGTGCCGGCGTGCTAGTGCTGATGGATTTTACAATGTGTGCTGCTTATATGAAATGTCTATCAGATAACAATGTAGCATCCCTGCCCCCCCCCACCCCACCCCGTGTTCTCTGAGTGTAGTGCAACAGCATGCACGCTATATCTTCAATATTTAAGAATAGGCAAGATGCAGATGTGCCTATGTTTTCCACTTAAAGACCATCTGGTTTACCATTGTTGTGTTTCAGAGGGGGTGGGGGTCATATGGAAATGCCTTGCCTATGATCTTCGCTGTACAAATAACCTTGGGCACTTTCTATTCTTTATATTTCTAAGGAAGTGTCAATAACCACGAATTTAGGAGATTTACCAGCCGCAGAGAGCCAGACTGACATTTCCATAAAAGGATTCAGGAGACATGCTATGCTTATATCAAATCTTGTATCTCTGTAGCTTGTGTTAACACAGTGACCTCCAAGAGTGACAGCTTGGCAGGGTAAGAGACTAGCCAACACTGGGACATGCCAGAGGAAGTGACTCTCAGGCTCTCAGATTCTGAGAACCTCTGTAAGATGTGCAGAGATGGGGTGTGACTTCGATTTGCACATGTCCCCTTTGCTTTCCTAGAGTCCCTAAATCAAGAGCAAAGAAAATGAAGCATCAACTTTATATGCCCCAATATAGGGGAATGCCAGGGCCAAAAGAATGGGAATGGGTGGGTAGGGAAGTGGGGGGCGCTATGGGGGACTTTTGGGATAGTATTGGAAATGTAATTGAGGAAAATATGTAATAAAAATATATTAAAAAAAAAGAAAAGAAAATGAAGCATCACAGAAAACAGAGCTTGGCAAATATTCGTGTGAATTCAGATTCGGCAACCATGGAAGTTGATAGCTTGGTGCCATGATGGGCAGAATCATCCTGAAAGCTGGTGGGGTACAGAGGGTGGGGGGCACAGAAGTGTTTTAGCCACACAATTCTGGACTCCTGTGTTCATGAGCTGCTGTGGTCATCTTAACCGGCTGCAGCTTCCTGTGGATACTTTACGCAGTGAAACATTTACAGTACATTCGTTTTCTTAGTGCAGTCTAAAAATATCTCAGAAACAAGTGCCGGAGGATGAATGAACTCTGAGGCTTTGGCTTTAACGCAACCCTAGGAGGCAGCAAATTTAGGAGGCCACATGGTGGCAAGAAGTAGTGAGAACAGTGTGGGCACCATGCCCTCCAGTGCCCAGTTCTTCTGAGTAGCAGTGAACAGTGGGCACGGCTTTTACTGTTACCGCTAAAACCACAGCATCAGCTGTTTCCATCCATAACACATCTGTGTGCTGCCTGAAGGTGATGTTGAAACCATTTCAGCTTGTACATCACCCTCATTCCTCACGACACAGCTACCAAAAGCACTCAAGCATTCATTTTGTAAGCGGCTCTATTTCTTCAGTACAAAAGTATTATCTTTTAGTTTTTATTGCAAATTGAATTTTTTCCCATCCAGTTTATGGATTTGATGCAGGCCTTAGTTAAGCAAATAAAAATCGATAAACGAGTGGCAGAAGTCATTTAGTTGGTTAGAGGATGGTGCTGCTGATAAAACTTAGCACAAATCATCAAAAGGTTAATTCCTGGTGGCAGCACATGGCACCCATGCCATCATGTACTGAGTGTGCTGGCTAACTTTATGTCAACTTGTTACAATCTAGAGTCATTTAAAGGGAAACTCCACTGAGAATATTCTTCCAACAGACTGTCCTGTGAGCAAGTCTGCAGTGCATTTTCATGATTAATAATTGATGTGAGAGGTCCCAGCCCACAGTGTATGGTGGCACCCCTGGGCAGGTGGTCCTGGAGTGGCGGAATTAGAAAGCAAGATGATCGAACCATAAGGACCAAGTCAGTAAGCCGCATCCCTCCATGGCTTCTGCTTCAATCCCTTTCTCCAGCTTACATCTTTGAGTTTCTGCCCTGACTTCCCTCAGCAGTGGAGTGTGACAACTGAGTCATACGTAAAATAAATCCTTTCCTCCCAAGTTGCGTTTGGTCATGGTCGTCACAGCAATAGAAACCTAACTGAGACACAGCGTTAAGATGCCATTCCTGTATACTGAGTGCCACTGCATAGGAAGGCTTGAGAGAAACTGGCTGCTTTTCAGAGGCTTACCCAACCTCAGTCTCTGCCAGAACTGTCCATTCTACTTGAACAAACTATTTATTGGGCAGATTCCCTTTTTAGAAAGAAAATGATTCAAAAACAGCTGGGGTCCATGAAGGACTTTTTTTTTCCTACTTGGAATTCAAACATCCTTCATGCTCTTTGACTCTGTCATTTCTTCACAGAAAACTGTGCTTCACAAAAATACAATCAACTTCAGTAGTCAGTTTCAATAGCTGCAGTGGGGGTGATTTACCATCATCTATCTTGATTAAATGTCTACCTATCTGTCCTGCATCCATCCATCCATCCATCCATCCATCCATCCCTATCCCGAAAAAGTTCAAATGAGATTCCTTGGGAAAATGCTTCCATTACAGTTTAGATTTTGAACATCCCCCATAGGCCTGTTTCTTAACGGCTTGTCCCACAGGCAGTTGGTTGAATCATTAAGAAGTAGACCTTCATTGGAAATCTTTAGGTTATTGGAGATATAGACTCTGGAAGAGGGTTTCAGGCCTTTCATGATCTCTGTTGTCATCACTTGCTGGATTTGTGATGAATGTTTTTGCTCACCTGCCCGAGTTCCTACCACAGAGTCCTGCTGTGCTACTGGCCCAAAGGAACAGACAACCTGGCCATTAACACCTGCAAACCTGTGGGTCAAAATACTTTTCTCTTTCTATGTTAATGATATCACAGTTCTCCCTGGAATGATGGAAAGCTGTCTGCCACTGTTCCATTTAAACATTCTCAATAGTCTTGCAGCTATTCCATGCTTTAACCTGGCCTGCCCTGATATAATGATTACCAGCACAAGTCCTTGAGTATCACCAGCTCAAATCCACCTCCACTATGGTTGTCTTTTAGTATGTTTTTAACGTGTTTAACAAATACGTCTTTGTACACTTCTCTATTTAGCAAGAACAAGAATACAACTTTTGCAGGGATTAAGCATGCTCGTACATGCCACATGCTTAGAACAATGCTCAATAAACCTGTTATAATTATACTTCTGCAATTCTATCACATATACTGTCAGGAGCTGCAACCATAAGCGCTGGACAAGACAAGAGTAATAATCACCGCGTCTTATTGATGAAATAATGAAGCCCAGTCACATGTTTTCAGAATCATCTGGTTCAAAACCAAGATTTGAGTCCCAGTCTTTGAGTGCTAAACATCGGATTACTTCCAATCGTACTGAATTATTCACACTGATTGTTTACATTCGTCCATAGGAAACACAGCCACTGTGTTGACAGTAGGGGAATCCAGGAAAGAAGAAACAGTTGAGAACATTCTATCAGCTCAGGAGAAAGTACATGGCTAGGTGCTACAAGGATTACCTGAAGCAGTGGCACCTGACTTGGTAACTTAGTATATAGCGATTTTGAATACCCTAAATTGTAAATGAGAAAAAGCAGGAGAGGGAGTGGAGGGGAGGGGGAAGGGGAAGGGACACTCATAAATAATTGGAAATTCTTTTAAATTAATTAACATACAAAATAAGAGGCATCGTTACAACTTTCTTAGCTAGCCTCATTGCTCTCTCATGCCTGTCCCCTCTGCCCACCTGTGTCCCCTGTGCCTGGCATTGCTGGTCCCCTTCCTCTACCCACGTAGCCCCCCATTCCACTTCACATACATGTCTCTTTTTTTTTGTCTTGGAATTTTACTTTTTTTTCTGAAAACAGGTAAATGCCTATCTTGAAAAAATAAAATCATCCCAGAAAAAAATGCAGAACTATGGGATGTTTGTACAACCTGGGATTGGAAGAACTATGGGATGTTTGTACAACCTGGGATGGGTTGAAATGTCTAAGTATGTCCTTCATCTCTTTGCTGTCCTTTGGGATAATTCACAGTCCCATGGTGGACTTGCTGGCTACTGATGCACAGATGACATCCAAGCCTCTAGGATCTATACGATGGAGAATATTACCTACCCCACACATCCTTATCTACATGCAAGTTTTATGAGACAAGCAGAAGACGGTCAATACTCACAGATGACCGGCACGCTCCTTTGTTCCTAATGAATTTTAATAAGTTAGGACATTTAAATGGATCCCTGGGGTAGCAATTCTTCATGACTGACACATTTTATATAGTATTAGCATCTATTCTCATTCATAAAGTTTGGTTATGTTAGCCTTTGGAAACTTTCATGAGAGTTCTACTTAATACAACGGGTCTCTTCATTATGAATCTAGCTTAGATTTTTTTTTTTTTTTTTGTGTGTTTTTCGAGACAGGGTTTCTCTGTGTAGCCCTGGCTGTCCTGGAACTCACTTTGTAGACCAGGCTGGCCTCGAACTCAGAAATCCGCCTGCCTCTGCCTCCCGAGTGCTGGGATTAAAGGCGTGCGCCACCACGCCCGGCTCTAGCTTAGATTTTAAGATGAGCTAAATCATGCAAATCCTTCAAATTGCCTTCAAATTATAAAAAAAGAACCACAGTAAAAACTACCTTTCAGGGATGGTTTCTGGGGAAGTGAGATGGTTTACAGGCAAGTTGACCATGCTACAGTGGGTGATCCCACACCCTTAAATATATAAGCAGCACAAACTGGATCCAGTGGGTTATTAAAAAAATAAATAAGGCACATGAAGTTGGAAGGATGTGAGGAGGTGGGGTGGGTCTGGTAGACGTTAAGGGAAGTAGTAGAGAATGAATATGATGAAAATATATTGCATGAAATTCTTAAATGCTGATTAAAATATATTGCAGAAACATACATTTCAAGCAAAGGTAGTAATACTGAAAATGATCACTATCAACAAACGGGCACCATTCAACTCCGAGTGAGCAGCAAACACACCATGCATATGAGCAGTGTGGGGTGTTCCTGCACTTCCCCGTCTGTGTCCTGACAAACCTTAAAGTAGCCCAGGTGGAATTGTGCCGTTTGTTCCTTAGCTAGATTTAAAAAAAAAATCTCTATAATTCCATTGAAGCTGACTAATGAGCATTTCTGAGACATAGAATCATAAATTGTGATTTAGCTCAACAAATGATTTCTATTTTTCCCCCATTACCCTCCTTTCTCTCTACATCTTAGTCGGTTTTAAGACTCTTAGAGGCCTTAAAGTACAGAGCACAAATTTGAAAACAGAAGACAGAGCAGTATTATTATGCTAAGCAAATAACTACTGGAATAATGAAAAACAATGATTAATCTTGAAAGACAGTTCCCCCTCTGAGTTTTTTTCATTATTATGATTAATTCAATCTTGTACCAATCAATATTCAGCTAGCCTCAGATCAACAAGTGTTTGTTGATGAGTAGATGACCCAGTTACTTCTACAACCAACAAAACACTGTGTGCCAGGTGTAGTCCCCACTCCCAATTTCCTGGCTCTTGCCCATAAAATTCTAGTCCTCACGCCCCATACACTCTTACCTGCTTCCCATCCAGGGTGTACAGGCGCTTCACCACACCGGAGTCCAGCTTGATAGCGTCGGTAATGTCAGTGAGAACCTGCTCGAAGGAATGAGCCGTCTTCTTGTTCAACAGGATTCTGACAGCCTTCCGTGGCTTCACCCCACTTCTGATGATGGTGACCAGCTTGGGTCGAATGAAATCCTTATTCTCCCGAACCTCCGAAGGCCCACCCTTGGCAGTGGCCAAAGAAGACACTGCGCGGGAGGCTGAGGTGGTCTTGACGTTCACTGACCAGTTGGGGTTCACATTCTTGGTGTACTCCAGCTTCTTAAAGGGCTCGATGGAGCCGCAGACATAGCTTTCACCTGAGGAAGAGAAAGAGGATTTCAAATTTACATCCATGGGAACCCATTTCCACCCCCCACCCCCCCACCCCATGCAGTCATTTATTTCACATTTTCTACGTAGAGGCAAGAATTGCCTGTGCTTTTCAAATCAATGGAAAAATGATTGAGACTGAGTTAAAACAAAACCCACTATTTCTCACTTCTTATACAGACTGGCGTCTTGGGAGAGGGAAAAAAGGAAAAACAAAAATATGTCTCTCCCTTTGGCTGCTGATAGAAATACTGATAGACGTGAATCAGTTTCCGAAAGAAAAAGAACTGGAATTCAAAATTGACATTATCTTTTGATACTTAAGGGCATTTAAATTTTAAGCAAACTTCAAAATTAGAAGCATATTCATTTGGTGCCTGAGATAATTTGAAAACTAAAAATGAATCAGTACACAGCTTCTTAAATAGGTAGTATATAAGTGTAATGAGAGTATACTATAAAGATTCTGTTTGACCAGATAAAATTATGAAAGCCAGCCAACATAATAACCCTTCTTTTCTGTTGTCTACATCATGCCGACCAAGCCATGCGAATAAGGAAGTCAGTTCAAACTTGCTGATTGGCAAAAACAAAAGAGAATGACCAGCCTATAATCTGTAGTGTCACAAATGCACTGTAATATCACAAAATGTTTATTAATAAATGACTCGAGAGTGTGCTAATGAGACACTCGGTCTGAAAATATATAGATTATATGCAAAAGACTACAACACAGGTGCTGAGAGGCAGCAAATTATGAAATAACTGATTCTAAAAACATGTCTTAATCCCTTCTCTTGGATGTATCAAGAATGACAAAAAATAAATAAATAAAAGTAACCAGCACAAAATGTGTGCCAACATTTATTTTGCTAAGAGGTTTAAACACTTCTTTCAAACATGTACTTATGCTCCATAAGAAACCATAAAGCTTAAATATATTAAACCCCTTACATTAGCAGAGTCTGACTTATTCCAGGTATATTTTCACCAGGATTGAAGTAAATATCACATATATATGCATATATACATACAAATACATATACATATATGATGCTGTAACAGGGTAGTTTTCAAGGTTTGTTGTGGATCATGAATGAACATATCAGTGGGAAGATCTATGTGGCTCAAGACTGTGTTAGGTAAGCTTGTGACCTTGGACCAGTCCCTTAGATTCCATGTAATGGTTTACTCAATGAAATGTCTCTTGAGTTCCTGTGGAGGTCAATTAGGAAGCCTGGAAATGCAGCCTGGTGAGAGAACATGTTCCTAGCATGTACATAGCCCACAGGCCTGGATTTGTTCTCTAGTATCTCCCCAATAGACAGTGGAGATGAAAGCATCTCAAATGTGCAGTTGCTCTACAAGTGGCCAGAGGCAACTTTGCTCGCAACTATGCAGTAAGCTTGAAAAGCCAATTTAAAACAGTAAGTCAGCCATATGGCAGACAAGCCATCTGATGCATGCTATCTACCTGCAATCCTCACCACAACCTGTGAGTCCAATCCTAGCACTCTTCTCTCTGAAGGGCACACTGAGGCGTAATGACCTAGGTAGCTTGCTCAAGATCACATGACTAGTAAGGATAAAACCAAGATCCAAACAGTGATTGGTCTGACTCCAGAGCATGTGCTCTTATCCATGATTCCATGTATCTACATGTGCCTCTGAGATAGAAACCTGCTTGAGTCTGAGATCAAAAAGAAGCTATCTTTGTTAGATGTTTGTTTTCCACCCTAACACAAATGAGAGTTGTTTGGGAATGAGAAAATGCCTCCATCAGAGTGGCCTATGAACAAGTTTGTAGAGGGATTTTCTGATTGATATTGATATGAGAGGGCTCAGCATACTGTGGGTGGTATCACCTCTGGGAAGGTGCTCCGGGTTATATTAGAAAGCAAACTGAACAAGCCATAGGAACAAGCTAGTAAGCAGCACTCCTCTGTGGCCTCTGCTCTCAGTTCCTGCCTCCAGGTTCCTTCCTTGAGTTCCTGCCCCGATGTCCCTCCATGGTGGACTACAAGATGTGAGCAGATATAAATCCTTTCTTCCTCAGTTTGCTTTTTATCATAGTGTTTATAACAGAAAAGCAATCCAGGACAGAAGAAAACAGGGATTGCAGCTAAGTTTAGAAAGATAAGACAGTTTTGCTTTTATTTCCCATTGTTCAAAATTTTCTATAATGTTTACTATAGATGTATTTCTCTTTCACTCCTAAATAAGGGTGAAATTATTACTCCACAGTATGGGAGTCTTGGAACTTTTCATGTAGCAAAAGAAAGGTGAGAAAACATTGAAGAAATGCCCCAAACAGAACTAACAAGGTTTGGTGT
This sequence comes from Mus caroli, assembly GCF_978045245.1. Classification (NCBI taxonomy): domain Eukaryota; kingdom Metazoa; phylum Chordata; class Mammalia; order Rodentia; family Muridae; genus Mus; species Mus caroli. Next base: position 107,078,942 of record NW_028227258.1, read on the forward strand.
CATTTTGGCTTCAAAAGATAAGAGGGGGAGAAGACACAGGTGATATTAAAATAGATGCATCTTATTCCATTCAAGCTGTGATGGACCAGGTGGTTTACAAATACAGACATTTCTTTTGGGGGTTTAGAAAGTGGGCAGTCCCAGATTGAAACTCTGTGGACTCGGGAGGCCCCTTCCTTGCAGATGGTACCATCCTCCTGTGTCTTCATGGGACAGGCTGGGCAAGACACTTCTCTTAGGCCTCTTTCACCTAGCATGTGCTCCTATGTATGAATCCATCCCATGAGCCAGTCACCAAGGTTTCTGTCTTTTAACACCATCCCGTCAGTGGTTAAGTTTCAACATAGGACTTTTGGGAATTCATAAATATTAGTAAGCTAGCAGGTGGTGACACCATTCAGTAAAATCTGTTAACAGGAGAAGAGAAACAAATTCTAGACAGTGACGAAGAGGATTCCCCACTTGCCCTTGTGAGTTTGAAACACTGAGTGTTCATTTCAGCTGAGTGCACCCAGGCAGTTAAGAGTGCAAAGGAGAGGGCTGACTTCAAGAGACAGGTCATTATTTAATAGTGGCCTAAATTAATGGGAGCTAGAAAGATCACAGAAAATGATCCAGAGACAGGAAAATGGAGGGATGGCAGCATATCTAAAGTGTGGCAGGCAAAATAGAAACTCATAACTCTTGTATCACAGCAATGATTACGTAGATCTATTGATAAATGCCCAGACACATAGCAGCAGCCAAGGAGAGACAATACATCTACAAGAACTCAAGATCCTTCTACAACTCTCACTCGTTGCCCAAAGGAAGACAGTCACTTTGCAATAAAGAATCATCTCAAGTAGCCAACTCTGGGAAAGACTTGTGTCAACATTTCTCTGAAGTAAGATCCTTGGGCGGGTGTGAAGTTACTTCTGGGGAATCCCTGCATTAGAAACACTCAGTACCGAGCTGAGCTTCAGACGGGCATTCTGCAAGCTACTAGAACAGTATTCAAGTTCTCAAGGACTGCCAGTGCTTGACAGACATAACTAACATGGCAGCTGAATGCAGTGTCTGGTTGCATAACAGCAACAAAATCCCCAATCTCTGTGGGGAAACTGAGGGGACTCAGTTGCTGTGTTGCTGTGTCCTGGTCCTCTGCATGCTGTGTTAGATTGTAGACCTTCCATGGCAGATGCTGGTCAAGGGGAGAACAAGACACCCATCTTGTGATACTTCTGTGAGACCAAGTTAATTTCCACATGAAATATTTGATTTGATTTTAAAAAGTAAAATCTAGTCCTTAATTCATGTATTATGTCAGTATTCTTTCGATTAAAATGCTTTAATGAAAATATAACAAGAAAGTAAGGAGAAATGACTTCCTGACCACAGAGCACACAGCACATAGAACCCAGCAGGCATGAAAATAAAGTCATAAGTTGAAAACTGTCATATTTGATGACAGAATTTTTCTATAAATTTGCTCGATGAAAAACATAATCAACAAACTTACTAGGTTAAGATGAATATAGAAAAAAAAACTCATTCATTAAAACAAAGGAATGATACTTAAACTAGATCCTATGTCGATAAAGATGCCGTCAATGTGGCAGTAAAAGACATAAGGTACAAAGCAAAAGGCGTAGGAAAATATATAAATGCCCCTTAAACATATGAAATGATGGAAACTAAAACCACAATAGGGTAGAAGTGTTCTCTTGATGGGTTGGCAATGGAAAGCTGTATGATAGCATTGTTTCCTTGAAGGTGGCAGGGGTATAAACTGGAACCACCATGATGACCTGGAAGTCTTCAATACTCTTCTACCTTCACCCAACCACTTCCTATGCATATCCTCCTGAAAATAACCTCCACCACGACGAATAGACAACAAATCCAAGTGTGCTCACTGCAAGCCCATTTATAACAGCAAGGGGTGGCACACATCCTGCAACCTCATCAAGAGCAGGCCGGTTAAATGAATTAAGGTATATTCCTATGAGGAGTGCCCTGGAGTAAACAGAAAGAACATACTTTGGCCTGGATTTACTCATAGGAAAGGAAGGGCCTCTCAGGTAATAATGTTACATGGACAGCAAGCTGCAGAACCAGACACATACAGAGTTACCATGCCGGGTTGATTACATGTAGATTGTAATATTTTGGCAACACCAAGGAACAACTTGCCTCTGGGGCTTTTATGGAAAGCCTGCTTTAGAGATTTACAGACATTAATTTTTAAACTTTTGACGTGTCAGAGACAGAGAGAGCACCAGTGAAAGTAAATGAGCTACAGAAAGAGAAGAAGCGACACCAAGTTAGAAAGAAATCCATGCTGAGAATCAGGCAAGCGGAAGCCAAGACAGACGAGAAATCACTTAACTGTGGGGTGAAATTCAGTTCATTGGACAGAGCCTTTCTATAGCTCTGGAGTTAGGCAACTTCTGAAGAGACCAATGAGAGGCCAAGACACAAGTGGGAAGGGAGGAAGAGGCGGATTCCACCGCTTCTAACAGAGCTGACCTGACAAACACCCCATTTACTGATATCCTGGGACTAGGTATCTGTGTCATTTGTACCCCGAGAAGACCCGCCTCACAGATATGAGGGCAGGGGAGGACTCGGCCAGTCATTGCTCAGGATCCTGCTACATCTCTAAGAGCTTGAAGGATCTGGGTGTGGTACTGTAATTTCTCCACAACAGCTGCATCCCTAAAGTAGAACTGAAATGGCTCAAAACTGGAGAAGGAGACCACACCCCAGGTGAGCCACTGCAGAGACACAGTTACAGTACAGCTGTCCTTAGCAAGCATCATGATTTATGAAAACCTGCCAAGACCATATTGAAAGCAAATCCTTGGGAATTTCACCTTCAATACACTCTTAAGTACACATGTGTTAGCATGACCATATGTATACATGCCGATACAGACATATATTCACTTGTTTGCCCAAATACACACTCACTTGTTATATAATTTGAGCTCAGAACTGCTCTATCAGGGTGCCTCAAGCATGCTTATGCATAATGATCAGAGTCTAATAATAAAACAGAAAGTGCCCGAAGCATTTATAAATAAAGCCCACATTTGTCATAGTTACTTGGAATTTTTAGCCCGAGATCAAGTGAGAAAGAACAAACTTTAAAAAATAATTGCAAGCCAAACACACTTGTCATTGCATTGACTAAAGAGGTTTAAATTAAAACTCCAACACTGTCGTACCGGGAGGGGAAATGGAAAGCTGATATCATGAACTGATGTTAGCATAAATTAGTATGTAAAGTGAAGGATATGTGTCTAATGAGGACGAAGCAACATCTTGCATTTTAAAGGGATAAGCAAAAATGTAATAGACAAGAAAGCCAATATCAATGAATTTCCAGCTATTTAAACACTAAGTGCAGCTGCATGGTAATTGTCTGTATTATGAAATAGAAAAAAAAAGTTTTAACTGGAAATTAAAAAAAAAAAGTGTAGACTCACACATGCACCAAAGATATCATTCAACTAGGGAAAAAAAGTGTATTAAAAAGAAAAAGTTAAAACAATTTCAAACATGAGAATATTCCACCAGCAATCACTTTATGTTGGGGGGTAGCAGTATTGAGAGAAAATCAAAAGATGACTTTGTGAGCTGTAAAATTAGCTCTCAAATTAGATGCTCTTCCAGAGAACCCAAGTTCAGTTTCCAGCACCCACATGGTGTCTCACACCATTTCTCACTCCAGTTTCGGGGTATCCAACACCCACTTCTGGCCTCCGCAGGCATTGAACACGTGGTACACACACATACATGCAAGCAAAACATTCATACCTATAAAATAAATATTTTATAAGAGATGACTGTGTTTCTGAGATCAGCAGTTTCCACTTTTAGAATTAAGTGAATAATAAATACAATTGTAAAAACAAACAAAAAACACCAAAACATTGCTTTTTAGGAAGTAGTAGAGCAAAAATATTTCATTGAGATTCACTACCAGGTGTGGAAATAGTGGTTTTTGAGATAACTTTGTATTAGAATGTCTGCTTTCCCAGCAGAGAGAGAACAGATTGAAACAAGCACAAAAGTGCCATTTGTCGGAGCTAAATTCACAGCATAAGCATCTTAGCCCTGCCTCACTGGGTTCAAATGCTACCTCTACTGCTTCCTGCTGTGTGATTTTTTTGCCCTCCCAGGAGCACTGAGAAGGATCACACTCAAGAGGTCTCTCTGAGGGCTGAACACACTCTCAGTAACTTCAGCCGTCATAACTGTCTTCGACCAAGCCAACAATAGCTCGGAGAAGGCATCGTGTTATGGTAAAATGATCAGGAGATCAAGGATCGGTGGTGCTGAGCAGCCATAGGTAGGAAGGCAATACCACCATCAGCTTCTCACCATGGCCAATGATCAATAGGAATGGCGAGAGCAGATCAATTTTGAGTGGAAAAAGCAGAAGAAGCCCTCCCTTCAAGATGCCACCCATGTGACTCTAGGATAGAATGAGGCATCAATCTCCAGGTATCTGAGGACATGCTGTGATCTGAGCACGTCTTTTCTACAACACCATTACCCCACACAGGATGCCTTGTTCACTGGTCAGATTACCTGACTCATCTGATCTTGCTACAGAGCCCTTGGAAAATGCCACCAAATGTTTTACTTTCCCTTGTATTTACCAAGGTCGTATAAAGGACGTGGCACAAAAAAAAAAAATCAAAGTTGACACAAAGAGGCTTCATGTCACTCTTTCTCTTTAATTTGCTGGAAGTACCGACCTCTGAATAGAAGGAAAAGAGCCAAGGCTACAGGCATCTTGGCAGGGCGACAGGCCACCAAAGAGATGTGAATTCCCGAAAAGCAAACACACACAGCTCAGGCTGCTTGGCACCAGCTACAGTCCAGTCCTACTGTGTCTGGACTGGCACTCCTGCCAAGGGACCAGAGGACAGCATGGGGTGGGGGAAATCACACACAAGCTCCAGCCAGCTATAGAGGAAGACAGGGGGGGCTCTGCCTGTGTGCAGCCCTGCGACTGCAAACCTGGACTCCAATTCAATAGGTAGCAGGATAGGATGCTCCCTGCTACCTATACAAGCCCAGGACACAGCTGGATAGTGGGGCCTGGCCAAATCCTGCAGGAAGAGAGATGAACACAGAGTGACATTAGGCTGTATGCATTCTGATGGAATGCCACCTACTTTGTCCTTGCCTTCAAGGCTCAAGTTCAGGAAGACTTTTCCAACGGAAGCCCAGGGGTGCTCAGTACCGGTTATTGCACCCAAAGTCATTAACATAGTTATGATTCCTGTGGCAGTGAAAGACTTCATGCTGTGTTCGAAGGATGACGAGCCAAGGCAAACATGAACAAGAGGCGGGCAATGTATCATTTACAAGGAACCAAGCCTTGTCCCTGGAACAAAACTATGCTGGTTTCACATTAAATGTCCACAACAGATTATCTGTTAGCATGAACTGGATTTTAAAATAATACAAACAGACTAATTTCTTCCTGTTCTCGAATGCCCCAGGAAGACAATAACCCTGCCAAGAGGCGCCCAGTGGGAAGCATTGTCAAATGACCCCGTTTTTGGTTTAGTGGTCACCACTAACTTAACATATAACCATAGACACATTATTTGAGTTTTCTGGTCTCAGGTACCTAGTAATAAAATGAATGAATGGATGAATGAATGAATGAATGAATGTGTATGTATATATATATATACATATATATATGTGTGTGTGTGTATGTGTATGCATATATATATATATATATATATATATATATATATATCTCCAAATTCCCTCTCTACTCTAAAATTAATTTCATATCCTTGGTTCAGGACCTTTTGAACATCGTGGTCCAAAATCTCAGTTGGTGCCTAGAAACACCCCTGAACGCTGAGCTACACAACTGAAGACACAAAAGGACGTGGGTTTGAGAAAGCAAACAGTCCGCTCTGGGATTTGATATCTTTTCCTTCTGCCTGCTATTATTAAGGGCTACCGGCTGAATGCCATTCACTTTCTTTTCATTTTTTAAAAGAACAGGAAATTTAAGCATGTTAAACAGTAGAAGCTCCTAGCCATGGGCTAAAAGACAAGTGACCCTTAGTGACCCTTAGCTGCAAGCAGGGTCCCCAGAGGTTCTCTAAGGCTTACCTTCCACCAGCTGGTCCAGGCTGGAGATCTTCTTGAGTCCATCGATGGTGTAGATGGTTCTCACCCCCTGGGGCAAATTCACATTATCCGAGAGAGTTCGGGTCAAATCAGCCAGCAGGGCCTCGAAAGACCTGAAGCGGTCTGGGGAGATGGCATACACAATTCCTTTGAAGTAGCGGTCACCATTTCTGTAGAATCGAACCTTCTTGGCTTTCTTCTCGGAGCTGAGCGTCTGCAGGGTGCGGGTGCGGTAGAAGCTGCAGTGGGCGCTGTGTGTGGGGCTGGGCAGGCCATTCACACGGGACCCCCTGCTGTACCTCTGCGCCTTGTCCCGCTCATCAAAATGCTCCAACTCCATATCTCTGCCGAACGACATGGCTGGCTTGCTTATGGAACCTGCAAGCGCCAGAAAGAGATTCAGATTGGTTATGTGAAGATCGTGGGTTGAGAGACTCTGAGAGCAGCTGAGCTTAAACACTGGTGATGTATTTGGGTTGTGGAGTGGGAGAGAATGAGGAGGAGGAGGAGAAGAAGAAGAAGAAAGGAATGGAAAAAACACATCTCATTGGTAACGGCCTATTACTCAACCACAGTTTGGTTATATTCAACAACCCCCATTATTGCCTGCCTATCATCCCTCAGGCTGCAGTCACATCCTCTCAAGGTGTCACCCTCCCTATTTATAGGTCGAGAAACCGATGCCTGGAATATTTTCTCTTAAATTTCCCGAAGTAATATAGTTGAGAGATATTTCAACAGAAAACACTCTCTCCCACCCCCACACTCTAGCTTTGCCTGACTATAATGCTCACTGTGAACTGTGCCCAGGTAGTGTGCCAATCCCAGAAGCAGGTTTTAAAAAAAGAAGAGCTTTCATGTACTAAGCAGGGGGTGGAAGGGAAGTGGGGGATCAGACTGTAGAAGCTATCATACGTGTGCGTTTCTAAGACCAGGCGGAAAGGAAATTAAACCAATCCAGAGGTTCTATGCACTTTTAAAAAAGACTTAAACATGTATCCCATATGCTAAAATGTGATTTCATCTCAACCCTTTGCTTGTGCTTAGTGATAAAATGGGGTAAAAAGAGAAGATGTTAATCCCAGCACTCGGGAGGCAGAGGCAGGCGGATTTCTGAGTTCGAGGCCAGCCTGGTCTACAAAGTGAGCTCCAGGACAGCCAGAGCTATAAAGAGAAACCCTGTCTCGAAAAACCAAAAAAAAAAAAAAAAAAGAGAAGATGACAAAAAGATGGTCAGGAGAGAGAGAGAAAGGGTAAGATGTAAAAAGAAAGGGAAAGAAGATAGAAGAGGGGGAAAATGTGGTTAAGGGCAGGAAGACATCTTTCAGGCTGATGAACACACTTGGCCTCATACCACCTGTATAGCCTGAGAAATCTACCTGGTTGGCACCTGTAAGACTCAGTTGCAAACAGGAGTAGGAATAGTATCTACTTCATTATTCATATTCACTGTTAAAACCTATAAATCTTGCATATGATGAGTACTGATTTATTGATGGAAAACATGCCTTCTATTCCTGACCTTGGTACAGAGATTACCAGGGGAAACAAAACCATCTACTACCTCTGTTTGCAAGGCAGGCATCTGCTTATTGGATAAATCCACTCTTGCTAGAAGCAAAGTGATAAAGAATTGTCATCCTTGAAGGAATATCTGTGTTTCAACACAACAATCTAGAAAGTCGGAAAGCCTACATCATAAGAATACGTCTCTCATGACAAGATTTCAGGCACACTGAAATAGGCTATATGTGAGGTAGAACTCCGAAGGAAGAACAAAAGATCCTGCTACTTCCCAAGTCACTGATGTGAAGTTCAACCCAAACTCAACAAAACTTCTGCTTCTTCTTGTGACTTGTCCTTCACCTTCAGCAAACTGAAGCCCCTGAGCCGCTCAGAGAGAGTAGAGTTTACTTCTCAGCTGAAACGTCCATTTAATTTAAAATGTGTATAAACAGAGCATTATGGGTCATCCTCGGCCACAAATACTAAGTTCAAGGCCAACCTGGGCTACAGGAGACCCTGTCTCAAAAAGCTCTAATTTAATACTTACTCGTTAATTATCTAAAACTTGTAATAAGAAAATTCACAATGAAATCATAGTGAGAGAATTTGTAGAAATCATTCCAAAAAATGAATCAAGTAAAAGAAAGCAATATTGATGACTTGACGATTCAGTGACCAGTTCTATGAGAGAAGAGACATAAACAGAACCCTCTTCTAAAACTCACACAGCTCCAACAAGGCATGTAGTCTCATCAAAGCTAGGTCTGGGAAACAGGGTTGACCCAGAGTCTCCCAGTTACAAATGAGGAGTTGGATTTTCAAGTTCTTTTGATCGGGATTCCAAAGTTAGTGCTCTTGGTCTCCAGCCCCGTGACACTAGGTTCTGTTCCCATGGGAAACGTGGGTTTTAAAGCCACCACACTTGTCTGGGCTTTATCCTGGACATCTCTCTTCTGTTGTTAACTCCACTGAGAGGAATTAAAACCCTTAGTGTGAGTGCAGAGTATCTTCAGTTCAAGCAGAAAAACCGTCTCTCGTGCCTCATAAATAAGCGATTGTAGCCTAATTCTGCATCTTTATAAAAGCTATACCAGCTATGGAGTGGTTTTGTCGGGTTTGTAAGTAAATAACTTCAAAATAGTCACCAGTGGGACCAGTCCCATTGGGTATTAGCTGCATAACAGAACCCAAATTCTGCTCTGATATTGGTATCTGCTCCTACTTTGTTCATATATTTGTTAAGTAGTCAGTCTTCAAAAAGGTATGTGGGTTGATCGAGGAAGGGGATGGAGGAGATTGCAAAGCTATGCCCACACACTAAGCTCACCAGAACTTTAATGGTAAATGCCAAGGTGACTTTTGGTTGCATTTGTTTTCTTTTTAAAGGCACTGGCCATCCTTCCATTCCTAGGGGCTTCCTCCCAAGTTGACTTATGCAAAAGGAAATAAAGAGGAACCTAGCAAAAGAGTGACACTGTTATGTGGCCAGAGATGGCAGACATCAACTTCCAAGGGTCTTCAGTGGTTCACAATTGGCAAAATCAAAAAAAATAAAAAATAAAAATGTTTTGGCAGCGATTCAAACTGGGAATGCTTTTAGGATCAAGATTCCACACTAAATGATAGAAAATCTATTTAAAACAGAAGGGTTTGCTCATTTTAGTAACAGGCTCATCCAGGGCAGGCATTACATTCCCTGCTCCCCACCCATGAGCAGGCAGTGATGGGACCAGCATGACAGAGCTATGCTCGAAGTGAAATAGCTGCCAAAGCCACAGCTTCCACTAACTGAAAGCCAAGGCCCGCCGCGCACACTTCAGTCTTCTGGGAATCATGTGTGGAATGAAAACAGGTGCCCTCCCCTCGCCTCTGCTGGCTCTGCTTTCAGAGTCTTACTCACACATGTGAACTAAGAACTCTAGAAGAAAATTCTCCCGGCTTCCACAGCTTCACACTTCCTATACAGGAAGCTAGCTAGAACACACTTGGCCAGCATTTGCAGAGCATGGGAGGCTAGAAGTCTCTGGATACAAGTGTGGGCACCAAGAAGGTGCTCAGAACCCTCAGCCACAGAGACTACAAACTGTGGGTGGGGAAGAGCATGGACTCTTATCATACTCTACAAATATTATAAAGCCAGAGAAGCAGTGTTGCTCGTTGTGGGGTTTCTCACCATTCTAAGGAATATTATATTCACCTTTCTGTGAATGAGCTCCCATTTCATCAATTTTAGAAACACACACACACACACATCTAGCATAAATCCACGCCATCACACATAGAAATCCCAAGGCACATTTTAGCAGTTGGATTAGGATTCAGGTGGATAGAGAGGCATGGAATAAAAGACATGCATGTGTATCTCCGGAGTGCATGCACCACCCAAGCCAGCACATCACAGGATGTGTGAACATCTTTTAAATTTTCTTACATATAACCTCTCTTGAAATCCCTCCTAACCTGCATTCATGAAACATTCCATACCTAAAATGCTGCCCTACTTTCCTTTCCCATTGAAAGGCGATATATTTAGGAACAGTCATGACACGGTCTACCCCCCCCCCTTCGGAACACCCTGCAGTGTGGCAGCCGAGCGCGCGTGCACAGTAACCTGGGCACACATTCACAGGTGCAGTCAGAGAGGGAGCCCTGTTTGAATGAAATCTTCTTGTTACTTCTCTCACCCACAAGGATTTCCTTGCCAAATCCAGTGGCGATGCCTCAGAAACCTGATTTTCAAAAGCAGCCTCTTTTGTAGGGCATTGCGGCGCTGTGTGTGCGCTCCCCCTAGGAGGAAAATGTCTTTTCCTCTCTGCATGCTTTTAGCACTGCAGGTACTAATTCGTACACAAGGCTTCCTGGCTGTCCCCAGAGGAACTTGAGACCATGCAAAAAGGTACTTGCAACGCCTACACTGCAGCCCCCATCACCAGGCACATGCCACCCTCCTGGGCACTCGGGAAAGCATACACACAATAAGAGGCCAGGCCCAGCCACTCCTTCCTTGCCCACTTGGTCCTAGCTCCACAGTCAATCCTGACAATGACAAGCGCCTCTCCCAGCTCCTCCGCGGCTCTCTATCTCCAACAACAAGGGGATGGAAAGCCTTGGAGGGCCCAACCCTCCAGACTCCCTATTTAAAGCCGGTGGCACCAGACAAAAGAGGCAGGAGCCAGCAACCCTGGGGCCGCGGGCACACAACGCTTCCTGGCTGGACTAAACTAGCCAGCCCAGGGCAGCCGTCTTTCGAGGAACGGCGGGCGGGGCGGCTGCCGCCCAGTGGGGTCCATCCTGGCCAGGGCTTCCAGGGCTGTGGTCAGACGGCACCACCGGGCCTGCCCGCACCTTCCCCAGCCCAGGCAAAGCACGCACCGGTCGCGGGTGGAGGCTGGGTTGTCTGTGGCCGGCTGCTGGAGCTGTCCTCGCCGGGCTGGGCGCGGCTGGGGCTGCGAGCTCGAGCGTCTGGAAGCTGCGACCGCTAGTGCACCGATGCGCTGGAGCTGGTCCTCATTGAAATGCGGTTCTCCGCTCAGTCTCACTCCAGCCTCTCTCCCGAGGAGGGCGGTGGCGCGCAAGCTTTTCTTGTATCTCACTCGCTCACATGCCCTCCCTTCTCCCTCCTTCTCCTGCTCCGCCCTCCGCCCTCCTTGGCAGGGCGCGCCCACCGTGGCTGAGTCCAGGGTCCTCCCTCCTCTAGCCAGGCTTCTGGTTGCAATGGTCTTGGTAATCTGGATTGCCTGGACACCCCTCCGCTCCCAACCCTCCCCAGTCCCTAGAAGGACTTGCCAGAGGATGGGGGCAGATTGGTTGGTGGCTCGGGGAACTGAGAAAGAATATCCATAGAGATGGATCTGAAGCAGGTCATGTGCTGGGCAGAGAGGTGGTCCAGTATTGAGGTCGCCTTCATCAAAGGAGACCAGAGGAACTCACCCACCTACCCACACACCCCTACATCTTTTGATTTGGCATTGTGGTTTGACACGCCCTTCCCAGGAATAGGGAAGCCAGTGGGATTGCCCCTCAAAACTGCTTTTTCTGAACTGTCCTGGGAGACCAGATCTGGACCCTTCAAACTAAGCACTGTAAAGTAATCCTCCGTCTCCCTACTTGGGGAGGGCCACGTTCCACTCGTCATTCGCGATTGACCCCAAGACATGAGTCACTGTTGAGATGGTGGCCTCCTGCTTAGGGCTTTATTTCACAATAAGCCTTTGATAACTTAAGGCCACACTTAGACTGCTCTTGGAGGCCTCTTGGCTGCAAGACTGGCAGTCTGTCAGGGTGGAAAGTCCCATAAGCTTACACAAGCCTTCCCTCCCCGAACAAGAATGTTCTCAGAACCCAGATGTTCACAGCTTCCACTGGATAAAAGTATCCTTTGGATACAATTCTTGGGTCTGGGACCCCATCCCAGGTATCTCTGAAACATTTGCATGGCTCAGTATGCAGCCTAAATATTTTTTAAGTCATTAGACAATACGTAAACAAATGCCAATATATGTATTTGTTTGTCTTACTGACTCTGGGCTGCTCAATAAAAAACACAAAATTAATTTTTTCTGCCCACTGGATCCAGTTATGTATTTTACTATTTATTGTTACTAAAAGTTATTCTGAAATACTCTCCCGAAGTATTCTGTTCATGCTGATTACCCTTTGTTAGAAAATGCAGCCAACTGGGATATGTATTACATATTCAATAAATGATGAGATATCTACTTCTGAGCTACTCAAGAGGCCAGAGATGAGTGTAGAATGCACTCACCAAATTAACTAGATGCAAAGCACCATGCTCTGCTTCTTCAAATTCTAGTGCAAAAGTAAGGCTCGGAGCTAAGCCAAGAGATGGACACCAAACAAGTCTGTTTCATTGAGACCAGAAATCAAGACCTCCGCTTATCTTGCCAGTGAGGAATCCCCAGTGATTTCTTCCAAGTGTATGACTAATAGAGATCCTACCTTGAACCTCCCCCCAGTGGACATGCTGTCAAGGTCATTTCATTTTGTAAATGACTTATTTATCTCAATTTTATGTGTATGAATGTTGGCCTGCCTGTATGTATGCATAGCACATGTGCGCAGTGCTCCTGGAGACCAGGAGAGAATGTGGTATCCCCTAGAGCTGGAGTTGCAAGTGGTTGTGAGCTGCTGTGTGGGTGCTGGGAACTGAACCCAGGTCCTCTGCAAATGTAATAAGAGCTCCAACCACTGAGCCATCTCTCTAGCCTCCTTGAGGTAATTTATTAAGCATTTCATATGACTTAACCGTATCTTACCATTGTTATAGGGTCTGCTTAAATCCAACATAACTCAAACACCAGGTCAATGAAGATGACAAAAATGTATTGTAATCAAGTTGTTACTGGTTCAGGACCTCAGAAAAGACTCAGGAGCTGAACTGAAGCAAAGAGCCAGAATATCACAGGATATTTAAGCTCACATCTCATAAACACTTGCGCCAAGTTATTATTACAGTTTTCCACCAATTAGTATAGGAGTTGGCTCTTGGGCCTGGGAATATTACCTTAGGTTAACCCAGATAGCAAGATGGTGTTGTCCTTGAGATATCTGAATTCAGACAACTGTCTCCTTACAAGTTGTCCCTGAGATATTTGGATTCAGACAAGTGCATCCTTTCAATAGAAGCTGTTCAGCTATTGGGAAGTCCCCAGATCCCCTAGAGCCTAGAACCTTGAATTTAGTTTGCCCCTGTGATTAAATGGGAGCCTAAAAACAAAATGGCAGTATTTAGAACAAGTTGGGTTTTTGTTTGTTTGTTTTTTGAGAATTCCCAACACTAGGGTGTTTACTTGGAAAATGAAAATAATGTGATAAAAGAAACAATATCTCTAGACATTTTACCTTCTCCCCAAACTACAAGTAACAAGTAAGTGGATGAATGCCCTCAACAATACCATGGCCACCGAGCTACGGCCGTATCATAGCAGAAAAGCATGCTGGGTAAACCGCACCAGGAACCTGACTAGACAAATGTCCAAAGTTCTCCCAAGGCAGCTTAAGTCTTTAGAGGATACAATTCATATTTTATTCTCTGAGAATTTCATACAATGTATTTTGATCATATTTGCCCCCTGCCCTAATTTCTTCTAAATTGGCCCTCACCTCCCTACTATTCAGCTTCATGTTTTCTTTTAAATCCACTCAGCTGTTATGTAACGTCTTCCTCCAAGATTGAAACATCCCATCCTCCAGGAAGCTCCTGAAGCTAGTAGGTAAAGTGACCCAAAATAGCTGCAGAAAGCCCTGAAACCAACCAGATTTACTAACTTCTCCCTGCCAGGGTAATCTAGAACAGCTGAGAGTCCTTCTCAGATGAGACAAGCTGCAAAGAGGACTCTGAGACCAGAGCCCCTGTCAGAAAGAGGTTTAGGTCAGGGGCACTTGGAGTGAACATTGTCTACCCAGCTGAGCCGCCTGCAGGCTGTGCAAGGTACTTCGGTTTTCCTACACTTTCTGAGCCTTCACCCATGCTGGGTGAGCCTTGGTGATGCAACTGTCTTTGAGTCATTTCTACTCCTGCAAGTAACCCAATAAAACTCAGTGGGTCACCAAGTTAGACTTTGGGGTATCCATACATTGGTCTTCTGTGGGTTCCCAATCTGGGGTAAGTAGGTGTGGGTGTTGTGTCTCCCAAAGGTGTCTTGTCACACAACACCAGTCCACTTTGTGTTACCCAGCTACTCTTGGGATTAGGGCCTGCCCTATAATGTCATTTACCTACCAGGGTCACACACAGTTTAAACAACCAACAAACCAAACACTGACCCTTTTCCAGCAGAGGACGCCCCAGATCCCCAGCCAGAGTGGGATGGTTTTGTGTGCCCACCTCCCTGTATTGGGATTTTGTCTGTCCTGAGTTTTTCATGGGTCGTGTGCATTCTCCCACAGGTCACTGTGAGTTCATGCGGGCAGCCATCATTTTGTGTCCAGAGAACGGTTTCCCTGTAATAGCACCACCTCTGGCTCTCGGCATCAATCTACCCTCTCTTCATCAATGGTTCCTACGCCTTAGAGAGATAAATGTGTTAAGTGTATCTGATGCAGGGTCTCACTATGTAACCTTGTCTGACCTGAAACTCACATACAGACTAGGATGACCTCAAACTCAGAGATCTGCCTGACACCACCACCCCTCAAATTGTGCCACCAAGTCTGGCTCAAAACATGTTTTAAATTGGCACTATTCCCCTTTATAAGAAGGAATTGATCCAAAAACTGACTCTGTGTGTGTATATCTGTATCTATATCCATATGTATGTATATGTATATGTATATGTATATGTATATGTATATGTATATGTATATGTATATGTATATGTATATGTATATGTATATGTATATGTATATAGTCTGACAAGACACATAACAGGTGGAACCTAAAAGGAAGGAGATTTTTTCTTGACTCAAAGTTTCAAGAAATACAGTCTATTGTATTAATAAATGCCAAGACCAGCTCCACTTTCTAAAACTACCCATGTTTTAAAATTCAAGACAGTTTTACCACTGCCTTGGTCATTATGTTTATAAGGCAACCCTGAATTCTAGCGTGTTGTGTAATCTCCTCTAGAAAATGCAGCCTTTAAGTCAAATTGTTTGTCAGGGCTGAAGAGGTTGTGGTTAGAGCACTGACTGCTCTCACAGAGGATCCAAGTTTGAATCCCAGCACCTCCATGGCAGGTCACAGCCATTTGTAACCCTAGTAACAGGAGCTCCAGTTCCTTCTTCTGTCCTCCTGGGTACCAACCACACAAGTGGTACACATACATACATGCAGGCAAAACATCTATACACATACAATAAGGTTATTTTAAAAGCCAGTACCTGCAATATAGCTTTCATATACAGTCCAGGCCCCTCTGCCTACACTGGCATCACACAGTGATCTGGGCCCTCATATACTGATAAACAATCGAGAAACACTCCCCACCCCCCACAGACTTGCCTATAAGCAATCTATAATTTTCTCTGTTGAGATTCCCTCTTCCCAGATGGCCCTAGCTTGAGGTAAGTTGACAGAAAACCAACCCGCACAAGACCTTTCCAAATAATTACTGTAACTACTCATGTATCTCTGGTATAGCAGTTCAAATATGCTAAGGCCCAGGTTACGTAAGGTTTTAGATCTTTATAAGAACCCAGGACCCCTTATGAACTAGTAAGCCCTCTGTAACTCAGTTTCCCAAGCTCCCCCCCCCCCCCCCCGCTTTTTTCCTAAGAGAAACTAGGTCCAGCTCTCAAAATATTGAAGTCCAGCAGTCAAAAGCCTCCCTCTTGGTTCATGCAATGAACACGCCCAATCAAAATACACCGCCACATCCTCACCCATTCTAACACAGACCTCTCCCCACCCTTTTCTCTTCTTAAAAGTGACCCCTGCAAGGTCACTGGCTGCTGTTTTTCTGTCAACTTTTCTTCCATGCTTAATGAAGATTCTCTCTGTGTGAAAACAGATGCTTGGGTGTGGTTTGTGCCTAATTCTGGCGCAGAGGTGGGGGTGCGAGGGGGGGCAGAGAGGAACCCCCGCTGTGTTTCACACCCTTTATACCAAAGGAACCAAATCTGATAACCCTCATTTGCACGTGATATTTCTCACCCCCCACCACTACAGCCTCCTAAATCCCCTATAGTTATGTGGGGAGCCTCAGCCTCCTGCACATTCTCATATTACAGTTTGGAATCCCTGCAGCCACTTGGCCCTTGCCATCTCCCTACACACATGAGTTTCTAGAGAACTGGATGTGACAGAGCAAGGGTGGTCCCCCCCAGGGAAGAACTGGGATTTCAAAAGGCATCGACACAGTTTTTGTTGATGGACCCCAACATCACATCAATGTCCCTGACAAGCATGCCATGAAAGAGACTCAGCTAGAGAGTTAGAATCTTCATGCCATTCAGGTGTTGGTCTTAAGACTCCTCATTTCGTACCTTCTCGGGTACATTCAGAGGAGCTAAGGGTTCTCTCTCAAATTTCCTTTGGCTTACACATTGTTCTTTGCTCTTCTTCTTGACCTGTGCTGTGAGATCCTTTCGGACTCTGATCGTATTACCTTGCACCTGAATAGGCCTTCAGCTGCCCATCAGACTGATGGGCAGTGCACCAAGGCCCTCATCTCAGGTGCTAATGAAAGCTTTCAGCAGGAACACAATCCCAGCAGGCTCTGACAGTGGATTGCCCATGATCTCTCTGCAGATAAACGGTTGATGCCCAATGACTCTCGCAATACACCTGGGTAATTACATAGCTAGACATGGTTTCTGCTGCAAATAAATACAGAGAGAGCCAATGGTGTCTAAAACTCACATTTATACACCTAGGATTACATGTTTGGTTCAATGTGGAGGTTATGACTATCTACAGAGCACCTGCTTCTGCAATCATCCATCCAATAAATAAGTTCTGTGTCTTTCCAACACGCCATGCACTGTAACTTGGCAAGAGTCACTCAATCACGAGGCTGAGTTATAAGAAATAGGTGCCCTGCTGAGGCAGAACTCAGAAGGAGTGTGATGTTAAACCTGTACTTACACAAATAATCATTTAAGTTCTACTGTGAAGAGGAGAACAAGAAGAGGTTGATTTTCCTTTGCCCAATGAAGAAGTAACATACAAACAAGACCTGAAGCTGGCTTCACAATAAGGCGGAGCCTGTTCTTCCCATCAGAAGGACGCTGAAGGTGAAGGAAGGTTCTCATAGGAAGGTGTATGCATACTGAAGGAACAAAAGCCTTTGGGGTCTGGTGGAAAGGAAGACTGGGGAGAGACAGCTGAGAGGGCTGGCAGGCACTGGGCCTTCGGGAACTCAAGCAAGGAGGGGCTTTATCCTACAAAACAAAAAAGATACTGAAGGATTTTAAGTAGAAAAACTGCTACAATTCAATGTGTGCATTTGAAAGTGCTGCTAGCTTTCCTGGCTGTGTTATAGTAGAGTAGAGAAGGATTAGAGTGTAGGAGCCATCTTAGTGTCCAGGCTATGGTTAGGGAGGAGGGGAGGGGACCTTTAGTCATGTCTCTGCTGAGCTTGTAAGTGTATTCAGATCCACACAGCTTTGGAAACTTATTGGTTAAAAATGACATCTCTTATTAGCATGTAGGTTTCCAGGCTGTTTTTATTATTATTATTATTATTATTATTATTATTATTATTATTATTTTACACTCCATATTTTACCTCCCCACCCTGTCCACCCTTCAACAGTTCCACATCCCATACCTGCTCTCCACCCCCGACTCCACGTGGATGACCCCACTCCCCACCCCACCTGACCTCTAAACTCCATGGGGCCTCCAGTCTCTTGAGGGTTAGGTGCATCATCTCTGAATGAACACAGACCAGCAGTCCTCTGCTGTATATGTGTTGGGGGACTCATATCAGCTGGTGGATGCTGCCTGTTTGGTGGTCCAGTGTGTGAGAGATCTCGGGGTCCACATTAATTGAGACTGTTGGTTCTCCTACAGGATTGCCCTTCTCCTCATCTTCTTTCAGCCTTCCCTAATCCAACAACAGGGGTCAGCTGCTTCTGTCCATAGGTTGGGTGCAAATATCTGTATCTGACTCTTTCAGCTGCTTGTTGGGTCTTTCAGAGGGCAGTCATGAGATAGATCCCTTTTTGTGAGCACTCCATAGCCTCAGTAATAGTGTCAGGCCTTGGGACCCCCCTTGAACTGGATCCCACTTTGGGCCTGTCACTGGACCTTCTTTTCCTCAGGCTCCTCTCCATTTCCATCCCTGTAATTCTTTCAGACAGGGACAACAGGCTGTTCTTAATGCAACAGCTTCAGAAAAAAAATATTTTGAAAGTTAATTTTGTACACGTTGTGTGTGTTTATGTGCATGCATGCATGTGGAAGCCGGAGGCCAGCCTCAGGTGTTGCTCCTCAAGATACTGGGTCCCTTGTCTCATGAGACAAGGATTTGTCACTGGAACTTGGGGCTTACTAGTGAGGCTATGCCACCTTGCCAGCCTATCCTGCCTGTCCCAGTGTTAGTGTTACAAATGGAGGCCACTCCTGCCCCCCCCCCCTTTAAAGGATGCGGAGGCTAAGGATTGAGCTTTGATCTTCACATCTACACAGAAAACAGAACACTGACAACGCTTTCTCCCTAGTCACATTACTTGAGGAGAGGTCCCCTCAAGTAATGAAGAATTTAAGTATACTAACGTTAATCTAAAAATAAAAAAATAAAAACTAACTTGAGTGAAATTTGATTTAACTACATTCTGCCAAAAGTTTACTAAAAAGACAAATAACTCACTTACTGTATTCATGAAGACATTTATATTAAATCTTCTGCTTTGCTAATTAGCATTTCCTGTGAACTCTCGGTGATCTTATAGAACACAAATATAATACTGAAGAAGACGTAAAAGTTGAGTTAATTCTCTGGGAATGCAGCACTCTAGAAACACCACAGAAATTTGGACCTGAGGCTCAGAAATCCTTTTACTGGATAGGTCTACCAGCTGAAGGACTTTATCAGAAAAGTCAAAGAGCCTTGAGCAGATTTTTAACAAATCCCAAGGTGTCTAGTAAAATATAAAATGTAATTAAATTTAATTTTGCTTAGTATAACTTCAACTTTTAGAAGTAGATTTGTGTGTGTGTGTGTGTGTGTGTGTTGAGCACATTAGTGTGTGGGTGCACTTGCCTGTGTAGCTACATGTGGAAGATATCGTTTCCAATCATTTCTGCTCCTTGCTTTTGAGGCATGATCAGACAGTGTGTCTCCAAGATCTGCCTGTCTCTATCCCCAAGCACTGAAGGTACAAGAGAATGCTGCCACACCTAGATTTCTACATGGATGCCAGGGATTTGAACTCATGTCCTTGTGCTTGTGCATCAAGCACTCTACCCGTTAAGCCATCCTCTAGCCCTTGAAATCGATTCTTAATGCATCAAAGCATCATGTCTCCATGGAGAACTCATTCTCAAGAGTTTTTTAGTTGAGTTTCAAAAAGTATCACATAATGTCTAAGCCATTTTCCGGTGTTGTGTTGAGCCCCAGTAATACCTACCCTGGGCACATGCAGTCTGTGTGCCTCCAATCAGATAATCTTATAAGGAAGAAAGGCATGTAGCCCAGTGGAAAAACTCTCCCATAAGGCCCTGTGTCCAAACTCCAGTCCTGGGAAAAAGTAATGGGACACTTGCTATAATTCCACTGCTGATAAACTTCTAAATTAAAAAATATTCAAAACATGTGTATGTTTTTCTAAGAATTTTCTTTCACATGTACATAGAGCAAAAATATAATTTTAAATAAAATGTGAAATGTGAATATAATAATATTTAGCATTCTTCTTCATTTAGTAATTAACTGTAAACATGTTGGATCTAACCTGAAGGGCATATACTATAAAAACTCCCAAATGAAATATGAAGGAAATGAACCCTTTGTGACCTTTGATCCACAGAGGTTGTTTAAAGAAAATGCAAATTATGAACCATAAAGAAGTCACTAAGTTGCCTTCCACAAAATTTTAAAACCTATACAACTCTTAAAAAAAAGAAAAAAGAAAAGGTTATTACAAAGTAGAAATTATTTTCAAAGCATGTTGAGAAAAGAGTCTCAGCTTCAGAATAAAGATACCTTATAGGTCAACAATAAAAAACATTAAAGTGGGAATATTTTAATAAATACACCACACAAAAGTACAAAATAGTGTTCAACATCGTTAGTCACCAGGAGAAGGCAAAACAAAGCCATAGTGAGACACCAGTACAGTGCCAACAGAACCCCCGGGTAAAACTGTTGCCACTGCTGGACATTGTCACTCTTACTCATCAAGACAGAAAGGAACACAACTACGTTAAAAGTAAGTTGCTGGTTTCGTATGTATACACCCACCCTGTCACTCAACAGTGTGACCCTGTCACTCAACAGTGCATTCCTGGACACAAAGGCTGGCAGGCAAATTATTATGGAAGGTTTTATTCATGGTAGCGAAAGTGTATCCAAATGTCCCTCTAATAGTGAATGGATAAACAAATTGTGACATAGCCACACAATGAACGCTATTCAGCTAGTTTTACATCGGGCAAAGTGGAACTTAAAGCATACAATGCCACAGATCTCAAAGCAGAATAGTAAAGTATTAATTGAAGGAAGTCTGCCCCAACTGAAAAACCAGTACTGACAGGAGCTATAGCTGGGGAAAGATTGACTATAAACGACACACACGAAATTAGACGAATAAAGAAAATATTCTACTTCATCACTGGTTTTTGGCTACCATGAAACTCAACACATTACACACCCCAAATTTGTCATTTTAAACACATGGAAATGATAGCTCAGTAGAGCTGATTATCATTTTCCACATGGCAGATACAAAGGCAAAAGGCAAATGACAGCCTGGGAGAAAACATTTGAAAGCCATAGGACCCACAAAAGTTTCTGATTCCTAACTGAAAGTTCAGGTCATTGTAAACAAGACCAAAACAAAATGTGTTTTCTCTCATCAACCTGGCATCTACAGGAACGATTTGTTAACAATCTCTGGTGAAGATGTGAAGAACAGAGATCCTGGTGCAACCATGATAGTCACTGTGGAAAGTAAATTATAAGTAAACAGCCTTGGATTCAGTAGACCCCATCCTATAGAGTTAAAAGCATCTATCTATGAAGGCCGTGTACAAAAATGCTAATTTCTATATTTTCCCAATTTGTAAATAGGGAAATGACTGATTACAGAGCTACAGAATATAATGAGCTGTAGGATATCATGCGGCAACTGAGGGCATGTGTTAGGCTGTATGTACTGCAGGAATGAGTGTGCTATTCTGGTCTATGGGAAGCAGAAATGCATATGGTGTGAGCATTATTTAGCAATGAAAGTGGAGAAAACCTGCATGATGCGTCTGTTTGTGTATGATCCTGAGAGTTTATAATATTAAAAAGATAAAGAGCATACAGCTAAAGCTATCAACCCCAGCTGCTTGGAGAGGCGGGGAGAGATAGGTTGTCGCCCTTTTCTTTGTGCATCCTTCTAGTGTGTCCTGTGGCGGTGAAGACTTGCTGCTTTGGGAGTCTGGAAAGGAGATGGTCTGAGAGCTGGGTGCAGAACGAATTTCCAGCTTCCATTCCTCTTGTTGGGCACTTTCAAGATTCTAATGCCCCACATATGCGTGTGACAAGGACCCTGAAAAGTTATTCCATCCTTGGTTCCAGTAATATTGGAGGCCTCCTGATAGGATCATGGGAATTTTTGTTGTTTTTAATTCAGAAGGTGCGGTTCAAATAGCAAGCATACACAGAGATGGGAAAGAAGATGGATTGGGGTTAATTCGAAGGCTCCGGGGTTCAGCTCTCACAGTTTTAGGGTGAAGCATGGGTAGCTTGGCACACTGACCAGGGAGCTGCATAGGGCTGTAACCTTAAAGAGATATGCCCTCGGGTTGCTGTTGTCTTAATGTCTATTGCAGGCCAGACTGTCTGAGTGGGTGGGTGCACTGTAAGGATGGGTCCCTTTGCTCTTGACCCTTCCCATACTCCTCTCTGTTGTTCTTTGACATGCTTGAGTGTAGAACAAAAATGAACGAAGCACCCCAAAGACATGAAATAGTTCTAAAATAAAAGCAAGGCAGGGATTTCTCCTAAGAGGCTCTATAAAAAGAGCCCTGTGGGAGAAAATAGTATCTTAAATCTTCACAGTAGATGCAGCGATAAACTCCAGAAGACTCCTTCCGCTCTGATTGATACACAGAGACCTGGCAGCCCATCGCAGGCGAGCTGATGAGGAAGCAGCGTAGGCGGGGGTCTGCACAGGACACTCTGCATCCCAAGGTGAAGCAGCCATGCTTTTAGGCACCTTCTGCTTTGCTAGCGGCTGCTGTGGTAAACACCATGGCCAGAAACAACTTGGGAAGGAAAGGGTTTATTTCACTGTACACTTTACAGTACATCAAGGGGAAAAGCGGGGACGGGAGCTCATGGCAGGATCCTGAAGGCTGGAGCTAGAACACAGGCCGTTAAGAAGAACACTGCTTACTGGCTTGCTTCCTATGCTATACTCAGTTTGCTTTCTTATAGCCCAGTGCCATCTGCCCAGGGGTGGCGCCACCCACAGTGAGCTGGGCCCTCCAGCCTCAGTCATTAACCAAGAAATGACCCACAGATGTACCCACTGGTCAATCTGACCAGGCAGTCCTCAAGTGAGAGTCCTCTTCCCAGGTGAGTCAAGTTGACCACCTTTTCGATAGCACAGGGTCAGGTTTTGTCATGGGGGTAAATTTAAAATTTGTTCCTTTATTTTTTTAAATATAAGTTTTAGCTAACCCATAGTAGCATCCCAGTGAAAGCATGTGGCTTGTGCTTTCTGGGCCTGGCTTATTTCACTAAGCCTAAGGTCTTCAGTTCAATCTATGTTGCCATAAATGACAGGACTTTGTTCTCTGTTGTGAGGAAGCAAGGCCTTGCTGGATACTTATAGCGCCTCAGCTACATGCACTCATTCACTGATGAGCACTTAGCTCCGTTTGGGATTACAGCGTTGTGACTAACATGAAAATGAGGCTTGGTGTGGCAGCACACAGCTTTGATCCCAGCACTCTCAAGGCAGAAGCAAGAAGATCTCTGAGAGTTCAAAGGCCAGCCTGATCTATGTAGTAAGTTCAAGACTGGCCAAGACTGCTTAGTGGGACCCTGTCTCAAATAAATAAATAAACAGGCAAACATTCCAGAGTTCCCATGGGAGATGGGAAGTGGGGACCAAAGGATGTCTGGGAAGCTGGAGGGCAAGGAACAAGAAAGATGCTGCCTTGAACAAGGAGGAAGATGGTTTTCTGACCTTTTATGTGCACACACATTTATTCTCCACATATTCTCTCTCTTCCCCCTCTCTTCTCTCCTCCGATGTGCCATGCACAAGTGTGCACAAATAATTCTCCGTTTTGGTTTTTATTTATGTGTCTATGTGTATATGCCATGTGCATGTGAGTGTCCAAGAGACAAGAAGAGAGATTCGGGTTCCCTTAGAGGTAGAGTTATAAACAGATGTGAGCTGCCCAAAATGGGTGCTGGGAACTTGAACCTGTGGACCCTAGAAGAGAAGCAAGCACTGTTAACCACTGAGACATCTCTCCAACCCATGAAAAAAGTACTTTTAATTTTATGTGTATGAGTATCCACCTCACTTTATGTATGTGTCGTGAAAATTTTTAAATACTTTAAGAGTTATTTTATGCATCAGGAAGATTTTCATTTTTAGTGAATGTTTTATATTTTTGTCATTTACAGATCTATTTTTTAGGAACTCTTAGCTTCTTTTCTTATTTAACAAGTATTTTTGCACCACTCTCTCCATTCTGTGTTATTTATTCTACACACAAATATATTAATCTTCCATCTTGTGCTGCAGTTTCCCCCGGTTGCCTGTTAATAAGCTGCATAGAAATCCCAGAAAGGGTTTTGTTTGAGTTACTGCACACACAAATTGTTTTTTTAAATACTTTCGGTAATTGCTGGCCACCTTAGCTATGTTAAGGAATTCTGGCATTGTCTTTTATTTCCCTGGGTTTCTGGGAAGCCTTGTTTTGTCTTTACTGTCCCTGCAAGTTGCACTTAGGGACTATAACAGCCGGAATCTCACACAGGTAACTTGGCTTCTTTTTCTTTTTTTTCTTAGAGGTCCAAAGAACTTTTCCATTTTCTTAGGATATACATCAGAGTTGATCTTTGCAGGTTCCCAGTCAACCTGCCCATCTGAGACCTAGTTAACCTCTTATGTGTAGAATGATTTCTTCAGTTATATTTTTTAAACATTATTTTGTGGGTTACCTGTTTCTTGGGGAGCTCTCTTAGTATGTGTTGGTCTTTTCTTGGCTGCGGCTACGTCACTTTTGCCCTCTGATCCTTCCTGCTTTTCTGCTCTTGTTTTACTTTTCTTTGCTGTTTTCCTGTCTGGAAGTTTATTATCGGATTTCCATTTAATTCTACTCTCACTTGGTCCCTTAAAGCTTTTCCCTTAATTTACTTCTGGAGTTATTTATCCCATAAACAATGCTGCCATTTTGATGATTTCATTGATGTGTTATTCTGCAGACAGGAACACTGAGAAACAGAGAAATGTTCTACCGGGGTGCAAGGCTCTAACAGAATATAATCCTAACTGTTTTTTGTTGTTGTTTTTTTCGAGACAGGGTTTCTCTGTGTAGCCCTGGCTGTCCTGGAACTCACTCTGTAGACCAGGCTGGTCTCGAACTCAGAAATCTGCCTGCCTCTGCCTCCTGTGTACTGGGAAACCTACCTCTCTTTCCTCTGGACATATGCCTTCTTGCCAAAGAAGGCCTGTGCATTTGCAAGGAGCTGGTCCTACTAAATTTCAAAGTGGGCAAGTTTTCTAGATAGATATTTGTATGGATAAAGATATAGGGTTTTTTTTCCCCTTTCTACTCCATGGTAAGCCAGTATGCACAGAACACCTTTGGAAGAGTGTCACTTTCCGAACTGTTACCAGGGGCTATGTCTACCATATGTCAAGATTCTATAGATAAGAAAGGCCATTTTCACATGCTCTGACAGTTTATTGGTTTGCTTGTTTTAGTGCACAGAAATTGATATTTTTTTTTAAATTTACAGTGACTTTGACAATATATCTATCTGAGTCATCCTCCTAGCCACCTTTCATATGAGCAGGAAAATATTCACTCACATAAAGTAAGTAGGTCTTATAAAGAAGAAAATCAACACATGCGTAAAAGTCAATCATGCAAATTCAAACATTACTATAGGAATAAGGCACGCTGTGAATCTGCAATCCTCACAAGAAATACAAATAGCATACATATAAATATATTTGCATGTACTTGAATATACACACATAGCATGCTAAAATAAATATTAAGCAGTAAATGACAATAACATGTCTTACTTAATAGCATCAGATCAATAAAAGAAACGACCATGTTCTATCACGTGGCTATCAATTCTGGGGGAAACACAACCCTTACACACACAAACGTGTACTAAATGGTTACAGGGCTGCTTAACTCCTGGGGCAGGAACAGAGGCAGTGACACTGAGGACTAAACATGGGCTCATGAAGAGCTCAAGGCGGCTTAAGCCACTTCCATGTTGTCTGTAAGCTTCCTCCCCTGTCTCAGCAGAAGTGGCCTGGAGATCTCTGATGTAATCCCTTACCATGATGGAGTAAAGGTTAACAAAGCCGGTACACAGGAATTCAATCAAAGCTCATTTTCCCTTGCCCTGTGGTAGAAATAACAGGTAGGCTTTTTTACTGGCATTAAGGTGAGTATTTTGGAATTCCACACATGACCAGAAAGCCACTTAAATTTAGAGGCTTATCTTAGAATTGAGGAAGCTGGGGGCCGCGAGTTTGCACCTGTCAGTGGTCACTCCCATAGTCTGGTTATATTGCCAGCTGCGACAGTCATATTCTGTCACACGTCTTTCTGGTCGGAAAGTGGGAAAGAACTGAAAGACACGTGTGACAGAGGTAAAACAGTTTTTCCTCAGGGAACAGTGCTTTTTTGAGCCATAGTGTGGTCTCCAAGCCAGGGGAAAAGCTGAACCCCACAATCCAATCCTATTTCAAATGCAGAAGCATTAGGGAGCTAAGCCAGGCTCCGCCCAGTGGGTGGTATCAAGATGACTAATCTCTAATTACATCCTAGGAGTGACAGCAGAGGCGGGTGAGCCTAGGCACTCAGCTGTCAAGCGAAAGGGCAGAAGTCAGGAGGGAGTGGCTGGCGACAGGTGCAGTTGTGGGCAGACCCAGTGAGGCCTGTAGGATGTGCAGAGCACAGTCTGGAAGCTCTTGGGTGCTCATTGCCCGCAAGCGCCGCTGCATTCTCCTGGTTCCCGAATAGCAATCCCCCCGCCCTCCCCCACCCCCCCAATCCCTACCCTTGCTTCCTTACTGTAACCCTGCCCAGCCAAGTCTCTTAAGGACTCTGTCAGTCTTCTCAGAGCCAGGCTAGACCCACACCAGCTGCTCAGGCCACGTGAGACCCACAAGGTCTGAAGCCGCATAATAAGGGGATGAATATTTCCACGTAGGAATTGCGCGACTGGATTAGGGAATGTAAAACACCCGGCTTCACAAAGAAATGGCTTTGTGGGTAGAATGCTCAAAGTAAGTCATGGCTTCCCAGATTCTCTCTGACATCAGCCCTACTTATGTTCTGAGGAAGCTTGGGAAACCGCGGATATTGCACCCCTGGCCAATAGGACTAGTCTGCAGTGTGCTACATCTTCGATACAAGTGGCTGGATTTTGTGCTTCCCTGAGCAGTTTTCTGTAATTGAGAATCCCTGATCTAAGAAACACAACCAGACAAACAGTACTAGCGTGAAAAACAATGGTTACAAAGACTAACGCTTGTGCTTGGATTGAATTCCTACAGTCCTCACGTGACCAGCTCTTTAAAATAAGAAATGCTTTAAAATGGAAAAGCAACCATGTGTTGAAGATAAGGAAGAACAGACAAAGAAAATTTACCTCACTATGTCTCTGAGACATAAGCTTTCCATTTGAGCCTTTAGGCCCTTCTAGAAATGAAACATATTTGACCTTGCAACTTGCTTGTGGGAGTTGGCTGCAGAAATGAAGACACACATACAAAGGGGGAGGTTTCTACCACAGTGAGTCCTCTAAGCAAGGGCCTGAATAGAATGTTAGCCATGCAATGTCTCCAAGTAAGTGGCTCACGGAGAGAGAACTGTGAGCACAGTGGCTCTGGGTAGGCCAAGTCCAGGAGCTGAAGCACACAGCACAGGAGGAAGAAAGCTGCCAGAAACAGTGATCCTGGGAGGATCAGGAATGTAAAAGGTCTCCTAACTTGTGATCAGGACTTTGTTTTTCTGCGAATGGGTAATGGGTTGAGACCCCACTGCAACAGGATGAATGGGGTATTTGGAGGCTGGGGGTATCGCTCACTTGGCAGAATACTTGCTTGCGTCGCTTGCATGAGGCTTTGGGTTCTATCTCCAGTATCCCAAGAATTGAGAGTGGTAGGGCATGCCTGTCATCTCCTTACTTGGGCGTTAGAAGCAAGAGACTCCCAAGTTCAAGGTCATGCCCAAACAGTGACTTTGAGGCCAGACTAGTAATTAAATAAATAGATAATCAGATTTAAATATCGAAAGACCATGATGGCTGGTACGGGAACAAAAGCAAACTTTTAGTAGCAGGGGGACTGGGTGAGAGCAGCTACGTTGACTGTGGCTTAGATCACATTGGTCACAACAGAGTGGATAGGAAGTTGCCATGTTTAGCAATCCAACGCTTAAAAGTGAAAAGATGGGACTGCCAGGCAATCACAAGGAGAGTAAAAAGAGCCAAGGATGAACCAAAGCCTCCTGGCTTACAAACAATGGACTTGCTTTTGGTGAGTGGAATGGAGGGCAAAGGCAGAACAGACAGCAAAGGGGTCAGCTTTTATCTCTATCTCTAAGGCCTCTAAGCCAGCCAGTGTCTTCCCACACAGTATGTTAATTAGCCCTAAGTCCATAGCCACCATGTCCTTTAACTGAATATGGACCTTCTGCATCCTGTTCACATTCCTGTGGACAGAAAATGTTTGATTGAACAGTATTTTCAATGGGGTCTTTTTTTTTTTTTAATCTTGTGCATACGACATCAGACCAAGAGTCACCTTTTATTTTTACTTGAGCAACAATTCCTGTTTTCCAAGCAGATTCTGAACTGTTAACAAGATAGTAGACTTCAAAGCCCCTTCAGGCAAGAAATCTCTGTACCCATAGGAGGGTCAGTCAGGCCAAAGGGAGAGGCCCAGAGCATTCACAGAGAGCCTCTTCTGGGCTCAAGGCTCCAGTGCTGTGGGTTTCAAAGACTCTTGTTCTCCACAGCTCTAAAACTCCCCAGGCACTCAGTTGTGTAAACCCACAGAAAAGAGACTGAGGTCAGCATCCTGTGAAGGACAATGGTCGGTTTAGTTCTATCATTACCCACAGGGGTTGCTGGTTTTCAGACCTGTCAATACTTTCCTCCCATCATCCTTTCCTGTTTTGTCCCCCCTCCTCTCCTCTCTATCCTCCCTCCTCCCCTTCCTCCCCTCCCTCTATCTCACCTCCTCCTCCTCCCTTCTTTTTCCTCCTTCTCCCTCTTTTCCTCCTCCTCCCCCTCCTCCTAAACCCAGAATCAATAGTTATCATCAAAGGTTTTGATTTCTGCCTGGAACCCTCAGGAATTGGCCCAGCAGCTGCTTCACCAGTTCTGGGAGGAAGCCATTGGTGCAAACCTTGCTCTCATTGGCTTCAGATAGAATCAACAACGACAACATCAGCCACACCAATAACAACAGAAGCCGACACATACGGTGTTTCTGCACACTTGGCCCATTCTCTAATCTGCCCACAGCCCTGCCAAGAATGTCCTCCTAATTCTGTTTTAACTGAACAGGATGTGGAGCATAGGGGTCTAAGTGACCCTGTCTTGGACTCCAGCTTAGGTTTGTAGGGTTCCAAAGTTCTTGACCATTGGCTTCTGGTACAACCCTGGTTAAAATTCTCATTTAAATGATTTTATTGTCATAGTCAGAAGAGAAGGCAAAGGAATTCTCTACAGACGGTTGGTATAAAGCAAACAGCTCGTCGGAATGGTTGACATAGCAACAGCCATGTGCAGGGCTTGGGTTACCTTGACGGGACCACAGTGGAGACAAAAATCTGTTTTGGTGAGTATAAATAACCCCCTTGAAAATGCTTGCTCCAATGGAGAGCACTTTTTTAGAGGGTGTACAAGCTAATGCAAAAGTGTGGGTCAGGGTGCTCCGGTGAAGGCAGTAGCCATGGATCTGTGGTTAGTAAATAAGCAAGATCATTTCTGAGACTGTAGTGGGCCTCTATCCTCTGACCATGACATGACTTCAGTCAGAGCAACACGAAGGAGACATTCATGAGATCATGGCTATTGCCTTGCCCTGGACTCGGAGAGTCATCAGACTCCCATCCGAGGTTCCAGCCACCACTCCTTCTCAACCCCCAGCTTAATGTGCTTTTGTGGGGAGATACAAAGTTGATTATGGTTTGAGGCCCCAGCAATTTGGCTTTCCTGAGTCATCTCCCATTCTGGGGTAGGGCTTTTCTGTCAGAGGCATCCAAAATCCTCTAAGTGATCTGATGGAATTCATTAGGTCACCCAGCTTGACTTGGGTAGCATTGGGTTTTGTGGCCTGGTGGGTGTCCCATCTCAGGCAACTAGACACTTTCTATATCCCGTCACCCAGGAGAAGTAATCCCATGGGGATCAGCTAAACATTAATCTATCAAGGGTGATCTCGGCAGAATGCCATGGCATGCGTGGATGTCAGGCGACAGCTCATAGGCATTGGTTTTCTCCCTCCAACAAATGGATCCCGGAGACTGAACTCAAGCTACCAGGTTGGGCAGGGAATGTTTCTACCTGCTGAGCCATCTCATTGGCCCTGAGATCAGTCTTTGGATGTTGTCATGCTAAGAGGTGGCTCGCTGTCTCTACAAAAACACCCACTGGTCCCACTGCCCTGGGCGAGTTAGGGAATTGGACAAAGCAAGGTGTGCTAATATTGGCAAAGTTTTAGATTTCAAGTAGATCAACTTACGGGCCCAGTTTTCCTGAGTCCTTTGAAAACAACATAGACTCAAATATACAGACCAATATCTAAGCTAAATGCTAAATAAGAATACTAAATGGACATTTCAAAAGCTTGGAATTCTCAACACCAAGAAAAAATATGCAGTCCTAAATAAAAACTAGACTTGGCTTTGGGTGAGTCATGTAACGGCGCCTGTCACCAACCCCCCTCGGCACCCCCCCCAAAAAAAAACTTTGTGATGTTTCCAGGGTTAAGAATGCAGAGCTGTGGGGCTGAGAGATGGCTCAAGGGTTTCTAGAGAACCTGGGTTTGGTCCCTGCATGGTGTCTCACAATTGTCTGTAATTACAGTTCAAGTGGGCTCTGCCACCCTCTTGTGGCCATTGTGGGCAGTGCACACATATGATGCACAAACACAGAGGGGCAAAACACTCATGCACATGAAATTTCAAACAAATAAAAGGTGGCTGTCAACAGCCATGCAAACCGCCCTGGCCAGGTTGTGCCTCTGCATTCCTAATTACCATCTCTAAAGGGTTCATGTTTTTCCCATGGCTGATCAATCAGCCTAGTCATCACCAACCTGTCCTTGCCATTATAAGTGAAGTTATTCTGGTCTTCAGGCCTTGAGTGAGCTTTCTGTGTTTGAAAAAGTATTGATTCCAACATCCAAAGACTCAGAACGTGGAAGCTTCGGTTTATTCTCCGCCGTAAAGCATCCCATTCTCATTTTAAGAATTACAGTTGTTTCCCAGAGCTATATTTGTTGTGGAGGTGTTAATTATTTCCTGGGCTAAATCCTGACAGCTGACCTAATTATCACAGGTCCACGCCTGAGGTTGCTTTATTGTGGCTCTGACTCAGCTCCTCTGAGGGACTGACCTAAAACTTCTCTTTTTAAAGCTGGAAAGTGCAATCCTACCATGGATTTACCACCACAGTCCCCATCCTCTGGGCCTTCATCTTCACTCTTATCCTCCAACCCAGTCTGCCCTCAAAGTCGCAACTAGGGGTCAAAAACAGCCTGGCACTCCTCTGTGAAAACCTCTGTTCCCTCAGGAAAAGGAGAAAGAACAAGTGCTTAGGCGCCAGTGGCTCCTGTTAGGTGTAACAACCAATGCTGAGCAAAAGAAAGCACACAGAAAGAAAGACAACCACACTCCAGGACAATTTCCCATAAGCATGGCTGTAGCCAAGGCAATAGCTCATTAGCTTCATAGGGATGAGCCGTCCTGGAGACTGTGAACAGCAGTTGATTTCTTGTCCTGGATGTTGCCTCGCAGTGTTTGCTTTGTGATAGCTCATAGAGGCACAGTCCTGGGACATGCACCACTTCTAGCAAGGTCATTGCACTGGAGCAGAAATGCAGAGGAGGATATGGGAGAAGAAACAAGTGTTAAGCAACCCTTCCCAGGGGCTGATCTCAGGGAAAGAAAGGCTGGTGTTACAAGTGAGCTGTGTTTTATTTACTAAGTGGGGGATTTAAGGGTGTTTATTTTGCTTTTAACAAGAGATTCAAACCTGCTGGGCTGCAAGACTTATCCTACATAAAGCAAGCCTATGGTATCCAGGAGCAGGATAGCACAGCTGCTGGGGGGGGGGGGTGTTCCCTTGTACCTGGGAGAGTGTGAGACAGAGGTGGTTAGAAGGTCCTCAAGCGAAGTGCAGAGGAGGACAACTGAGTCACAGAGCCACAATGTGGAGAGGGCAGTGCTTGGTAAGTGGCATGGTGATGGGACTGGTTATGTTGGCCTTTTGTGTGATCATTTCCGGTCACAGCTCTTTGGGGACAGCCGACAGTGGTGGAGAACACCATGATATGATGTGGATAGAAAAGTCCCTGGCTGTCTCTGGAGAAGGAGGAGGAGAACCTCAAAATACAACAAATTCCTAGAGATGAAAATGTGGATGGAATTCAGAATTAGGGCCACCAGAAAGGTAACTGAAATCCTGTCCATGTGTAGTAAACATTTCATCTTCCCTGGACAGCATCTCTATCTATGAACTGTCAAAGAGGTGAAAATTGCTCAATCTCTCTTTTTAAATTGTTATTTTTTTTGTTGTTGTTATTTTACTTATTTACATTTCAAATGTCGTCTTCCTTCCTGGTTTCCCCTCCACATATCCCCCCCCGCCCCCCCGCCATCAACAATAAGAGAACTTCTTGGGAAATCACCATCCCTGACCCAAGCTGTACAAACTACAGAGCAATAGTGATAACAACAAGCAAACAAAATGAATAGTATTGGTATAGAAACAGACAGGCAGGTCAATGGAATAGAATTGAAGACCCAGAAATAAACATACCTATGGTCACTTAATCTTTGACAAAGGAACTAAAACCATCCAGTGGAAAAAAAACAGTACATTCAACAAATGGTGCTGGTTCAACTGGTGGACAGCGTGTATAATGCAAATTGGTCTATTCTTATCTCCTTGTACAAAGCTCAAGTGTAGGTGGATCTAGGACCTTCACATAAAACCAGATACACTGAAACTAATAGAAGAGAAAAAAGGAAAGAGCCTCAAACTCATAGGCACAGGGGGACATTTCCTGAACAGAACACCAATGGCTCAAGCTCTAAGATCAACTATTGACAAATGGGCCCTCATAAAATTGCAAAGCTCCTGTAAGCCAAAGGACACTGTCAATAGGACAAAATGATAACCTACAGATTGAGAAAAGATCTCTACCAACCCTACATCAGATAGAGGGCTAATATCCAATATTTACAAAGAACTCAAGATGTTAGACTCCAGAGAACCAAATAACTATTTAAAAATGAGGTACAAAGCTAAACAAAATTCTCAACTGAGGAATCTTGAATGGCCAAGAGGCACCTAAAGAAATGTTTGACATCCTTAGTCATCAGGGAAATGCAAATCAAAATGACCCTGAGATTCTACCTCACACCAATCAAAAAAGCTTAAGATAAAACACTCAGGTGACAGCAGATGCTGGTGAAAGATGTGGAGAAAGAGGAACACTCCTCCATTGTTGGTGGGACTGCAAGCTGATATAACCACTCTGGAAATCATCCTCAGAAAATTGGAAATAGTTCTACCTGAAGACCCAGCTATACCACTCCTGGGCATATACCCAAAAGATGCTCCAACATATAACAAGGACACATGCTCCACTATGTTCACAGCAGCCTTATTTATAATAGCCAAAAGCTGCAAAGAACCCAGATGTTGTTCAATAGAAGAACGGATACAGAAAATGTGGTACAGTTACACAATGAAGTTCTATTCAACTATTGAAAACAATGACTTCATGAAATTTGCAGGCAAATGGATGGAACTAGAAAATATCATCTTGAGTGTGGTAACCCAGACACAAAAGAACATGCATGGTATGTACTCATTGATAAGTGGATATTAACCCAAAAGCTCAGGAAACCCATGATACAATTCACAGACCATATGAAGTTTAAGAAGAAGGAAGACAAAAGTGTGGATGTTTCAGTTTTACTTAGAATGGGGAGCAAAATGATCATGAGAGATAAAGGGAGGGAGGCACCTGGGAGGGAAAGATGAGGGGGAGGTAAAAGGGGGACAGGATCAGCTATGGGAAGAGACAGGAAAGACGTAACAAGGATCAGGAAATTGAACAGAAATATGTAACAGTGGTGGGTGGGGAATCTGGTAGAAAGTCCCAGATGCCAGGGAAACAAGAGGTTCCCAGGACCCAACAGGGATGACATTAGCCAACAGTCATTGTTGACATCTTTTCAAATATTTTTCCCTTATGTTGCTCTTTAAGGGCAAGCTAGCTACAACCTCTGCCAATTTTTCTCTCTGGCCACTTATCTTTGCTGTATGAATATGACGAGTGCTTTGCATGTTATGGAAACAAGCCATTTGACAGTCATATTTATTGAAAATGTGTGCATGCATGGGTGGGGATGTGCAAACATGTAGACTTAGGCGTCATTGTAACCCTTTGAAAGGAGTAGCCACTTCATATTTATAAAAATGCATGTCTGTTTTAAGGGCGTTACACCTTCATTTTTAAATTCCTAACATCTATTATATATCGTGGATTGATGTTTTTTGCTAAAGTGCAATACAGCTTTATTCCTGATTTTTCCCCCTCTGAGTGGCTAGCCAGTGACCCCAGTGTCCCGGTTAGATTATCCTGCTTTCCCCTAGCATACTAGAAATGTCAACATTATCCTCCCTGTCTTAAAAAGTGCTTATAATTTGACTTGAGGGACAAGGGTCCTTGAGATCCAGTTGTACTTCATCTACCTAATGACTTGAACCCTTTATTCTCACCCTTGCACGGGGCTCTGAAATCTGTGTCTGAAACTACATCAATCCCAGTTTCCTGCTATGCTTCTGGGTCTTTAACGCATTGATGTCCTTCTTGGACAATATTGACTGGGGGTGGATGTATGCTCAGCAAATAATTAATTAGGTCCCTCACTACTTGTTGTGAAAATGGAGATTGATTACTCTGGGAAGACTCTGTACGTCCCTGGAAATGGCTGGCCTTTGTATATAATGTTACATCCTTCCTTTAAAACTCACAGCCCTCTCCCTGTCTTGTTTGTTTATTTGTTTGTTTGTTTTTCTCCACTGCCCATGCATGCTACTCCATGGTAATGTGGCTGAACCTTCAAGCAAAGTGGTTACCAGAAAGAAGGCCATCACAGTCACTAAAATTAAGTCCATGCTTTTCCAATTTGTCTTCTGAACTGTTTATACAAATATCAACATCAGAGGCCAGTGTGAATGAGTTCTCTCCATGTGACCACAAAGAAACTAAAACATTCACACATCCCTAGTGATGACACAGCCATCACTATGATCTGGTTTACTCTTCAAGCCATTCATCTGCTCTTCTGCTACATCTGCTCCTCCTTCTGCTGCTGCTGCTCAGGCCTTGCTCTTCCTCCACCCTCGGCTTTCCCTTCATCTCCTGTTCTTCCTCCATTCTGCTATCCACTTTGGTGTCAATGTTTTTTTTTTTTAACAAGGTATTACATGTGTGTTATGCGTGTGTGTGTGTGTTGTGAGTTTATAGGTCTTCACAGAGGCCAGAGGAGGGCTTCTGATATCCTGGAGCTGGAGTTATAGGGTGGCTGTGAACTATCTGACATGCGTGACGGAACCAAACTTGGGTGCTCTCAAAGAGCAGGAAATACCACGAGTCATCTTCTCAGCCTCCTGATATCAACAACGTGCAGGCACACAGGGATGAGCCTCAACCTGTTGACGACTGACTGCCGGCGCCATCTCTGCTGATGGTGCTCCCTGCCCTTCCTCCCCCACCCTGTAAGCTTGCCTCCCCTGGCTTCTCCGAATCAAGTCCTTCTGCTTGACTTCCTGTGAGTTTTCTTCCCAGTCAACAGTTCCTGGAAAAGCCTGCCCTGATCAAACCCATCTACACAACTTCACAGGCCTCAGTTCCTGGGGAACGCATGCAGATGAGCTGAGCAGCCTCACTTCACGCTCGTGCTTCTAGGATCTGCCACATTCCCAGAGTTTATTCACCGTTCCACAATCCTCCAAAACAACTGGGATGTTCTTCTCTCTCCTACAATTTTTCCATCCACAGCACTCATATCACCAGTCTGCATCTGACCTGGTGTTTGCTGCCTCCTCCTGTACCCCAGGGGCAGACTACCTCAGAGGTCTCTCAGCAGCCTCTGGCTACTCAGGAACACGGCTCTGTTAACCTCTGTTACACTCCAAAGTCTTCCTTCACCACACCATCATTCCAAACAAGTAGGGAGACATTCAGACGTTTCTCGTTTCCTAAAACGCCTTATCCCAACTCTACATGCTCCATTTTTTTTTTTAGCATCTCCTGATTTGTGCCAGGTAAAGGATATCTACGCATGCTATTTCTTCTCTTTGTCTCTCAACCAGTCCAATCAGGCCGTGACTTCACCAGCCCAACATCACTGTTCACACTGGCACCAGCATTGGCTGGTTGCAGACTACTGACAACTTCTCACCCATCATTCCGCTCTTGCTCCCTGAAGTCTGCATTCTGTCCAACGGTCAGATCACATCCGTCTCCTCCTCCACTGGCTTCTGTCTAGTAAGAAACCAAGGTCCTGACGGAGGCACCTGGAGCCCAACATCATCTGAGTCCTCATATCTCCACCCCCTCCCTCTAGCCCTGCAGATCTCCCTCCATCTACAGGGGCACTGCCAGGTGACAACCTTTCCAGGCCCTGCTCTTTTATCTAAAAAGTTCTTCCCCAGAGCCATTACCTGGCTTGATGTCTCCTATTAGGTTTTTTTGTTTGTTTGTTTTTGTTTTGTTTTGTTTTGTTTTTCTGTATGTCACCTCATCAGAGCATCTCCTCTGACTTCCCTAACTCAAATAACATCCTCCCCCAACACTGCTTCCTTTTTCTTTAGGGTATTTAAGACTGCTCAAAAATAAATGAAAAGACATTTAACATCTACAGCCATTTATTTATAATCCCCCCCGGATCTCCTATTGGATCCACCAGTGCCCAAACCCTTCCTCCTCAACATGCCCCAATGATGCCCTATCCCACAGCCTGGAACTTGACTTCAGGAGTAACCTCTGAGCATCCACGGCCAGATAACTGACATTTTATATTTACTGCTATGTTCATTTCATGAATTTTCTGCTAGACCATTGAGAGATGGGGCCAGAAAATTGACTGCTAAATGAAAAAGATTCAGTAAACACCTAACTATTATTATATTGTTTGCGAAAACATACAAAACCAGGAACCGTATTCATATCATTGGAAAACTAAATATTATTTTAGATACTCAAAATAGAATTAAATTCTTCAGCAATTAAAAAAGGCAAAATCATGGTTTCAATTTTGTAAGAAACCAAAATGTGCCACTACGTGTATAATTTTCATCCTGCATGTTCATGTAATAATATAGAAGGAAACATGTCAGTATGTTATGAGTGGTTACTTTTGTAGTGTTGTTTGTCTGTGTGTTTTGTTTCTGTGAGACGGGGCATCACTATGAAGTTTTGGCTGGCCTGAAATTTGCTATGTAGGTCAGACTGGCCATGAACTCACAAAGGTCTTCCTGCTTCTGCCTCCTCAGTGCTGCTGAGTTTAAGACTTAACAAGAGGGAAAGAGTCCTAAGGGCTCAATGGAACCCACCAAATGCCCTTGCTATTTAGAGTCCTGTGGAGCTGAGAGGAGAGGAACAAGCGACTTTAAGGACTGAGATCTCGCACAGTGTCTTAGTAAGGCACACAGATTGCTAGCAGGCAGACGATACAAGAAATGCCTTGTGCTGTGAGGGTCTGATAGGTGTCAGGAACTTAACAACTGTAGCCTCAATCTTGAACATTAATAAGGAAAGTAATATGGTTATTAATGTAAAAGGAAAGAAATAAAGGGAGGGAAGGAAGTTACCTGGCAGATTCAGAGTGGCCCGATAAAGTTTATGATGTAATTGTGACTTCCGCTCTGGTGTCTACATGTTCCCAAGACGTGTAGCTGCCTCTTGTGAGAGGCTTGCTCGTGTGTCTGAACAGCAGACAAGCATCAGTTATTGGATGATAGAAAGAACAGGCTGTATTCATGACGAAGGGGAGGCTGGAAAGTGGGAAAGAGTGGTATTAGGGACTTGGGGAGGTGGGGCCTGGATATGGGGGAACAACTGCAGACGGCTCCCCTGCTTTTGTGTAAGAGGGAGCAGACCGGTCATGCAGACAGTGAAAAGCAATTTTCAGCTGGAAGTTTGCCACAACTGGTGTGGATGTGACTAGTATTCCGGAGCTCTCAGTAGCAGCTGTAGAAAATACCCAAATGACACAGAGCCAATTCTAGTAGCAGAGATTTAACATTTTAACCCAATTTCTCTAACGCGCTTAATCTGCACTGAGTTGCTGGCCAGGCATCTTTTCATAAGCTAAATACGTCCTCAGTGACCAGACCACTTACACAAACACATGGGTGTTCACCTTTGCTGAGCCTGTCAGGGCTTTGACATGATGTGCCTCGTCACAGAGTGGACTCCTACCCACACTGCTGGAGGGGTAGAGAACTGGTTATACTTTTCCAGCCTTGACTGGACCAGGGTCAAGTTTCT
This sequence comes from Mus caroli, assembly GCF_978045245.1. NCBI lineage: Eukaryota > Metazoa > Chordata > Mammalia > Rodentia > Muridae > Mus > Mus caroli. Next base: position 107,117,240 of record NW_028227258.1, read on the forward strand.
ATATGAAAATATCTTAGCATGCTCTCTCTGAATCTGCCCTCTGCTGACACAATCCCTCCATTTTTGTGCATCTGTAGACTTTCCATTTCGGACAGAATTGACAGCGATACAACATATAAACACATTCTCTACCAGACAAATCCTAGGGTAGGTTTTTTAAAAGCTCTGGGAAGTCTTGTGGCCAGCAATAATATTTACATTGTAATCCAGCCATCTTGATTCACAGGGTGAAGGCAACTGGTGGCCAAGAAAGGAATTCCTTTCTCCATGTTCAATTTCCCACAAGTCTCTAGATAACTGGCAAGGATTTTGAGCTCAGTAGATTCTGCAGGAATTTCTCCCAGGCATGGGGTTGACATTAACCCTTTAAAGCGCCCCTTTGTCATGCCAAGACAATCTGTTTGTATACAGTTTTTCCCCCAATAATATTTTTGCTTCTTAAAAAATAAAAAAGCTTTTTGGGGCTCCCACTTGTCTCTTTCCTTGAATTCAGTCAAAGGCTTTGGGGCATTTTTGCCCAGCATTTGACTTACTTCTGCCACTCTGAAAACGAGCTTACTACTGCATTGGGAAAGGAATGTTACAGAACACCTTCTAGCAACGGGTTCAGAAATCAGGATTTTGGGAGCTGGAAGACGGTTCTGTGACTAAGAGAACGGGTTGCTCCTGCAGAGGACCCAGGTTCAATTCCCAGAACCCACATGGTTGCTCACAAGGATCTGTACCTGCAGCCCCAGGGGATTCAGTGCCCTCTTTTGGCATCTTCAGGCTCCAGATAAGAAAGTGGTGCATACATACACGCAGGCAAGGCACATAGAAACCCTTTTAAAAGTCAGTATTTAGTAATTAAAGATAGTTCAAGTATAGCATCCCACTAGGAGATAAAATCAGCATGTCAATTTGACATTTTTGAATATAGTAAATAAAATAAAATAGACCTCCAGAGTTTAAATCCAGCAGGCTTCTCACTCCTTGCTGTTTCCTGAACATGGGTTTTAACATGGCACAGGGGAGTGCCAGGATGAGCCTAAAGCAGGAGAGAGATCACTACCTTCTTGGCTCTGTCTGTGCACTGACCCCGATTCTCAGTATTTTACTTTTCAGTAGTTCCTAGTTCAAACATGAGTTGAGACTGTGGGGGAAAATAATCTTTGCAACACTTGCAAGGTTGAAACTTGTTTCGGGTGTTTTTAAAATGGTGCAGTTTTGCCTAAGCCCTAAGCCTGAATTTTTAAATCAGGCTCTTATGTTGAGGGCAAGCTAAATGGAATAAGAATTTAATGTTTTATAGAATGCTATCAGTTCTTCTCTCATGCCCATCTCAGAGAAAAATTAAACTGGCAAGAAGTGTTTGTTTGCAAAGACCACTTTTCAAAACAAGTTGACTAGACATTCTAGAAACCCATTTCTCTGAAATCGTACTTAGCACACAGTATACCCGCTTCCTAGTAACCTTCGCGTTGAGAAAAGCATTCTTAAAAAGCTTCATAGGAGTTTGAGAAACACTTAGCAGCATACAAGATCTGTTGTTAAAGCAATCACAGCTGCCCGTGTTCTCCAATTATTTTATTGTTTTCAGAAAGATGATTATCCTGGAATGTAAAACCAACCTTGAAAAACAGAGATAAGGAGTTTCTCAAGTCTTGCACAGGGGGTTCTGTGTTTCCATGGTGATGAAGCCAGCTCTTGATACCAGATTAACAAAGGTGATCCGATGGTTCCTGCTTTGCTTCCTCATACCACATACCAGGGAGCCCACAAAGCGGAGGAGAGCCAGCGGCCAGCAGTACTCCTGCAAGCTCGACAGAAAACTGCCAAGAGGCTCTGGACTGGTATCAGTCCGCCAGGGTTTCCAGTGTTCACTGTTTTACAATGGTAGTCTACTTTATTTTTTATTAGATAATTTCTTTATCTACATTTCAGTGTTATCCCCTTTCCTGGGGAAATAATAATATTTTCCCTCTGAAAACCCCGTATCCCATACCCTCTCCCCCTGCTCACCCACCCACCCACTCCCACTTCCCTGTCCTGGCATTCCCTTACACTGGGGCATCGAGCCTTCACAGGACCAAGGCCCTCTCCTCCCATTGATGACCTACAAGGCCATCCTCTACTACCTATGCAGCTGGAGTCACGGGTCCTTCCATGTGTACTCTTTGGTTGGTGGTTTAGTCCCTAGGAGCTCTGGGGGTACTGGTTGGTTCATATTGTTGTTCCTCCTATAGGGCTGCAGGCTCCTTCAGCTCCTTGGGTCCTTTCTCCAGCTCCTCCATTGGGGACTCTGTGCTCAGTCCAATGGTTGGCTGCGAGCATCCACCTCTGTATTTGTCAGGCACTGGCAGAGCCTCTCAGGAGACAGCTATAACACCTTCTTTACAGTCTTTACTCCCTCTCGATAGATCCTAAATCTAGCTTCCTCTCTTTTAGTGGAGTCAGAATGTTTTGTTTTGTTTTTTTAATAAATCTATAAATGTTTCTAGGTTTGAGGTCAATGAAAAATGACTGCTTACCTATTCATTTTCCATGTCTGCTACAGGTATCTGCATCCATTTAGGTGTATAGGGAGTGTTGAGGTGGGGTAATCAGATATATACAAATATATCTGTCCGTGCAGAGTGCTAGGTACCAGCACTGGAGGTTGTGGCCTGGAAGTTGATCAAACAAGCTCCCTCCCACAACTATGGATAAGTGATTACTCATACAGGAGAACTATCGATCTTTTAGAAATCAAACTGGAATCCCTGATGGACCAGGCATATCATCCCAAGGAATCAGGCAGACCACATGGGAGAGTGACCAAAGGGAGAGTGACCAAAGGGAAGCGAGTCCCATTCAAAGGTTTATTTACGGTGCAACAGATAGCTAGTTGTTCCTTTGTTTACTAGACAAAGACCTGGCATTGTCGAAGCTTAAAAACTCCTAGAAGCTAGAAATAAGGAGAAATTTAGACACACATGATTCAAACAACCAAAACAACAACAACAACAATAACAAAACCCAGCAGCCACTGCTCTCTCTTGTGCTGTCTTTGAGGGGTTTACCCCATATACGTGAAATCTCTGGGAAGCTGTCGCCATAGAACACTGAGAAGCCCAACCAAGTGGCTCCTTGGGATGAATTGTGTAGTAACAGGAAAGGCTGACATCATCTGTCATTCAGGTCTCCTGCCCATACTGTATGTATCTGGATGCAATTAGGTAGCATCCACAAGAGCAACCTGCCACACTGCAAATAACAATTAGGGCTGTTACTCTTTCATGACATTCTGCCAAGTATAGCTTTCCTAGTTTCTCAATGAACTTCATTCCTAGCCACAGAAGATGGAAGCACAGGGGTCTGCCTTCATCCTTTGCTCCTCCACATTGGATATCTACCACATCTTGCTAATTCTACCACTAACTGGAACCTAGAAGCGATCGTTTACTCTAGGCAATCTCCTTGTACATTTTTTCATTAAGAAAAGAATACCATACTGTCTCATGACCTGCCAGCTTGGTTTTTAAAAGAAAATCCTGGAGCGGGAGAGGTGGGATATCAGTGGATAAGTGTTCAAAACTGAACACGACTATGTGTGCCTGTAACACCTGCTTAGAGGGGTGGATACAAAAGGAATCTAAGAGCTGGCCTGCCTGCCTGCCAGCCTAGATGAACCAGAAGCTATGGGTTCGATGAACAGCCCTGGCTCAAGGCAATAAGGCAGACCGCAATGGAGAATGACACCGGACATCCTTCTCTGGCCTCTGCATGTGTGCACACAGGCATATGTGCCTGCATATCCACGTGCATGCACCACAGACAGATAACATATAACCATGCACAAAATGAAAATAAAATCCTACAGGCTGAGGCCGGCTAAGATTTGGTTGAGAGATGAGCTTATCTGGAAGAGCATAATTTATTAAAAATAAAATTCTCACCTAGAAGATTTTGGACACTTGCATGAAGTTTAGGAGTCTGGAACTGGCTGTTGTATGTGACTATCCTCTGACTGCAACTGCCATCTTGGGAATTCAACACTGCCTTGACCGTACATGGCTTTGCGGAGGGGCTAGAGTATATAGGCTGAGGAAGACCAGAGAAAGGGTGCTCCCTATAGGTAGCCACAGGACAGCCATCATCCCTAATAAAGTAGTTTTAGGTACAGCCTTTGCTGGTGGGACACCAACACCCCTGAAATGATCTCTTACCTGTGCTTTGTAAGGAAGCGTAATGAAGTCATTGGCTCCTCAGAGAGAACTTTGGGGACCTGCACCTTTGTCTGTAGTTGGGATCTTGGGAGAAGTAGTTCCCATGTTTCCCCCAGGGATGGAATTTTAGCATCAACAGCCTCGAATAAAAAGACTTTAAGTATGAGTCGGGCAGGCTCCTGTTCACATTGCAAGGAAAATGGGGATGGAGAGAGCAATGAGCGGAAAAATGGCTCCTGGAGTCATGCCCAGTGAGTCTTTTCTCCTGGAATCCCCGGCCATCGCCTCTCTCAGAATCCAGGTATTGACCCGGAAATACCCCCCCCCCCATTCAAGCAGCATGTCCAGCAGTAAAAGAGGCCAGCCAAGGATGGAACATTGCTTACAGAATCCAACACATCTCAACAACTTCTCTTCCAATAGCAAAGCAACTGCAGCTGGGACTATTGACCCTCATTATCCATGTAAGAGGCATAGAACCTTTGTTGGACACAATCCTTCACACCGTGCACCCCAAATCCACAGAGTTTGTCATTTTGGCATCTTCAAAGAATTTATAACCAGAAAAAAAGCCAAAGTAATTATTAAGTTTCTCAAAAGCTTAATGAAATCAAATTCCTTGCACACTATTATTAAAAGAGAAAACATTTTATTAAACAAAACAATGGATTACAGGGTAAACCTAGACACTTTAACAATAAAACTTTTGTGTAAGAACATTTCAGTGAAATATAAAACAGCCATCCTTCTCTCCCCTTGTTTCCAACAGTTGCTCAATCGCCCTGTTAAGGAAAGGACAGAAATGTGTGGGTTCAGCAAGGAAAGTAATGCCTCCTGGCTGCCATTCTACTCACAAGCCTGTAAAACCCAGCGGAAAGCACAGCAATCTACCCACATCGCCAACCGGGCAGGGCTGCCGCTCCTTATCTCCTGCTTATCTTAGTTTGGATAATGACGGAAGAAGGGGGCTCTTTCAAATGCCAATCTAGAAAAGATACCAACAGAAATCAATGACAGAGCCAATCACCAGGCTGCAGGAGCCATGCGTGCTGGCCTGCCTGGCCGTAGACGCTTACATCCACATGGGCCTTCTTTGTAGTATGGTTTTCACAGTAATGTCACAATTACTTTTTGGTAGAATTAATGTGTGTGTGGGTCACTTGGGTTGCCGCTGCTTGCAGCTCTCTGGCCAGGGAAATCCCAACATGGATGAAGATGCCTGAGAACACAAGGCTCTCACTGTCATCAACAATCTTTCTATGCACCTTTGGATGGTTCTAGCACATTTATCAGACAACGGGGTCAGCAGATTTCAAGTATCTTTCTTTGTCCCTTCTTCCTCAACTGAACAACTGTGCCCGGCACGTGGTCTAGAATATGAGCCCCACACATGGACTGTTAATACCACCCAGACTGTTGGGAGGGAGAAGTGCACATTAATTGAGTTTAGTCCATTCTTACAATGTCACAAATGCATTTCTGCATCATGAAAGTTAATAAACTAACATCAGGCAACCAAACCTACATATTTTCAAATATTAATTTTTCTTAAAAGTAACTACTGTCGTGAGGCTGCGGAGATGGCAGAGCAGGTGGCTGAGAGGCCTTGTGATCTGAATCTGACGCACGGAATCCACGAAAGATGCTGGCCGAGGCAGCGCGAGAACTGGCTGGAAGCTCATGGCCTGGAGTGCACTGCAGCAGAGACAAGAGAGAAGCCTCAGCAGGGAAGAAAGGAAGAAACAATTCCCAAGAGTTGTCCTCTGACCTCCACATGTGCACTGTGGCGAGCACACAGACACACATGCACACAAACATGAACACATACATATTTCAAAAAACAAAACACAATGAAAATAACAAAAATAATGATTTTTATGATAACTCTACACATAAGGTAAGTACATGTCAGCAACTAGAAACTAAAGTGAAGAGATGCCCTTCACTCTCTAGTGCTGGCCAGCCACCCACACTTCTCTGCTCAGCTCTGATTCCAGACCCCCTGGGAGGTTAATTCTTTGTCTCAAGATCTTGGCTTAGACCGCAAGTATTTCTCCATGGGTCAGCAGTAACTAACTCAACTATATGTCCTCTATCATCATGCTTCAACCCATACCACAGCTGCCTGCTTCTCTGGTTGTATCCCGGACACTTCATGAGTGTGAGCATAATGTCTGTAGACACTACTTCCCCAGAAATACCAGTAAGCACAGATTCAAAGCATGATGGAGCCCAAATGACTGGTGCATACAAACCGGTATTTGAACTCTGTCTAATGGAAAAAGAGGATGGGTTTTAATCCAGTGAGGGAATCTACTGATGCCGAGAGACAACAGAGGCTGTTAGGGGTCAGCTGAGAATGAAGAACAAAGAATGGGCTGTCACATCCAAGGAATTCCGAGTAGAAGCACAGAGGAGAGGGAGAAGTAACTAGATCCAAAAAAGTCAGTTTCCACCTGGTCACCTAATGCTAGACTAGCTAGGCCACATCCAGATTCATGACAGCAGACATCCAGACACCGGGTCTGCAGCGTGGAGAATAGGGGACTGGGTTAACTACAGCAATTATCACCGTTCACATAGTGACTTAGAAACCAGCTCAGCTCTTGTGGTGCAAGCTGAGCTTTGAGACCAGGGCATTAACAGCCGAGTGTGGCTCAGGGCCTTTGGAGGCTTGAGAGGTTCCAGTGTCACCCACAGACCACAGAAGTCTCTTACTCACTTACCAGGCAGTTGGGACTGGTTGGGCATGCTGGGCAAAGCATGGCATTGCAGTGCTGAGGAATAAAGTTGGACACACTGGGTGCAGTAGGTGGTAAATAAGTGGAAATGTTCTGATTTGTCCTGGCAACTGCCTCATGGGGAGAGACAGGTCCAGAAGTGTATTTGACAGAGTGGAAGGAATTCAGAGAGAGGTCCGTGCTGGGGACGCGAGTCTTATAAAGATCCTCAATAGAGCTCTCGGGAACAGAGCCTGGCTGACCTGTAACAAGAAGGAAAACAGGTATCTGTGAGCACTGTGCTCACCTCTGTGGCTCTCACTACCGTATTGGAAATGCATGGCTTTCTATCTCATTTCCTCGTATTGACACAGCTACTGCACTTAACCACTGGTGGATAACCCAGTGCCTATTCCTGTAACAGCTCGATACAAACACTGCAGGTTAGCATTCGTGTATCTCAAGAGATTTCAGAGGCCAGGCATCGGTGTGTGTGTGTGTGTGTGTGTGTGTGTGTGTGTGTGTGTGTGTGTGTGTGTGTGTGTGTGATTGGCTACCATCATAACCAAACTGACCATCTGTTCTGGTTAGTTTTATGTTAACACAACACAAGCTGGAGTCATCTTGGAAAAGGGACTCCCAATAAAGAACATTCTTCCCAAAGAGTAGCAAGTCCACAGTACATTTTCTTATTGATGTGGGAGGGCCAGCTCTGGGCTAGCGGTCCTGGGATTAGAAGGAAGCAAGAAGAAAAAGCCAGGGAGCAGCACTCTTCCATGACCTCTAATTCAGTGCCGGTCTCCAAGCTCCTGCCCTGAGCTCCTGCTCCAACAGCCTTACAATGCAAGCTGTCCGATGAAACAAACCCTTCCCTCCCCCAAGCTGAGTTTTGGTCATGGTGTCTCACCATAGCAATAGAACCCCTAACTCCACGCCTCTAAAGCAAGGAAGAACATGAGAGAAACAAAACAAAACAAAGACACAAAAAATAAATACATTAAGCTACAAAGAAAACTTGGCTTATTTTTTTCTTACAAGTAAAGTAGGTTAGACCAACACACAGTTATATTTTAGTTCTACAAAGTAGCTAGAATTCAAAGATTTGTAAAACATGTAATGCTTTAAAAGTAGTCTCCAGGGCTGGAGCACTGGCTCAGTGTTAAGAACACAGCCCACTGCTGTAGAGGACTGAGCTAGGTTTCCAGCACACACAACAAGCAGCTCACAACTCCAACTCCAGTTCCAGATGCTTCAACACCCTCTTCTGGCCTCCACAGGTACTGCAGATACATGGTACATATGCATACAAGCAGGGAAACACTCGCACACATAAAATAGATAAATGTTTTTTAAAGTTAAGAGATAAAAATGGGATGACCAATCTAGAGGGAAAAATTATATACAGTTCTAGCATAACTGTGTCTTTCCCCGAGTGGTCTCTCTGGGTGATGTAATTTCACAAAACATTCAAGTACAGAAAATCCTGAACATGCTGTCATCAACAGTTTTTACAGAACATAAACAGTGTTTTGTATAAAGGTATATCATTAAGAGGCCCTGAGCATGGCCCCACCTTAATTTGGATCACTTTAATCCTTCCACGTCACACTGAGCCACGGGCACTCTGAGTAGCTTAATTGCATTCTTTTATGTTCCCCTAGTCTCCTCCAATCTCCCAGGTGATAAAGAGAAAGGCCTAAATAGACCACTGAAGTGTCCTGCATTTATTTCCCTAACTTCAGGACCAAGGAGGGCTGTGTTCTAAGTTGGCCCCTTCTCTTCTGACTTTGGACACAACCGTAGAAATATCATTTGTCCCAGAACTGCCCCTGTTCCCCTAGACATGCATGGCATGTCTCTGTGCATGGCATGGGGCATCTATTGTGCTCTTAGACACACTAAGCAGTGCAGTTTGCTTTTGTGATCCTGTCTGCCACTGAGTTTCATACAAAGAAGGACTGCATCTCATCTCTCCATGCACTGCCATTGGAGGCAGGGATGCCAAGCTGAGAACCAGAAGACAGTTTTGCAATTAGTTGGGAGAGTGAAAGTCAAGGATATTCCCAGCACGGGGGGATACCACGACAACACAATTCTTAGGGGGAAGGAATCAGAAAGAGTTACAAAAGGCACTGAGGACAGGAGACTTCCTGTCACTCAGCACCAGCCACTCGATTAGAAGGTCTGCATTTTACTGGCTCCTCCATGAGGAGAGTAGCCTTCAGGAACACTAAAAGCCACACACTGGACCTTGATTCTTTCCCTCCAGCTTGGTTCATTCCCACCATTATTTCCATAACTATGTGGGAATGCCAAAGACTGCCAAAAATATAACAGAAGGGCCTCTGGAAGGAGGGTTGCCTATGTCCACATGCGTATTTGTAGTATATGTATTTCTTGACCTCCACTGCTCTAGTGTGGTTGCTCTACTAAAACTATAGCTATGAATAAAGCGGGAGGGGAAACTTCCTGCCTTCATGGAGCTGCACTGTAATGGAAGAAGGCAGCCAATAACAAAGCACACACGTTAAGAGCACAGGTGGTGAGTACCCTGAAGACAAGTCCAAGTGGAAACGTGGGCAAAGAGTGGGCTATACTGTGTGTACACACAGGAAAGAGTGCCTTTAACTAGGTGGTCCAGACGGACTCAGAGTAGAGCCTCTAAATAAAGGCCTGGGAGAAGTAAATAAATGAAGGTCCTAAATGCTCAGCACAGCATCAGCACTGATACAGTGAGCATGGTCAGTCCTCTGCATCACCGAGCTGGGGATTAACTAACCATGGAGTCAAAGGATTTGTTCTCTGTTTTAAAATCAACTACAGTGAGGCTATACAAAACATGGACAGACTTGGTTCTTTAAACAATGTAATGTAACAACCATCTGTGTACATTTACATTGTATATCAGGTATCATCCAACCCACAACAGACTCTAAATAAGCAGCAGTATATGCCCAGCTTATATGCAAATGATATTCCATTTTATAGAAGGGACTTGAGACTCTGAAGAGCTGGTATCTGCAGAGGGACTTAGAACCAACCCTACATGGGTATAAGTTCTACTATGTAAATCCTGCTCTGATTCCTAGTCCCCTGCTTTGTGATATCCTACTGTGTGAATGGTGCCATGCTTGTCTCTGCCATCTCAGACTAAATCGTCTAGCATTAGGAGTTAAGTGGTTCCTTCCTGGGGTCTCTCTGTCAGGAATTCTGCCACAGTGACACAAAAGGAACTAAAATACTCAATTTAAGTACTTCAAGATGGTGAAGCCAGGACTCACTGGGCAATGTTTCAACTCCACGTGACCACGTGATTATACAGGAGATGAATAGGGAGTCAGGGGGGCCAGGGGCTGCAGAGCCTTTCTTCACATGCTCTGTGAGCTACAGTGTTAGGCACTGCTCACCTCTCACTGCTCCCTCCAAAGCTCCTCCTCCAGCAGTCATGGAGTACACATTCAGGCCCCGATCAGCCAGGAGCTGAATCTCTTGCACAGGTGAGAAAGCGCTGGTCAGCATGGCATCTTCCCTGGGAAGACAAGAAAGATTCACTTCACACATCCCTCCAGGTAGACAATACCAACAGTGCTGGATTCAAAGGCTTTTCTGAACTGTGTTTTAAAAGATGTGTTTAACTGGGTCACCTTGGGTGCAGAGTCGGCGGACACACCTAAGGTCCCTAGAGGACTTTCCACACAATCTTAGGACCTCTGGTGAGTGGAACACAACTTCTGTTCCAATCCAATCATGTGGGACCTGAGACAGCATTAGGGAAACAAAAAACCCCGCCTGACCAGGGTCACAAGTCCCTTCCGGTCTGCGTCAGCACCGGATCACCTTGGGCTCATAGTCGGCAGACACTCCCAAGGTCCCTAGAGGATTTTCCACACTATCTTAGGAACACTGATCAGACAGCTCCACGCTCCTAAAAGTAGACACCACTTCCAAGGCACTGCAACATGCCCAGGATCTTTGACAACAGGATCCCAGGATAAAAAGAGCTTGGTCACACCAGTATCTCAGGGTCTCAGAGGAACTTGACTGCCAAGAACTCTGACACACCCAGAATCTCAGGTTCACAGGAGCCCACAAGCAAAGGATTACAGAGAAAGCTGGACTCTAAGGAGCCCTGAATCAACTGGGATTATAGGAAAGACAGGCTCTAATCAGATATATTGAGGACAACAAATACTTGAGATAATGAGATGGCAAGAGGCAAGCGTAAGAACAGAAGCAACAGAAACCAAAGGTACTTGGCATCATCAGAACCAAACTCTACCACCATAACAAGTCCTGGATACACCATCACACCAGAAAAGCAAGACATGGATCTAAAGTCACTTCTTATGATGATGATGGAGGACCTTAAGAAGGAAATAAAGGAAGATACAGGTAAACAGCTAGAAGCCTTTAAAGAGGAAACACAAAAATGCCTTAGAGAGTTACAGGAAAACAATACCAAAAAGGAGATGGAATTAAACAAAACCAACCAGGATCTAAAAAGGGAACAAGAAACAAAGAAAACCCAAAGAGAGACAACTCTGGAGATAGAAACCCTAGGAAAGAAATCAGGAAACATAATCAGCAACAGAATTCAAGAGATGGAAGAGAGAATCTCAGGTGCAGAAGATTCCATAGGGAACATGGACACAACAATCAAAGAAAATGGAAAATGCAAAAAGATCCTAACTCAAAACATCCAGGAAATCCAGGACAAAATGAGAAGACCAAACCTACGGATAATAGGAGTAGATGAGAATGAAAATTTTCAACTTAAAGGGCCAGCAAATATCTTCAACAAAATTATAGAGTAAAACTTCTCATACCTAAAGAAAGAGATGCCCATGAACATACAAGAAGCCTACAGAACTCCAAATAGACTGGACCAGAAAAGAAATTCCTCCGGATACATAATAATCAGAACAACAAATGCACTAAATAAAGACAAAATATTAAAAGCAGCAGGGAAAAAGGTCAAGTAACATATAAAGGCAAGCCTATCAGAATTATACCAGACTTTTCACCAGAGACTATGAAAGCCAGAAGATCATGGACAGAACAGATGTTATACAGACACTAAGAGAACAAAAATGCCAGCCCAGGCTATTATAGACAGCCAAACTCTCAGTTACAATAGATGGAGAAACCAAAGTATTTCATGACAAAACTAAATTTACACAGTATCTTTCCATGAATCCACCCCTTCAAAGGATAATAACAGAAAAAAAAAACAAGGACAGAAACTACGCCCTAGAAAAAGCAAGAAAGTAATCCTTCAACAAACCTAAAAGAAGACAGCCACAAGAGCAGAATCCCAACTCTAGCAACAAAAATAACAGAAAGCAACAATTACGTTTCCTTAATATCCCTTAATATCAATGGACTCAATTCCCCCAATAAAAAGACATAGACTAACAGACTGGCTACACAAACAGGACCCAACATTTTGCTGCTTACAGGAAACCCATCTCAGGGGAAAAGACAAACACTACCTCGGAGTTAAAGGCTGGAAAACAATTTTCCAGGCAAATGGTCTGAAGAAACAAGCTGGAGTAGCCATTCTAAAATCGAATAAAATCGACTTCCAACCCAAAGTTATCAAAAAAAGACAAGGAGGGGCACTTCATACTCATCAAAGGTAAAATCTTCCAAGAGGAACTCTCAATTCTGAGTATCTATGCTCCAAATGCAAGGGCAGCCACATTCATTAAAGACACTTTAGTAAAGCTCAAAGCACACATTGCACCTCACACAATAATAGTGAGAGACTTCAACACCCCACTTTCAGCAATGGACAGATCATGGAAACAGAAACTAAAGAGGGACACAGTGAAACTAACAGAAGTTATGAAACAAATGGATTTAACAGATATCTACAGAACATTTTATCCTAAAACAAAAGGATATACCTTCTTCTCAGCACCTCATGGTACCTTCTCCAAAATTGACCGTATAATTGGTCACAAAACAGGCCTCAACAGATACAAAAATATTGAAATTGTCCCATGCATCCTATCAGATCACCATGGACTAAGGCTGATCTTCAATAACAACATAAATTATAGAAAGCCAACATTTATGTGGAAACTGAACAACACTCTCTTCAATGATACCTTGGTCAAGGAAGGAATAAAGAAAGAAATTAAAGTCTTTTTAGAGTTCAATGAAAATGAAGCCACAAGATACCCAAACTTATGGGACACAATGAAAGCATTTCTAAGAGAAAAACTCATAGCTCTGAGTGCCTCCAAAAAGAAACTAGAGAGAGCACACATTAGCATCTTGACAACACACCTAAAAGCTCTAGAACAAAAACAAGCAAATTCACCCAAGAGGAGTAGATGGCAGGAAATAATCAAACTCAGGGGCGAAATCAACCAAGTGGAAACAAGAAGAACTATTCAAAGAATCAACCAAATGAGGAGCTGGTTCTTTGAGAAAATCAACAAGATAGATAAACCCTTAGCCAGACCCACTAGAGGGCAAAGGGACAGTATCCTAATTAACAAAATCAGAAATGAAAAGGGAAACATAACAACAGATCATGAAGAAACCCAAACCACCATCAGATCCTTCTACAAAAGTCTATACTCAACAAAACTGGAAAATCTGGATGAAATGGACAAATTTCTAGACAGATACCAGGTACCAAAGTTAAATCAAGATCAGATTAATTACCTAAACAGTCCCATATCCCCTAAAGAAATAGAAGCAGTCATTAATAGTCTTCCAACCAAAAAAATCCCAGGACCAGATGGGTTTAGTGCAGAGTTCTATCAGACCTTCAAAGAAAATCTAATTCTAGTTCTTCTCAAACTATTCCACAAAATAGAAACAGAAGGTACTCTACCCAATTCATTCTATGAAGCCACAATTACTCTGATACCTCAACCACAGAAAGACCCAACAAAGATAGAGAACTTCAGACCAATTTCCCTTATGAATATCAATGCAAAAATACTCAATAAAATTCTCCCTAACCGAATCCAAGAACACAGCAAAACAATCATCCATCCTGACCAAGTAGGATTCATTCCAGGGATGCAGGGATGGTTTAATATACAGAAATCTATCAATGTAATCCACTATATAAACAAACTCAAAGACAAAAACCACATGATCATCTCGTTAGATGCTGAGAAAGCATTTGACAAAATCCAACACCCCTTTATGATAAAAATCTTGGAAAGATCAGGAATTCAAGGCCCAAACCTAAACATGATAAAAGCAATCTACAGCAAACCAGTAGCCAACATCAAAGTAAAAAAGTGAGAAGCAATCCCACTAAAATCAGGGAGTAGACAAGGCTGCCCACTTTCTCCCTACCTATTCAATATAGTACTTGAAGTCCTAGCCAGAGCAATTAGACAACAAAAGGAGGTCAAGGGGATACAAATTGGAAAGGAAGAAGTCAAAGTATCATTATTTGCAGATGATATGATAGTATACATAAGTTACCCTAAAAATTCCACCAGAGAACTCCTAAGCCTGATAAACAGCTTCAATGAAGTAGCTGGATATAAAATTAAACTCAAACAAGTCAATGCCCTTTCTCTACACAAAGGTCAAACAGGCTGAGAAAGAAATTAGGGAAACAACGCCCTTCACAATAGTCACAAATAATATAAAATACCTTGGTGTGATTCTAACTAAGGAAGTGAAAGATCTGTATGATAAGAACTTCAAGTCTCTGAAGAAAGAAATCAAAGATCTCAGAAGATGGAAAGATCTCCCATTCTCATGGATTGGCAGGATTAACATTGTAAAAATGGCTATCTTGCCAAAAGCAATCTACAGATTCAACACAATCCCCATCAAAATTCCAACTCAATTCTTCAACAAATTAGAAAGGGCAATTTGCAAATTCATCTGGAATAACAAAAAACCTAGAATAGCAAAAACTCTTCTCAAGGACAAAAGAACCTCTGGTGGAATCACCATGCCTGACCTAAAGCTGTACTACAGAGCAATTGTGATAAAAGCTGCATGGTACTGGTATAGCGACAGACAAGTAGACCAATAGAATAGAATTGAAGACCCAGAAATGAACCCACACACCTATGGTCACTTGATCTTGACAAGGGAGCTAAAACCATCCAGTGAAAAAAAGACAGCATTTTCAACAAATGGTGCTGGCGCAACTGGTGGTTATCATGTAGAAGAATGTGAATTGATCCATTCCTATCTCCTTATACCAAGGTCAAATCTAAGTGGATCAAGGGACTCCACATAAAACCAGAGACACTGATACTTATAGAGGAGAAAGTGGGGAAAAGCCTTGAAGATATGGGCACAGGGGAAAAATTCCTGAATAGAACAGCAATGGCTTGTGCTGTAAGATCGAGAATCGACAAATGAGAACTCATAAAATTGCAAAGCTTCTGTAAGGCAAAAGACACTGTCAATAAGACAAAACGGCCACCAACAGATTGGGAAAGTATCTTTAACAATTCTAAATCAGATGGGGGACTAATATCCAATATATATATAAAGAACTCAAGAAGGTGTACTCCAGAAAATCAAATAACCCCATTAAAAAATGGGGTACAGAGTTAAACTAAAATTCTCTCCTGAGGAATACGGAATGGTCGAGAAGCACCTGAAAAAATGTTCAGCATCCTTAATCATCAGGGAAATGCAAATCAAAACAACCCTCACAACAGTCAGAATGGCTAAGATCAAAAATTCAGGTAACAGCAGATGCTGGCGAGGATGTGGAGAAAGAGGAACACTCTTCCATTGCTGTTGGAATTGCAAGATTGTACAACCACTCTGGAAATCAGTCTGGCATTTCCTCAGAAAATTGCACATAGTACTACCGGAAGGTCCAGCAACACCTCTCCTGGGCATATACCCAGAAGATTTTCCAACTGGTAATAAGGACACATGCTCCACTATGTTCATAGCAGCCTTATTTATAACAGTCAGAAGCTGGAAAGAATCCAGATGCCCCTCAACAGAGGAATGGATACAGAAAATGTGGTACATTTACACAATGGAGTACTACTCAGCTATTAAAAAGAATGAATTTATGAAATTCCTAGGCAAATGGATGGACCCGGAGGGCATCATCCTGAGTGAGGTAACCCAATCACAAAAGAACTCACACGATATGTACTCACTGATAAGTGGATATTAGCCCAGAAACTTAAAATACCCAAGATACAAGTTGCAAAACACATGAAACTCAAGAAGAAGGAAGACCAAAGTGTGGTCACTTTGCCCCTTCTTAGAATTGGCAACAAAACACCCAGGGAAGGAATTACAGAGACAAAGTTTGGAGCTGAGAATAAAGGATGGACCATCTAGAGACTGCCACACCCAGGGATCCATCCCATAATCAGCCTCCAAATGCAGACACCATTGCATATGCCAGCAAAGGACCCTGATATAGCTGTGAGGCTATGCTGATGCCTGGCGAACACAGAAGTGGATGCTCACAGTCAGCTATTGGATTGAACACAGGGCCCCCAATGGAGGAACTAGAGAAAGTACCCATGAAGCTAAAAGGGTCTGCAACCCTACTGGAGGAACAACAATATGAACTAACCAGTACCCCCCTCCCCCAGATTTCGTGTCTCTAGCTGCATATGTAGCAGAAGATGGCCTAGTTGGCTATCATTGGGCAGAGAGGCCCCTTGTTCTTGCAAACTTTATATGCCTCAGTACAGGAGAACACCAGGGCCAAAAAGTGGGAGTAGGTAGGTAGGGGAGTGGGGCTGGGAGTGTATGGGGGACTTTTGGGATAGCATTGGAAATGTAAAATAAGAAAATACCTAATTAAAAAAAAAGATGTGTTTATAGGTATGAGTGTTTGTCTGCATGTACATCAGTGTACCATACCTATGCAGTTCCTTCAGGGACCAGAAGAGGCCATCAGGTCCTATGGAACTTGAGTTACAGTTGGTTGTAAGTTGCCATGAGTGTGCTAGGAACTGAACCCAGGTCCTCTGCAAGAGCAGTAAGTGCTCTGAACTCCCAAGCCGTCTCTCCAAGGTCTTTAAAGCCTTTCTATTAGACAAGATCTAACAAACCCTGACAAGTCTCAGCTACTGATTATTTAAGTATAACGTAGTGGTACTTGGGACCTTTGAGGATCCTTCAAAAGTTGTTTCTGTTTCTCTTTGCTTGCATAGACTTATAAGACTTGAGTGAGGAAGTCATTCCTTGGCATGTCACATTTTGTACCTGTGAGTTTCAGGACTGTGTACTAACTAGTCCTAGATGCTCCATAGCCCTCAACCCCTGTAGAGGATTATAGAATCCATTCTGACGCCGCTGGACATGCAGAGTCACTAAGATGGAGTCAAAAGTCCCCATTTTAAGGTTCTCAGGGCTAACAGGGTGTGTGTCATAGGATGGAAGCCCACAGCCCTAGGGATACGGGATGTGTTCATCACAGTAATAAGATGATCAGAACTGGCAGTGGGAGACAGTCGTGAATCCCTAACAAATATGTATGTTTCCAGTTCCTGTACCATCATCCAGCATGAACAAGGAGGGAAAACAACACACAGACTGTGGATTCACATGCTCTTGCCATACCTCTGTGACGTGGCTGAGAATGGAAGAAACAGCTCGATGGGCATCTGTCTTTTAGAAAACCTTCTATTTCTCTGAATGGCTTCTGTAATCTAAACAAGTACAAAGATGCATCTGTAAAACAGACCTACAGGCACATGATGTGCAATTACAGAAACACGTGTAAAACAGACCTACAGACACACAGGTGGATGTGCAGTTACAGGGACAAAAATAAAAACTGCTGAATGGAAGCATGAATAGGACTTGAGAAACTGAGTACCTGGGCCATAATGGCTGGAGAGAGAGACTCCCGGACCTGCTTCACATAATCAACTGTGGCCTCAATGACTGATGCCACATCGCTCTTCCTCCCCTTGACGTATGGCAGGAGAGTGCGCAGCTGCTCACAGCAAGACTTGATGCGTTCTCTGTACAAATGGTTGTATGAAAAGAACGAAGCGTTACCTCCTCTGTTTTATCTGCAGGGACAATTCTTTTTCCTGGGGTTCTGTGGAAATGGACTGTCTCTATCTTCATCTGACCCCTGTTTAAGAGGAAGGCCATGTTCCCATCGGCCAAGAGCCATTCACAGCTCCTGAAATCAAAACCCCCAGGGTCCCCGCTCAAAGGGACAACTGCCAAAGTACAGAGTCTGTGCCATGCCAGCCCCAGCTCCCTCAACCAGGCCCACTGCTGTGGTGCCCAGACAGTACAAGCACACCGCTCAGCCCATGAAGATCTGCAGACACTCTGCCGTCATGAAAGAATCACATGACATATAGACATCATTTTGTAAATTCACAGTAGAAGCTGAGTGGGCCAGAAGAGTCAGGATCTAGGTTTGGAGCATATTTTTACCAAGAAATAAATCATTTGTGTGTGTGTCACAGATCATGCTGTGGTCTGAGCGGGAGGAAAGCAAGAAGATAGTTTTCCTAAACAGATGAACAAGGCAATGTCCAGGCTAGCATCCAAAGGACACTAAATCTCGAATGTGTCTCAGGAGAGACACATGGAAGATGTAGATCTAATTGATTCAAAATCGATTCAAGCCCTTGGCATTTCTCCCTTAGCACTTGCTTTGTCCAGTCACAGCCTTGACCTGGGCAGGGTGACTAACTAACAATCACTATCTGGAATCTTAGGAAAGTCCCTAAATTTCTCTTAATTTCAGAATAGAAGAAAAACAGACTAAAAATATCTCTCATTTGGCATATGTAAGGGTAGAAAATAAGCGGTAGTTTTAATGGGCTTCGGGGTCTTTGGGACTCTGCAGAGTTGTCTCAAGAACTATCCTAGCGGGGAAGCACTGTGGAGCCAACGCTGGACACTTGGAAGGCTTTGAATGTTTCACACAGAAAGACTTCACTTACAAAAGAATCTAAGATAAAACACACAGCAGAGTCTCTGTGGGCACAGTCTCAGTTGAGTACGAGAAGTTGCCTAATAGTGAATTATGGCAAGTCAGATCTTCAGAATTTCATTGGCAGTGGGAATAATATGTTAGAAGCAAGAATGAAATACAAAACGGGCTGAAAGCAAAGACATTAAGCCATTGTTATCTATAGCTGACTCAGCTGTTGACAATAATTTCCGCCTTTTCTATAGTTCTGCTAGATAGATGTATGTCACTTTCACAATGAAAAATGCCGTTGCATATGTTCGGTGTGTATTAAGAAAACTTCTGAATACACAGGGAACTTAGGGGAACTGAAAATGAATACTTCTATTCCCACCACTTAGAATCGTTACTGCTCTCCCATCAGGCTGTGGCAGTGGCACCGACTCAGCTCTTTAGTCCCTCTCGGTGACCACATGCAGGATGGGTGGCATATGTTCAGTGGTCACATTCACTAGTTTCATCCCGACTTTTAGAAGTTTGAAAGTTATGGGATCTGTGGAAGTGGTTTCTCTGTGTGAAGAAATAACCCAGCGACCACAGGTTCCACGGCCACTCACCGTCTCAGCTTTTCTTTGGTTGAGTGAAGAAAAGAAGCCTGTTTGCTTTTGTCTAGACTCGACAACGGGGCCTTTAATCCAAGTCTAGCGTCATTCTTCAGCAGTTCAGAGCTACAAGCGAGAATCATGTCACATATTAAAGAGAAAGATTGCCGGGCAACTTTCTGTCAATTTCAAGCAGTAATTCACTAATCAGCCAGAGAGTGTCTCCTGCCTCATACAAAAGAGGGGAATATATTAAAATCACTGTACCTGACACATTTGGTACAGAATCTTTTCCTTCAGTTCTCAAAATATCATAAATCCGATGATTAAAATTCTAAAATGCACTGATTAAATACAAATATAATCAGGACTAAGACAGTCTTGTCTTATCAGTCATGGCTATTCTAAATTCCAAGCAGTCACTGGCAACACATTTTTTAACTTCATGGTGTTGTAAAAGCATCACCCACCAGTCCATTTCTCCCTCCAGCTGTATTTGATAATTACCTATCCTAGGTGATGCGTAGACAACCTGCTATATAGCAGACTGATTAAGATGGCTCCTACTCAACTGTGAACTAACTTTAAGTGTTCTAAGGCTGTTACAGGGCAAGCTATGATGGCAGGCAGATTGAATGTAGTTTTTACTCACAATTGTTTCTACTGGGTCTTACAGTCCCACTGTAAATCACACCACAGCTGTATTTACCCTTTAAAAGGCTTATGGGGCTAGAGAAATGGCTCAGTGATTAACAGCACTGGATGGACCTAGATTCAATTTCCATCACCCATATGGTGGATGGTGGTTCATAACCATCTGTAACTTCATTTCCAAGGTATCTGATGCTCTCTTTTGGCCTCTGAGGGCATAATATGTCTGTGGCACATAGATATATGTGCAGAAGACACACCCAAACACATGAACTACATTTTTAAAAGTTAAGGTCCATTAAAGAGAAAAGAACAGAGCAACTTTACATGTTCTGTTCTAGCTTGATCAGCAAAGGAAGGTTTCTCTCCTTTTAAATTTTGTCATTTAATGGATGTTGTTCTGACTCTGCTATCTAGAACAGTGGTTCTAGACCTGTGGGACTCTGCCCCTCTGACAACCTTCTATCTCCAAAAATATTTACATTACATTCATAACTATAGCAAAGTTAATTAGGAAGAAGCAACAAAAATAATTTTATGGTTAGGGTAAACTGCAACATGAGGAACTGTATTAATGGGCCATGGCATTAGGAAGGTTGAGATCTAGAACTTTATGGTTTGAACTATTTTATTAATTTTTATTTTATGGTATATAGGTAATACATGTGTGTCTGGACCCTAGGGATGCCAAAAGAGGGAATAGGACCCCTGGAACTGGAGTCACAGACAGGGTGACTGGGTGTGGGGAACTTAACCTGGTTCCTCTAGGAGAATGGCCAATGCTCTTAACTGCTGAGCCATCTCTACAGGCCCCTTTTGTACTGTTTTATATATTTTTTTAAATTTTTGAAAAATAATTGTGTGTGTGTATGGGGCAAGAGAGAGAGAGAGAGAGAGAGAGAGAGAGAGAGAGAGAGAGAGAGAGAGAGAGCAACCTTGGTGTCTTTGCTCAGGCACTGTTCCCCAGTGTCTCTCACTGGTCTGAAGCTCACCCAGTGGCCTAGGTTGGCTGGCACCTCAAGGAGCCTCCTCCTGTCTTCACCTCCCCAGTGCTGGGATTCTAAGCACTCAGGCCTTAAAGCTTTTGTATCTGAGTTCTGGGTCTGAAGCTCATGTCCTTGCTTGTAAACAAGTACTTTATTACTCTCTAGCCCTGTAATTCCATGTTCTTTATCCATAAGGGCAAAACTTGACTGGAAATTTTACTTTGATTATGAGGGAGGATAAAGAAAACTTCAAAGTTAGTAGACACTGAGAATGCTTTCAACGTAGCATATGAAATTCATGAAACCTCACAATGCCCTTCCCTACCTCATAGGCCAGATAAGGGGCCATCGTCCCAAAAAGCTCTTTGAGGCTCAGCTGCTAAATAAGATTCACAAAGCTTTTGCTATCCATGTGTCACTTAAGTGAAGTCATCTTTGGTTTGCCACAGAACTGGCTGCCAAGCCCCTCCCTTGTTCTTCTACACAGCAGAGGGCTACATTCTACACATTCTAGAAGTGCCCGACTCAGAATTTTCACCATCATCAGCATCCATGGGTTTCAGCATTTGTCCACCCCTGTGCTCTAAGCTCTATTTAAAATGGCCTTGGTGTAAAAAGAGAGGGCAGCAGCCACACAAAGCTGATTTTTATCCTACATGCAAAGCTAACAAAGGAAGAGTCTGACCCAAGGTCAACGCCTGCAGGAGAACAAGCAAGACACAGAAAGATAGAGAGACAGAGACAGAGGGTGGAGGGAGACGGACAGAGGGAGATGGAGAGACAGAGAAACAGGGAGGGAGGGAGGGAGGGAGGGAGGGAGGGAGGGAGGGAGGGAAAGAGAGAGAGAGAGAGAGAGAGAGAGAGAGAGAGAGAGAGAGAGAGAGAGAGAGAGAGAGAGAGATTGCCCTATGAAACAAAACAAAGCCCTTCCTTCATGGGATATCTGAAACTAGTTGAAGTTTTGAGTTTCTGAGTTCAAAACACAATGGGGACAAGATTAGGTAAGGCTGTGCTTGTGCAAATATCAGAGTTTTGAACGTGTGTTTGAAAAAGAGGGAGTCTGCTGTTATTTTATTTGAACATCAGTGTGCTTTCTGATGATGAGTTGAATCATCTTATGAGGTATACTCATGATCTCCACCCTAGAATCTGAAACAGAAGGCTGTCACCTGTCTTCCTAGGAAGAGCCCTTCTCTCTGCACCGTGCTCTGCAGTTGGTCTGGTCTCCTATTATTAAGTTCTCTGCAGTATCTTTTAGTAAAATGTACATGGTAAACATAGGTGACATGGAAAAGTTGAAAAAAAATTTAAAAAAACAAAAACTAACCAAAGAAACATATCTGTAGAAAAAGGCCCTCCGAGTTCACTGCGGGACGTCTGGAAGTACAGCTGGCATTCTGGAGGCAACTCAGTGTTTTCCATATCTATTGAAAGTTTGGAAAGAGGCTCGTTTTAAGCATAAAATCACTGTCAATTATTTTTACAAAGCAGGGTTTTAAAAATAGAAAGCAAGTGATAGGGTTCAGTCCATGAAGCATAAAACCACTAAGATTAGAAAGTTTTAATGAAAGGCTGCACACACTGCACCCCAGGACATCCTCTTACCAGTAAGAACCTTCTAACCAAGCGACATGTTTTATAAAGTGTCCCCAACTGAGTTTATTTATCACCTTCCTATTTATAAGTAAATGTCAAGCAACTGCACTGTCAAATTGTGGCCTCGGGGCCATAAAAACTCTGCAGCTGTTAGTCCTCGGACCAAAGATAAACCAACTGGAAAATGGTTGGGATCCATCAAAGGTGCGGGACAGGTGATGGGCAGCTGCTGTTTGACTGAAGTCCAGAGCAGAGATTGCAAAGGGGCCCTGACCACAGGCTTAGTCATACCCAGGAAGAACTCTGAAGCCACACTGGGTAGGGCTTGGGGAAGATGGCATGGTGAGAGAAGATGCTACAAAGAGAACTCACGACTCTGACTATTGAAAGCTAGCACTATAAAGAGGCAGACACATTGACTCTAGAATGTAAACATATATAACAGTCCTCAGTGTGGTTCAAGAACATTTGAAAGTTAAATTTTAAAAAGGTTTCTTGCGTTATAGAAATATAATGGTGAATGTGGGGTGTGTGTGTGTGTGTGTGTGTGTGTGTGTGTATTTGCAGTGTGTCTAGTTGATACGCATATATAATATAAAAATAGCATAGTCAAGTTAGTATGTTCATCACCTTCCATAATTACTTTCTTGTGCATGTGTTGAAAACACTTAAAATGGTTCATCTCAATAAGTCACAAATATCCATACAGTATATATATCCATACAGCCATCAAACTTTATCTTAGGTCTCCAGATTTTACTCGTATGACATAGCAAAAACTCTCCACTCCTTGCCCAATGTTCTCCATGTGATATGGACTTAATCCTGAGGGATTTCCTAGCTAGTATCCCAACCTCTATCAAGCAAAAATAATTATTGAACTACATGAATTCCAGGAGTTGGAGGCTAACCTACTGCCCCTTTAGGACGAGCTAATTTAATTAATGTTTAAATGTTGCAATGCACACAATCCAATAGGTAAGAGGATTACAAAGAAGAGATCTATTTGAGGCATTGTCATTAATGCTTTGTATCTAAAAATATGAAAGAGAAAGAATGACCCTTTATGCATGAAAGAGGTAAATAATTACGAAGTGTTTTGCAAGGGAGTTACTGTGCAATTCCAGGTTAATGCCCTACTTTTTGGATATCTCTGTAATGAAGTAGCCTGATCAATCATATTTTAAAAACAAAGATATGGTGGTAGCTAAGTTACCAAATGAAAAGACACAGTAACAATCCCAAACAAAACCAAAAACAAACAGAACCCTTCATCACACAGCTATCGTGCAACTAACTCATTTGAAATTTCTGAACATTTCAGCTTCTTTTGCAAATAAAAACAAAAATTTTTCCTCTATTTACACATATTTCCTGGCTATGATTAAATATATACTCTTATAAAATACATAGCAAATTGTTAATTCACAATAAAAGGCTTAAGTGGGAGATCAATTTAGAGATGTGCAAACATGGTTTATAGAATGTTAATGAGCATTTTAAAGCTTTACGAATGCATTTCTAACTCACCCGTATTTGTGAAATACGTTTTCCAGTAGTGTATCACCGTGTTCACTTTTTCCAAGGTCAGCGGCTCACTGAAACTAATGTCAGCTCCATATTCTGAAACATAGCCTACAGAAACCATGTTACCACAAACCTGGTCATTTCTACCTGGAAATGAAACCCATGTTATAGCAGGCAGTCACATACATACCTCTGAGTCTTTCAGGTATTACAAAAACAAACAGCAAATGTGTGTTTTTCTTCTTGCCAGATCTGAGGGGAAAGTGTTACAATGAAGCAAAATAATCAGTCAGAAAGACCAGACTCAAGGCCTTAACTTACTAGCAACAGAACTATAGACGCCTTTAACTTTGAGAATTTAAAATGATGCACAATATTTCAAACTCAGCATCTCAAATCAGTGAGGATGGGATGGACTCTCTTTATTAACTAAAGAAGATAACCTAAACTGAATCCACATTTCTTTCAAACTCCTCATTAGTTTGAGAAAGGTTGAGGAACGGAGGACATGTCAAGACCACTATAGGAATAAAATCAGTAAAATCTGGATTGGGGAAACTTACATAAAACTAAAACCCCCTTAAAACAAATACCTCTGTGTGTGTTTGAAAAAGATATACATATATAATTTAAGACCAAAAAAAAAAGACCCCCCCAGGTCCTCCCCCCAAAAAGCCCAAATAATGCAAGGAAAAGAAAGTAGAATTTTGAATTTTTGTCAAGTTGTTTTTAGAATCATAAGCAGGAATCACTCAATTCTGACTAGATATTTCAACATTAAAGAATTGATAATGCTCACTTGCTTTAATATCCACCAGAACTCTTAATAAACTCTGAAAAGAGGAGCCATCGTAATGACAGTTATTTAAAAAGCATACCTATGGGAGTAATATCAGCATTATACACCAAATAATGTATAATCTATGATCAATCAATGCCTCTGATGTCTCTCCTGCCTATTCCTGCTCAGACTGCCATGCTAACTCGTACAATGACATGTCAAATCAGCCAGAGAACTGACTGCACTATGAAACGTCTACCCATGAAGATATGCTTATCTTAAAACTCACAGTGGACAATTTGATGTCAAGTATATCAATATATCGTATATCAATCAAGTATATTAATATATTATATCATATACTTAATATCTCAATATATCTTATGTATTTAAGAAATAGGTTTTAAAAGCAATTTTAAGGACAATGTCAAGATTTGGAAATTTTTACCTAATTAACTTGGCAGCCTCCTGCTCCTCTGCAGTTAGGGTGGAAGTCACCTTCAAGAAAATTATGTCAAACGAGTTAGCAGCCAAAAGCACGGCTACCTTCTTCACATTGCTAATGGTCAGGGTGATCTGTGCTGTGCTAGAAAAGAATTTCTGCATAGAGCCAGCCAGGAAGTATCTTGTGGCATCTCCAACCAGCAAAAGATTTACTCTGCCCTAAAAGAGAAGGAAGAAAATAGAGGTGACATGTAACTACCAAACAAGAGTGACAACTCAAGGAGCAGGGCAGTTGACCCTAAGCACTCGAGGGCAGGAAGCTCTTCACTGCCTCCATGCCCAGGCCTGGGCTTGGGTCTGAGCATCCTGTACTTTGTTAAGATCCTGCCCGCTAAGGCCATTATAGTGTGGTTTCCCTAAACACTTCTCTCTTATTCCATTAACAGGTAAGGTTCTTCTTCTTATTATTATTATCATTATTATTATTCTTTCCAGCCTTTTGGAGACAGGATTTTTTTTGTGTACCCATGGCTGTCCTGGAACTCGATCTGTAGATCAGGCTAGCCTTGATCTTATGAGATCTGCCTACCTCTGCCTGCTGAGTGCTGGGTCTAAAGGCATGAGCCACCACCCAGCAACAGGTCAAGTTCTTTTGACCCAACTTCCTAATCAGACTTTTCTCCTGGAATACGGATTTTGTGAGAAAGGCATATCAGCGAGTCACACGTGACTGATCTGGGTTAAAAACACATTCCAGAGAACAAGTTATTTTAAAAAATCAATCGTTAAAAACCCTGCCCACCCTTAAAGAGTACCCAGATTTGGTCTCAGCACCCCTGTGGTAGCTTATAGATGTTGTCTATCTCCACAAGGGAAATGGTGCCCTCTTCTGGCCTCATAGGCACCAGGCACACATAAGATGCATAAACATCGTGCAGGCAAAATTCTTATACAAAAATATTTCATAATGCTTAAAGTGAGACTATGGTTGTGTGTTGGGACTTGGTCGTAACAAACCTTGGTCACATGCAAACCATGGGTTGCAGTGAGACCCTTGTCTCTCTCTATACAAGGCTGCACTTCTGCTGGGAATGCCTGGGATTTAAGAGTTTGATTTTTTGGTATTTATAATTAATATTTATACATAATGACTTTTGTTGTCATTTCTTGACCTGTACTGTTCCTTATATTTGCTCCTTCCTGGGATCTACTTTATTGAATTTCAGTACAGGCTCATGAGATTCTTCTTGCCTGAAAATACTGTCACGGTGTTCTGACAGGTCAGGGCTAGCTCTAGCTGATTTGGGTCAAAATCACTGTCTCTGAACTTTGAAGATGATGGTTCATCACCTTGTGATATTCAGAGTGGTAGTTGAAGGCAGCAAGCAACTTGGCTTTCTTTGGGTGATTTCGTGTTGGATTTTTTTTTTTTTTTATCTTCTGTGTCTGAGGATAAGCACTTATTACCTGTTCTGGAAACAGATCATATTTCTTCAATCGCAGATCACTTTCTCCTCTCTGTTGTCTTTCCCTCTTTGGGGATCTTGTGAAATTCTAGAAACCCAGGTAGAGTCTTTCTCTCCACATCTCTGTGACAGAATAGTCTTTCCAGAAAGCTTTCTTGGTCTTTGGTCCTTTAAAAGTACTGAGTGTAATATGGATTGTGAGTTTTTAAGGTTTTATTTTCTAAATAACCCGTTATTTTAGGATGTAATTACTTCTCTGAATATACAGATTCAGATTTTACTTGTGTCTCTGCGTGTGCATGCATGCACATCTATGTGTGGAGGTCACAGGACAGCTCTGAGTGTCATTTTTCAGGTATTGTCCACCTTGAGTTTTGGGGCCAGTCTTTTATTGAGCTTGGAATTTTCTAAGTATGATAGGGTGGCTGGCCAGGAATCCCCAGATCTCCACTTCAACAGAGCTAGAACTGCACAAACACACAGTCTTGCCTTCTGTGTTCACGTGGGACTGCCTGTGCGTGCGTGCGCATGCCTGCATGCGGTGGATAGAGTATGGGATCTTTTCCTCTGCTGTTCTCCATCTCCTTTTTTGAGGCAGAGTCTCTCACTGACCCGGAGCTCACAGATTTGACTAAACTGGCTGACCAGTGAGTTTCAGGGGCTCCCTGTCTCTGCCTTCCCAGTTCAGGGGAGTAGGAGGGTTGCAGGAATGCCTATGCCTGGTCTTTACGTCGTAGGTGGACTTAAATCCTCGTGCTTACACATAAGCACTTTATCAACCATGCTATCTCCTCAGCCTTGCAAATTAGGATTCAAAAATTTATTTGTATTCTCTTTTGTCTTAGCCTCTCCAGCTTTTTAAAAGCACCAAAACAAGGCTGCTTGTGAACAAAACAAATTTATTTCTTGCCACTCTGAAGACTGGAAAGTCCAAGATTAAGGTGTTGGCAGGCCCAGCATGGAGTGAAGGTCTGATTTCTGGTTCTGAGAAAGCCATGTATAGTGTGCTTACACATGGTACCATGTGAGAGCACACAGTACAAGGGCTGACAAGTCCACCGTGGGCCTCTTTTTCAGGACCACTAATCTTATTCCTAATGGCAATGTACCTTTGTGACCTAATCACCTTGGAACAGCTCTACCTTCTCACTTCAACACATTGGGATGTGAATGTCATAATCAAGCAGTTCACGATGTATGTAACTGGTGCAGCTCTCTACGTCTAAAAATGTAATGAATCAAGGACTGAGTAGCTGTGAATATGATTTGGGTCTACTGTGAGCAGTAAACTGGAAAAAAGGCTGAAGAGCAGAGCCTAGTGCTGTGTGGCTGTGCCTGTTCCTGGCCACACAGCGGACTGGCAGTTCCCCACGCTGGGAACCTGAGTTCCACGTGCAGCTCATTTTCCATAGAGAACAGTTCACAGGCATATCCTGGAACTAAAGCATCCTTGCTCCAGGTGTTCTGCATGCAGCTACTTCCACAGCAGGCGATCAGCCTCTGCACACGTGTGGACCTGTCCACCCTCTGCTTCACCCCAACCTCTCTTCTCTCCCTGTCTTAGAGATGTAGCCTTCCTCTGAGTGGACATGTGATCCATCGCTGTCTAGATTTTAAGTCTGACTACAGATTTTTCAGGTTATGAAAGAAACTGCTGTGTTGCCATCAAGATTCTGTCAAGAAGGCTGGAGAGATGGCTCAGTGGTTAAGAGCATTGACTGCTCTTCCAAAGGTCCTGAGTTCAAATCCCACAACCACATGGTGGCTCACAACCATCTGTAATGAGATCTGACGCCCTCTTCTTGTGTGTCTGAAGACAACTTCAGGGTACTTAGATATAATAAATAAATAAATCTTAAAAAAAAAAAGATTCTGTCAAGAACCATGCATTGCATTCTGTAGCCAAGTCTCCTTAGGTTTTAACTTAGGATGGCCCCTCCCTTTCTTATTCTGTGATATTTACTGGCTGGAGGCTTCATTATTTCAAAAGTGCCTTCTGCTGTGTAGTTTAGAACAGAGGAGGTGGAGGAAGCACTTATGCTCACTCCACAGGCAGGAGCCACTCACCAACACCCACCAACATCAGAAAAGACAAAAAATGCCCACTCGTTAACGTGTGGGGCCTTTTGTTTGTTTGATTGGTTTGGTTTGGTTTTTTGAATCTAAAATCAGCCTGCTTCACCAAACTTACTTCGATTTTCCTCAAATACCCTAATATTTTCAAAACACACCATAACCTTTTCATTTAAAAATCATTCATTCATTCATTATTTGAGACAACACCCTTGGTATATTGCCCAGGCTGGCTTTAAAGATGCTATCCTCCTGTCTCAGCTTCTGGAAACTGCAGTGACATAGGTAGAACACCAAGGCCCTTCTGATCTCTTTGACTTCCTCTGAAAACCATACCATAGGACCAGTTGCATTTCAGGCGCACCTCATTAGTGTCTGCTGTCCAACGATACTGTAATTACACGAGTGATTCGATTCCAGAACCTTCCGGAAACCCCTAAAGCCAAGGTGCTGTAACGCTCGGTAATAAGTGGTTGTGAGAGCAGTTATATGAGGGTTATAGCCTTGCTGTTGTTTTTAAATAACGGATTTAGTAGAAGCGACTACAAATGTGCAAACATAATCTACATAATACAGATAAGGTAACCCTAAATGATATGAATGTTTCTGCTGAGTATGTATTTGGTATGTGTTTATGTGGTATGTACATAATATCTGGATGTGGTGTGTATGTTGGGTGTGAGTGTGTATGTGGCATGCGTGTGAGTGCAGAACAGTGTGTGAGCCTTGGTTACCAACCCACTCCAATCTGCTGTGGAGCCAAGGGAGCAAAGGCTTCCAGGCAGAGACCAGCATCTGCCTCTTGGTTCCTGCCAGGTATCACTGCTGGCTCTATGTAAGGGACATGACCTGCATCTGAAGGGCAAACCCACAGTGCATGGTAGACACCTCTATATTTTCTTAAATACCAAACCTGAGCACAACACACACACACACACACACACACACACACACACACACCCATCCAGACAGGATGAGAAAAGGAATTACAGGGAGGATGCACTTAGGCTGGGCAGCAAAGACAGCTCTAGGTAGCTCTGTTCTCTGCACATCCTGAATCCCAGGGCTCTGAGAAGGGCAGAGAACAGAGAAGCAGTTACCTATTTGAACCTTTTTCTAGGTGGTACCTGGTGCTCTAACTACATGAGTACCCTCCCAGGCTCCACTCTGAGCATCCCCAGTTTTGTGCAGAAGAGTCAAGAGCTAGAACAGAGACAAAGGGAGGGACTGAGGAGTTGGGGAGGGAAAGCAGACAGGGGTGGGAGAGCGGCAGCATGGGAAGCCATGCTCTGTGCAGGAGTCTAATGTTTGCTGAGTGGTATGTGCCGAGGCACGCAGTACAAAACAGAGCCGTTCCCAAAAGATCTGAGCTTCTTTCCCTGACCGAGGAGATCAGAGCTACAATGTACTCAGGGTGTCAGCAGTCACACAGACTAGAACACAAGGATGCCAGGCAAGTCCACTATTCAGTCATGTAAATTTAGCAAATAAAGTATGCGCAACATTAATCTGAATATTTACTTAGTATCTTGTTGATGGCGTAACATCTGAACACAGGCAATAAATAAAGCCTGCCTATAATAAAAGAAATGGAAAACCCTAGCATATTCTCATTTGCAAAATTGCATTTTAGCAACCCTACGATTTCTACCTAAGAACACAATCGACTAGATTTCATTTGACAGCAAGTTTTTTTCTGTATGAATTGCTTAGTGTACTTAAAAATACATATTCATTGGGAAATTTAAAAAAAAATGAAGTGAAAATGAAATCCCATGCTCTCTTGGGATATGCCCCATTAATACCCTGCCACCCATTCTTTAATTATGGGCAGTTTTATAAGGCCGCACCACAGCCAATATCCTTATCTACTCTGTCTCCTTTCTGACCTCACAACCAGGGCACTGCAGTCTCTACGATTGAGGCTCTAGATTTCCATCTGCAATCGGTGGCGTTCTAAACCCTTAATTAGTAACAGCAGGTGCTGAAGTGCTTAGAACAAATCACTCTTTCGTTTTAGTGAGCTGTTATTTATGTCACTCTTATCACGGAGAGCAGCGCCGACAATCAGCAGCAGCAGCGGCTGCCTAGGCCTGAGCTCTCAGAGGGCAATCACTGGCTTCCCTGTTTCCCAGAAAGCTAAGGTTTTAATTCTATCTGGAGAGACGGAGCAAGCTGCTGTTTTTTTGTTTTTTGTTTTTTGGGGTTTTTTTGTTTTGTTTTGTTTGTTTGTTTGTTTGTTTTGTTTTTTCAGAGGACCACAAAATTCAGCGGTCCTCTGAATTCACACTACGTAGTGTCAGGATCCACACCTCTCTGTGTTCTAGACAGGCAGGTATTTTACTCAGAATTCCATCTTGCGCAGCCTTGCTTCGTCCAGCGCCACTCAAGTCCCTTTCCTTAGAGCTTTCGCGCATGCACAAACCCCTCGCCTAGAATCCTCGAATCCCGTTAAACGACCTACAGAAATAATTCGGTTTCCAGAAACTTGTTTTTAAGGGGTCAGAAGACTAAGCAGACAAAGGCTCCTGGGGAATTTTAACAACTCATCTAGGTACGAAGTGTCCCTTCGTTTTGTCCAAAAAGATCTGTGAACAACAGATACCTCCACCGTCTTTGCTTTCCAGGGTGAGTAATGGCCCTCTATGCTTCTCTAGCCAGGCCATCCGTTTTCCTGCTGTTTTGTTTTGTCTTAAAAGCTGGGCCTCACACCATTGCCCAGACCAGGCCTAGAATTCACCGCAACCCTTTCGGCCATGAAAGTGCGGCCATCGTGGGCAAAAGTCACCCGGCCTGAGATAATCCAGTACTACCCTGTGAGTCTCCAAGGGTCTGATCGAGGTGCGTTTCTGGGACCTCTGTCTGCCGGGGGCGGACACTGCCCTGTGTACACTGGCAGACAGGCTTTGTTTGAGCAAGGCCACTTCGGGTCGCCATCTTCGCGAGGCCAACAGTCCAGGGACAGGAAAGCCGGAAATAAGCGCAGATGAATGCGCGTTCCGTTCCTGAAGCCCAAACCTTCCCCGCGTAGCAAAGCTCAACTCCGGGTCTCCCACTTCCAAGACCCTCCCGCAGGGTTCTGTTCCCGAGCTCCAGGGTCAGGGGTTCGAAGGCTGGCCCTGGGGCCTGCTTGCGGGAGCTAACATCCCCACTCAGGAGCACGCGGCCCCAGGCCCTTGATGGAGCCTGTCCTGGGTGAGCCCTTGCAGGGCTGGGCCTGCAGCTCTAGGTGCGGGTGATGCTCACAACCGCCTCCCGCTAGGTCCTACCTGCCCCGGCCTCCGGCCTAGCTCCCCAGTGCTGATCCGGTCGGCCATGGCGTCTACTGCTCTGCAGCTTCTTGGCGGGCCCGCGCAGTGAGGGGGCGGAGCAAGAGGCAGGGAGCGCGTCCCCCCGGGGACTGTGGGAGCCCTGGGCAGAGTGACGTGGACACCCCAGGCACGCCACTCAAGCCTCGGGCTGGCCCTCAAGGCTCTACTACGCATGGGCAGAGAGAGGGTGTGCTGTGATGCCTGGGGTGGGCCAGCAGTTTTGCTTTCTCCAGATGCGTGCGTGCGTTGCTCTGATAAAATACTCTCGTCTGACGCCTGTGCGGAGTGTATGGACAGCGTTCTTATGGCGGTTTCTTTAATTCAGGATTTTTTGCAATCAATCGGTTTTTGTACTGAGACTTAATACATTGTCCCCGTTTTCTCAGCTTAGAAATTGAGGCAGTGAAGACGTTTCTGGTGGCTGCTAACTTGAGAACCAATGGCATTATATTCAGCCCTGGTTCAGCATTTGCTTGAGAGCTACTGAAACAAGATCTTTTCTCTTGTTACTGTGTCTAAGGTTTAGCTTAGAAACCTGTTGTGCAGTGAACGCAGCTCACTTGAACACAACACAGAAGAGCTTTGTGTGTCCCACCACTGCAGGTGGTCTGTCTCCCAGCAAGCCCTCAGGGTCTCCTGAGCTACTGTTGCATTCTGCTCTGGGGGTCTGATTTAGGTCATCAGGGTATGCAAAAATAGTCCCGTGCCTCTCTGCTTTTTGCATGGAAAGAGGTGAGATAGTTTGAGGGATCCTCCTTCATCCACGATTCTACCAACTGTGGGCTGAAAATATTAAGAGAAAACTGGCCAGATGGTGTGGTACTCACCTTTAATCCCAGCACTGGGAAGGCAGAGGCAGGAGATCTTCTGAGACCAGCCTGGTCTATCTAGCAAATTCCAAGGCAGCCAGAGACCCTGTCTCAACAAAACAAACAAAAGAGGAGAAAATGTCATCATTACTAAACAAGTACAGACCCCCACCTCCTTTCTCATTCCTTGAACAATATACTAGCCACTATCTGTATCATATTAAATATTAAAAGGTAAGTTTCCCTTATCTAAAGGCTTCAGGCCTGAGACCTTCAACAGATGTATAAATGTTTTGGATATAAAATGAGATCAGATTCACTTTAGGTGACACAGTGCAGAAATTCAGCCCTTACACATGATGTGCATTTATGTTCATAAACACCATATACTTAGAATCTGAAGGTGGACTTTATACAGATTTAAAAAATAATTTTGCATGCCTCCCCATATGTAGAAGGATATGGAAAAAGAGGATCATGTCCACAAAGAACTTTCAAGTTTTAGAAGAGTTTATATTTTCGGATTAGCTGTGCTCCACCTACATAAGCAATCTAGATCTGATTTAAAGGAAAATGTATGTCGTTTACATGCAAAACCAATTGCATTTTGTATAAAGGACCCGAACACCCACAGATCTTAGTATCTACAGGGGACCTGAAATCAATCCTCTGATTACACAGGAGTGAAATCTGTACATGTATGCATTTTATTAAACCTGAATTCCACCTTTCTGTTGCTTTCTACCTTATGGGGCCTGAGAGTAAGTAAATGTATGTGAAGCAGATGGCCCATCATTCCTTCCGAGATGCATGCCGGACAAGGGTGAAGTCATGCCCAGGCATGGTGTGGTCTGAGCTGAGCCACTTAGAACATTTTTCTCTTGAACAGTAACCAACTTTCCTTTGTTCCAGGGGTGAGGAACAGCAACTGTGAAGCTAGAATGATTAGCTCAGACATACTTAGTTCAAATGAAACAGAAGACATAGGAGTATGTGAAACAAAGTCATTCCAAGGTTGGGGGGAGTAACTTTCATTTTCACAGATCTATGTGTCTATCTGTCTGTCTATCTGTCTACCTATCCATCCATCTATCTATTTGTATCTAGAGTGTAAAAGTCCAAAATTAAGAAGTATTAACTTAGTTTCATTTTCAGCATCTCAAAACCTTAATTATATATATATATATATATATATATATATATATATATAGAGAGAGAGAGAGAGAGAGAGAGAGAGAGAGAGAGAGTTTTACAGTGAATCTTCCTGAAGGGAATCTTTTTTGGACAGGCCCCTCCCCTGCCTGACATATATATGTGTGTGTGTATAATCAATTATATATTTATAAATAATATAGTATAAATAGATAATATGTATTTATTATAATATCCATAATATGTTTATATGTATTATATTATATATTCAAAACAACAATGTTATGCCACTTTTACCGAAGGCAGGACTACCAGAACTTCACTAACCATCAAATTCCATTGTAGAACTATAAACAGAAATGTTTCTGTAATTTTCAGACTTCTGATTCAGTTCTTGTCTCCTCCCATCTTCTCTGGCATTTCAACAAAGACAGATAGCTGGGACCATGCTTAAAACAGAAGCCAGAATATGAACTCCTTGTCTTAGGGCCACCACTGAAAATGTACCAGGTCTTCTACCTTGTTCAATAAGCTGCTCTTGTCTCTGACTCTGTGTCTTGCTGTTACTGCCTCCCACTCTCTGGTCATGATGTCTTTTTGTTGTTCCTTCTTCCGTGTGCTTTCTGTCCACAGTTTTCTACCCCGTAGTTCTCTGCTGCAGTGACACATCCAGAGATGCTCCTATCAGAATGGAGCCCCTTACTCTATTTTTCTGTGCATTGTTTACCCTGATGTAAATAGCACATTTTATTCTGCTTCTCATCTCTAGAATAAAGACCTAGAAAACTCCTGACTGACAGCTGGCATTAAGATAATTTGAACTGGCTGTTCTTACAGAGGACCCATGTTCAGTTCCCAGAACCCACATGGAAGCTCATGGCCATCTGTAATTCCAGTTCTAGGCTAATGCTTTCCTCTAGCCTCCCAGGATTTTTACATGCACATGGTATACACATACACACACACACACACACACCACACAATCTCTCTCACTCACACACACACAATCACAGGCACATAACTCTCTCACACAATACATATAAAAATAAATATATTTTAGGAAAGAGACAAATTAAGGACACTCAGCAGTTGATTGGCAGCAGTGGGCTTTGTCATGTCTTTAGAGATATCAGTTTATCAATGCCACCCATTGTGTAATGAGACACAAAACATAGTTTGTTGGAAAGGAAAACCTGCATAACCAAAATGAGTTCCTTATCGAAGTGAATGTGGTGTCTTCACGTGGACAGTGTCACAGAGAGGAAAAGGCCGGCTTTGATCTTGTCCTTCCATACTTAAGTCTGCGAGAGCTCTGCTTAGAAACAAGTTCTCTTCGTCAATGTGACAGCAGGGCTCACTCTATCCTCCCCCCCTCCCCCCACCAGGGTTGAGACTCAGGGTTGACTTTCAAGTCACCAAATTAGTCTCTCTTCCTTAACAGTGTCCCGGAATCCGCACAATGGTTTTTTCAGTATAGGATCCACCCAACCAGGCTGGAGGCATTTCTTTGGTGCTGTGGTAATACTGGACGAGCCCTCTGAGACCCAGAGAAGACCCGAACTGCCCTTAACGACAGCATCTGCCAGCAAACCTCTGTGGGCCAGTTCATTGACTTGGGAACTGTACTGGACATTTCCTCCGAGCCTCCTAGGCTAACAGCTAATTTACTAGCCATTCTCACTTCTGCCTGATTTTTTCCTGCATCCGAGAGGCCAGACACTCTCTTGCTTATAAGTCTTCTTCCTGCTTCTTGCTCAGTTCTGAACCTGGAACTGTAATTTTAACAGTCTTACTCTCTAAGTTCACTATGCTTAGCTGTGAGCATTTTCATCGCAGTGGCTCACTCTTTTGTGGATAATCTGGGAAAACAAGAAAAATCGCAATATATCCCTGGTTCCCTCGGCTGCCCATAATACACGTACTCCTCAAAATTAATCTGCTGAAATCCTAACTCTGAGATGATGGTATTAGGAGGTGAGTGAGGTCTTTACGTGGTCATTGTGTCATTGAAGGAGGAGCCCTCGCTAATTACATTAGTGCCCTGAATGAAAAAGAGGCCTGAGAAAGGTCCCTCGACCTCTCGAGGCTGTGAATGCACAATGAGAAGATGTCATCTAGAGAGTTGGAAACGGACCATCCCCAGTCCACTGAATCTCCCAACACACTCATCTTGGACTTGGCAGCTTCCAGAACTGGTATAAATAAAATTCTGGCTTATTTTCTAAGCCAGCCTGTGGTATTTTGTTAGAACAACTCAGTAGGAACCCTCTTATCCCTCTGCTCAACTATTTTCAGATCTTAGGGCAGAGACTGTTTTACCAGAATTCGTATCCCAGTAACTAGTTAGTTGGTAATACATACAATGCCCCCACATGGTTAAAAAGTATTTCCCTTAGGTGGCAAAAAAAAAAAATCACATGGGAACTGATTATGCCCAGCAGTAAACTGTAACAGGTTTTGACAGCTTTCCTATTAACTAATATACTAACGTTCAATAGCAGGAATTGGCTGTAGCAAATGTACCTTGTTTTAAACCTTGGTGCCTTGTAAGAGAATATAGAACTAAGCAGAAGTGATAGCAAAACCAAGGCTGAGGCTGTGTCACACCCAGAGTGGCCCCCACTCCCAGGCACAACCATGCCACTGAGACATTAGAATCAGCAGATTCCTCGGAGCTTCTGCGGCTGTGCTGCCTGAGAAAACAGCCAAGGGACTGGCTTTCCTCGAGCCGCAGTGACAGCTGGCCTAAGCCAGCAGGAATTTCTGTCACCAAAAACTCAGGCAATCTTAAAAGGAGAAATGTCTTGTCTATGATTGTTGGGGATGTGTGAAGTAGAAAAGGGGACATCTTGTGAATAGTTGAATATATACTGACAGGAGAAAAAAATGTCTAATGAACTAACTTTACTATGAAACTTCTTAATACCCAAGTGGTGTGTATATGTGTGTATATGTATAATATAAAGATGTGGGTACGTAGTGATGCTCTAACACTGCCAATGATTTGAACTCTTGGGATGTTTTCTTTTTCTTAACAGGCTCCCCAGATGTGTGTGTGTGTGTGTGTGTGTGTGTGTGTGTGTGTGTGTGTGTGTGTGTGTGTGTGGTGTGTGTGTGTGTGTGTGTGTGTGTGTGTGTGTGTGTTTACTTCTTTGGTTGATGAAGCCCACCTTGATCATTGCATAACAGAGAAAACCTTTGGTGTGGACCTTCCAACTCAAGTTAGCTGCTACCTCAACAGGATACTGCAGCAAGCGACATCAACTCAGCAGCTCTGGGAGACCCTAGACAGCACAGAGATTGGAAACCTGAAGACTCCTGGGTTCCACAGAGGACTGAGTACTCAGCCGACTGTAGACCTAAGAAAAGATGCTGAGGAAAATCTTAGTAGTAAGTCTGGGGTGTAGCTGGTTGCCTTTAAAAAGCACAATGAGTTTGGGTGCGAGTGGCCCATGTTCAAGGGAAACCTAGGAATGTAGAACTCTGAATGGTGTGAAAGAACAGAAAAGTTTACCTCCAGGGTCCCCAAAGGCAAGCCTGAGAAGTAAATACCACAAAAAGCAGCAGGACACAGACTGTGACAGAAATCAACATGACTGGCAGAGTTTTTAAAATATGTGTTTCCATGAGATATAAAGAGGAATGGGCCTAAGAAACAAATTATGCTTAGAATTTATAACTGTTATATATAGAATTCACTGTTCCTTATTTATATATATGGGGTGTGTGTGTGTGTGCGCGCGCGCGCACGTCTGTGTGGGTTAGTGTGTGTGTGCGTGCACGGAGGCAGAGGTTGGCATATCGTGTTATTGTCCATTACTTCCATCATTCATTTTGAAACTGGGTCTCTCATTGATCCTGGAGCGCACAGTTAGCTTGCACTGACTGACCATTGAACTCTAGAGATCCTCTCGCCTCTGCTTCCCCAGTGCTGAGATTACAAGGTACACCATCGTGCCTAGCTTTTTATGTGGATGTGGGAGCCTCAGACTCACATGCTCAGTCAGCTGAGCCCTTCACCAACTGAGCCATTTCCCCAGCCTTCTGCTACTAGGTAGGTGGAATTGTATTATCCCCAAACCTGTAAAATGGAAAACTGTGGTTTTTTTTTAAGTGGCACTAAAGGTACCTCTGGACACCCATGTTTGTTCGGAGAATGATGTCTGGGGGTTGTACATACCCTAAGGACAGTATAGTGAACCAGAGGATGGGGAGGAGAGAGGACCAGAGTAAATCAAAGTTTACTGAGAAAAGGTGGACAGGAGTGTTCCTCTCAGAAAACAGGGTCAGGACGCAAGCAGCGAGCTGCCAGTTCCCTGGAAGAAGGCATCCGCTGTGCCTGCCTATTGGGGTTCCCTAAGTGCCACAAGTCAGTGAGGCTGGATACTCCTCTCCCAAGTGAACCTGTTCTGGACAAGTCTCTCATTTGATCATGGACTGGACACAACTGTTTGGGCCCAGCTAGCGTTAGACTATCAATTCATAAAGCATTCGTAGCAAGGCCTAAGAGAACTTCTATTATAATGTTATCGATGAAAACACAAAAACAGATCGTTGTTTTAGATACGGTCAGAAGATTTGAAAGTAGAGTTGGGTTCAATTTTAAGTGCTAGTTGAGAATCCCTTGGCCAATAACACTGCTATCCATGGATGACCTGATTTATCTGTGTGACTGAAGATTTGAGTAGATACTGTTACCTACTAAAATACCCAGTACCTCTCAGATTTATTAGAAATATTGCTTGGTGTAAAATAAGGAGAACAGGTTAATTGCTTTAGTTAGTAAAATTCAATTACTGGTGGCCCAACACAGAACACATACAAGTAGGAATGCTTTATTCACACAACCACCAGATGAGGAGTAGCATTGCGAATAGAATAAATATGTTGTGTATGATGATCCAGGGACCTGAGAGTCTTCCAGGATATGGGGCTACTGCACACCCGGGTTTTGAGACTTGCTTCTTTGGAATGTGTGGTGTCAGCACTTCAGACACGGAAGCAGGAGGATGACCAGTTTAAGGTTAGCCCAGGTAATTCTAGTTTGCTTTTCTGTTGCTATAATACATAGTACTCACCAAAAGCAACTCAGAGAGGAAAGAGTGTGTTTGTTTCTTTTTTCACACAATCTTCTAGTTCACATTTGAAGTAGGTGCTGGGGGCTATGCCGTCCTTCCGGCAATCAGAACTTCCATGGCTCATTCTCTAGACACATGTGGATGTCAAAGGTACATTTAGACCCCTTTTAAAATCACTGTAATACAGTTTTATTTTTATTTTATTTATTTGGTTAATATAATTCCATCTATATAGTAGCAGAGGGCTGGGGAGAAGGCTCAGTCAGGAAAGTCCTTGCCTGCCTGAGGACCTGAGCCTGATCCCCAGCATCGACATTAAATGCTTGCAAGGATGAAGCCCAATAAAATTATCAACAGCAATGTAATGCGTAGCATCCATAAAATGATATAATGGACAGAAAATGAGATCAGAAACCAGGGGCGGGGGGAATCAGTCACAGAAGTAGAGGATATAAATAGAAAACAAGCACATTAAACCCGTTGTTGTGCTTATAATATATCCAAAACCAGCAAAGAAGATCAGGGTGGGGAGGAGGCACAACCAAGAATGATGATCTTGTGTGCTTTTGTGGGCCAGGCCTAGAAATGACATAGATGTCTTATTGGTCTGGCATGGTGGTACATGTCTTTGGTGCCAGCACTTCAGAAGCTAAGGCAGGAGGATGACAAGTTTCTGGCTAGGAGTTCTAGCTTACTTTTCTTCTGCTATGATAGAACACTAACAAATTTAGGAGAGGGGAGGGTTTATTTAGTTGACATTCCCATGTCATAGGCTATCATTGAGAGAAGTCGGGGCTAGAGCCTAAAGTCGAGACCATGAAGGGATGTGGCTCTCTGGCTTGCTCAGCAACATTCCTTACACAGCCCAGGACCACCTGCCTAGGTTTGGCAATGCCCATGGTTGTCTAGGCCCACATCACAAACTGGCTATCCAGAAAGTGCCCTGCAGACCCTCCCAACAAGATAATCTGATAGAGACTGTTCAACTAGGGGTTCCCTCTTCCTAGATGTGTCCAGTTTTAAGCTACATAACAAGACACAGTCTCAAGACAAAGACAAAATCAAACAAACATGCAACGACCACCAGAGAGAAGGCACAAAAGGGGATGTCTGCTTGATATAGGGTCTCATACAATTCTGCGCCTGTGGTGTGCTCCTGGACAGTGTTTCTAACACACACAACAGCTCAGTGTTTATGACCTATGCACTGGTAAACAAAGTTCTTCCCGTCCATGAACCATGAGCCTCGGGTGCATTCTTCCAAGAAAGGAGACTGTTCATTGAGCGTAAAGCAATCTGGATCACAGCCCACTAGTTTGATCACCAAATACTTTTTTTTTTCTTCAGAACTTGCACAGGGTCAAAGCCCTGTCTCTCCCCTTTATCCAGGTGCAACTCAAAGAAATATAATGGTGGAAGAAACAAAATGGATTTTTAATACTTTGTGTTTTAATATACTTTCTTGCTTTAAAAATAGTTTTAATATCAAGTGAATGAGTTCTTCAGTTCTGGCCTTGCAAGAGTGGCAGAATTTAGCCATTCACTGTGACTAAATAGAAGGGTAGATAAAAATAGATAAGACAGTTGTTTGCAGGTGTAAGAGGGAATCCTTGAGAAGGCACAAGTCCAGTTGCCTCCTTAGTTCCTCCCCTATACACATCACAGACTTCAGAGAAGGAAGTACCATGGTAACAGGACCGTTTCCCACATTAGAAGAGACAGAAGCTGGTGGAAGAGGCTGATGTTGAACACAAAGGCCTGTCCAAAAACAGAACCCCAAGTCTGCACAGGATACCGTAACCCCTACAGGACACCAAGGCATAAATTGCAAAATGGTAAAGCAGAGTGCCTGCAAGCCTCCGGGCATCCAGGTCTGGGCCAAGCAGAGCTATGTGTCCTTTGTGTCGCTCACGGTATCTTCACTGGGGCCTCAGGCTAGCTATATCTTAGCAACCTCATTCATGGCAAGTTTACTCACTCCAATGGAAGTCTGAGGCGTTAAATAGAACTGTAAGCAATTTAAATGCTCATAGGAATATTGCAATCTGCAATATGATATTATTGATACTCAACATCCAATAAAAACTGTATAGATATATGAAGCAGAATGGGAGACCCAAAGCCAGGAGAAAAATCAGTCTTTAGAAACAAACTTGGAAGAGAAATAAAGAAAGAGAAAATATGTACATTAAAGCCACTATCATATCAATATTCCATTTTATTAAAATATTTTATTCTTCAATAATTTTGCACATGTATACAATGTATTTATTTCATACACACACCAATTCAAAGATCCCATAACCCCTTCCCAACAGCATATCTTTAAATATGTGTGCATACACACACATATATACATGCATATATATATATGTATATATATATATACATGCATATATATATAGATACACACACACATCTATTCCATTGAAGCCAGTTAGTGCTGTCCACAAATACATAGCCGTGGGGCCATCTACTGGATCATTCTGAACCTACCAGGGACCACACCCTTAAAAGGAAGGACTCTCCCTCTCCTAGCAGACCTCGGTGTCACCAGCTCCTCTGCTAGGGGTGAGGCCCATGTGTCCCTCTGCCACTGGAGCTGGAATGTTGGCTAGCTTGATCTTGAGCAGGTTTTGTGCAGGCAACCATAGCTACTGCAAGTTCATGAGTGCAGCATTATGGTTCTATTATCTACACATACATGTACATATTATGCATAATACATACATACATACATAGATACATACATACACATAAACCCCTCAGGTGTAAAAGGCACATTACATATAAAAGGAAACAAATGACATTTTTCATCAGATATAGGTTAAAACATCACTTGCTTAAACATGCACAAGAAATTTAAATTCCAATAATTTCTCTCATTTAAATGGGTAAGTTATATGAATCTTCCTGATCTCGATTACAATTAGAAAAAACATTCGAGTCACAAAACACCCTAAACACGAATAAAATTCAATAAAGTTCATAGGTCCTAGAAACAATGTCTTATTCTCCCTCTATTTCCTTCTAGTCTCCAGTATTCCAAACTCCTGCAAAGTTTGGTCCAAAAACTAAACCATTGTTGTGAATTAGTAAATATCACAAAATGACTTTAATGCCACATACACAGTGGCAGACCCCTGTGACTGAATAGGCTTTCTAGAAATTTTATAAACTATACAGTTTACCACAGTCATTTTTCTAGATGTAGGAAATAAACATGAGGTGATAGGATTTGCCCTAAATCCTCAAGGTTACTGGCGGGGGGGCGGGGAGGGGCCAAGAACAATGCAGTGCATGACTGAAGTTATTGACAATATTTCCCTGAAACTTTCATATGCATGTGATCTGGGAATATGTTGAAACCTTGATTTTAAAAAGTTGAACTGAGCATGATGCAATTTAAAATAACAAAA
Source organism: Mus caroli (assembly GCF_978045245.1). Lineage (NCBI taxonomy): Eukaryota > Metazoa > Chordata > Mammalia > Rodentia > Muridae > Mus > Mus caroli. Next base: position 107,159,908 of record NW_028227258.1, read on the forward strand.
AGGTGGATATATATATATATATATATATATATATATATATATATATATAGTTCTAACTAATGGCCAATTTAGAAACCAAATACAACATAAAAGTGCAATCAGAGAATATCAGAAACACTCTACTGAGAGTGCCAGAAGGATGTCAGCCTTCGGGTCCCTTCTAAGGTATTGTAAGAACTATAAGCGCATGTACTGGATATTTACAGTTACTGGAGACACATGACTTTTATGCAGGCAGAAGAATCAACTTTTGAAAGAGTGAGAGAAGCCGCTCTCCCTCATCTATTTCCTCCCCTGAGGAATGTATTGAACATTAGCTTCCTAAACTGAAGACACTGAATGAAGAAAAAGATGGAAAAAATAGAAGTCTGCCCAGCTCTGGAATCACGGGTTGAGTTTTGGAAGATGGTTTGATCTTGAAACCTTTTTAACTGGTCCTTTCTTGGCATTTGTTGTCTTCTGATTCATGGAATTGTGTCTTCCACTGAAATAAAATAAGCATCGATCATAATTTTTCTGTCACTGCTGTCTGCAATAAAAACGCCATATATGAAGAACTATGGTTGACCCATCTCCTCCAGTCTGGAGTAAGGAAGCCTTCATCCGCACATGTTCTGCTTACAGCACAGTCTCAGGCAACCATGTCACTGTCTCACTACAGCTATGGGGCAACCACTGCAAAGGCAGGTACTCATCAGAGGAGTCCCCAGAAGCAGCCCGTCGGGTACCCAATGTGGAAGCCCCTGTCTGGAGAGAGGGGAAGGGGATCAAGGGCTACTTACCCTGAATTAAAGTCAAGAGCACAGAGAAGCCAAGAAATAGGGTAGGGATAATAAGATAACACTAACACAGAGATTTCTGTTCTTAGATCCCATGGAATCTCCTCTTACTGACTTATACAGCTTTGTGCGGGTGGCTTCTTTGTGTTCTTCTGTGAAATAGCAGAGGCTGCTTCAGCTGAGGTACTTTTCAAATAGATTTTAGAGTGTGGTCTCAGCAAAAACAATCAAGTAAAGACCTGTCATTTTCCTCCTAAGCAAGGAAAAACTTTCTCTCCCCCATAAAAGCAAAGAGAAATTGTCAATAAATAAATAAATAAAATAAAAAGAGTTCCAAAGCAGTTTGGAACTCTAGAAATCAAAAATGTGTGTAACAATTCTCAAGAATGTATAAAACAAAGAAGAAAAGTTGGGGACTTGGTGAGAACATTGAGTTGTGTGGAATTTAGTTTCCCCTAGCCCTACACCTGCCCCTTACCTCCAAGAAAACCAACAGCCCATAGCTATGGTAAAACCAGGAGCCAACACACACTACAGGAGCCGCCAATCACTGACTGCAAAGCTCTTCTTCTTTGGCCTTCTCTGGACATGGTCCAGCATGGAGAATTTGCTGGAACAAATTGAAGCCATCATTTAATTTCATGGCTACTATTATTTAAAACTAAACTAACCAGGAAAGATAAAAGGCTGGGGTGGGTATTAATAAACTCCAGCACCGCCGGGCGTGGTGGCGCACGCCTTTAGTCCCAGCACTCGGGAGGCAGAGGCAGGCGGATTTCTGAGTTCGAGGCCAGCCTGGTCTACAAAGTGAGTGCCAGGACAGCCAGGGCTACACAGAGAAACCCTGTCTCGAAAAACCAAAAAAAAAAAAAAAAAAAAAAAAAAAAAAAAAAAAAACTCCAGCACCAGTCTTGGGATCTGGAACCCTAAACTCAGGTGTAGCTATACCTATACAAGCCTAGACTCATGTGTGTCTTGACTTGAGAAGGACCTAAGCTCTTGCCTCTGCCAAAAATGTAGGTGTTGCAAAGGCAGAGCTGAGGCTTTTCTTGGCTGAGTATGGAGAGTCTATCCAGACACACATGCTATGTCCCCCAGGAGGGAAGAGGTTTATTGATCCCAAATACTTTGAATGTTTCTGTCAATCCTAAGGCAACCACTTCGCTCACCCAGCACAGTATGTAGTAACCACTCAGGACAAAGAATAGCATCTTCACAGGATGAATTTTAAAATGTCATCACATAATAGCAACGATCAATTGGGGGAAAAAGGAGTATCTAAGATAAAGAATAACAAAATGCCCAATTTTGATAAAATAGTGAATAACCAAAACTGCAGACACAGTATAGCTCTAATGAAAAAGATGAAGCCATCAATGAAACCTTAGTTTAAAACATGAAATGCTGAAACTGCCATACTTAAAAATCAACACCAAAACCAAACCAAACCAAACCAAACCAAACCAAACCAAACCAAACAAACCCAGAGACAGTACTTTAAGAAACAGCAATAAGAGTTGGTTTTTCCACATAGAAACCCAGCAGCAAATGGGATCATAGAAAATTAAAACGCTTCTGTGTGGCAAAGAGACGAGGGGGGCAAGAGAACCACAGAATGGAGAAAGTCCTGGCCTGCTATATTTCAGACAGGGCATCAATATCTAGAGTATACAGAGGACTATTCATCTCCCAAGCCCCCAAATTGCAATACATGGGCAATAAACGGAACTGAAGATGGTTCTCAAGCATGAAAATGGCGAAGCAAACATCGAAAGGGCGTCCAATGTCCTTATCCATCAGAGAAACACAAAATGACTCTGAGATTCCAAGTCACCCAAGCAGGAAAAATAATGACAGCAAATGTTAATGAGGACGTGGGGAAAGATGTCCTTAGCCATTGTTGGTGGAGTACAGGCACTGTACAAAATGGTGTGGTTGTTTCTCCAAAACCTAAAAATAAAATTGCCACAGGACTCTGCTTCTGATACATACGCAAAGGACTCTAGCCCTGTGACAGAGATCGTGTGTGCCTGTGTTTGCAGTTGCCCTGTTCACAATAGCAAGATGAAGGAGTCAGCCTAGTTGTGCATCATCAGAAGGATGGTGAAAATGTGGTCCAGACACACAATGAAAATGTAATTGCCTATGAGGAGAAATGAAAATGGAAACATACTCAAATGAGGTAGCTCAGGACCAGCGGACAAACCCCACGTGCTGCTTCTCATCTATGGATCTCAGCTTCTAATTTGCATGTGCATTTACCTGGAAGTGAATGTGGGTGCTAGGAAAGTAGACAGAGCTCCTTCAGGGGGAAGATGCTTTTAGGGAGAGGGGTGGAAGAGTATGAAAGTGGAAAGGGGCATCCTGAGGTTAGTAGACTACACCAGAAACACAGAGAGATGGGAGAGAGGAGTGGATGGGACCAGAGGGACCACTCAAACCTACGTCTATATGAAAATGCCACGAGGATTCCCCTTACTTTGTATTCAAATAAATAAATAGCATGCATAAAACATTGTCAGGAGTATCCATAGCAACATTATTCACATTATCAGAAATGTATAAATAATTCAAATCCCCATCAACTGACGACTGAATAACTGATGGTCTATAAAAATGTGGAATTGCTATCTAATCAACACAGTAAATCTGGCTGTGCTCGACATGGATGACCTTGAGAGAAGCTAGACATGTGAGTGGCACACTGCATGTGACACAGTAGTAGGGAAAAAAAACACATAAACAGATTAGTGAGCACCAAGAGCCAGATGGTGAGACTTCTAATGGGCATGACACTTCTATGGGAGTTGGAAGAAGAGAACGTTCTAGAATCAGTGGTGATGGTTACTGAACCTGGAGAATACACTAAAGACTTTAGTGTGTGTGTCTTCAGATGCCTCAGTGGCATACAGGTACATATGTGGGGATACCAGGGAGCCATATTGCTCAGCTAAGCTCAAGAAAGTCCCGAAACCTTAATATGAGGGTGTTACATAAATGATACCAGTCTAAATGTAGCGTATTTGTTGTTTGCATGCTCAAATTATGGTATATTCTTATATTTTTCTCTCTTTCCAAAAGGATTTTTTCTGATTTTGCTTACTCTTTATAGTTGCTAATGTGCTACACATTGGAAAGGAAGGAAATTTGAGAATATTTATAAGAGTTGGGAGTTTTTCAAAACCTTCTAAGTCTCCCATTCAGTACAGGTTTCACTCTTATACTACAAGGGGATAAACTGAGGCTGGGAGTGACTGCTCATATAAAGACACATTGGATAATTTAGTTGGAGAAAATTTATTTTCTGTCTGCTCTGAATGCAGAGCAAAATTTCATTTACCATCATGCTTCCTGCGTTTCTAAAAGGATAATACTAAATATACTGTTATTTTGACTTGGAGACTTCCACAAGATGGCTTATTATAGAATTTTTCTTCATTTATCACTCTCATTAATGTGATATGAAACTGCACAATTCATAGACAATATGAAAATGAACAAACCCAAATCATCCATACCACCACCAAATTTTTTTTACATTATACTTTCTATTTACTGTAATAAAATTTTTCTACATTGTTATATATTCTAGCATCTGCATTCTAGAGTCTTCTAGAATTGACTAGAACTTCTTAATCCTGTCATAGTCTATTGAATTAGTTTCTTAAGGCTGCAGATGTTGCCTGTATATCTGCTTTTTGTCTCAAAAATAAGCTCTCCAAACAATCTGTCCCTCAAGAAGTCACAATTAATTTCCCAATGGTGCTTTCCTTCTGGAGCATGAAGGGCTGCTCTGTCTTCCTCAAGGGCCTTCCATCACTATATAAACTTTTCATCAAAAAAGCAAAGCAAAGAGGAGGCTGCACAGCAAAGAAAAATAAGAGAGAAATGTCACCATTGGCTCTTTGATGAGCTGTTGCTATGTATCCATCACCGTTTGAGGTCCTTACTTGCAAAATCCATAACTCACAGAGTTAATATATTCCAGGGCCCACAGCCCAGATATTACCTCTCAGTTTTGTAGAGCTTAGGGGCAAGTTCTAAACCTATCTCTGAAGAGCATTCCCTTAATGATCTTAGCAATCCTTTATAAACAGTATGTGCAAGGATTTCTAGCATAGATCTTTCATGGGGATGGAGATATCTTATTCATTTGCAGTCACAATTTCATGAAGTTGGAATATAATTGGTGATATAGGACTGAGCAGAGTCATTGTTTTGATCAATCTTTCAAACAATTTCTCTTAAATGGGTTTCTTCTGGTACTCTGACTCATCCTGAGTGTAACAATACCATAAGTCAGTGTTTGAACATTGGTACTGCTAATGTGGATGTTGCCTGTCACTCAAAGATCTGAGTTAAACATGGTCCCTGGCAGTACTCGTGGGAGGGAGGCTATGGGATCTGTAGGAGGCTGGGTCTTATGGGAAGTCTTGGGGTGGCTGGAAACATAACTCTGGCCAGCGGTGAGACCCCTCCCTTTTCACCTTTCTGCCTTGTGTGTGGCAGTTTTGTTCTGCCTTGCATGGCCAACCCTCAGCGTGAAGCTTGACACAGGTCCAGCATAGTGAGGGCAATCAAACACAGACAAGACCCTTTTAAACTAAGGTTAAAGTAACTTTAAAAAAATTGTGAGTGATTATGTTAGTCTCTGTGTTACAGATGCAAGTTGACAAGCACATATGAGAATGTCAACCGTATCAAACATTAAGGCCATAGCTCTTGAGTTTTAAAAATATCATGCAAAACATGACATGTCTGAAAGTGTGCAAACCATAAACTCACAGTTCTGTAAAGTACTGTGACATTAAAACTCCAGTAACTATCCCCCAGGCTTACAGATAAAATACTGTCATCTTACTGGAAGGCTCTCCTGTACTTCCTAATTCCCAGCCCCACTTATAAGGACTATCCTGTGTTCCTACACCAGATTACTTCAGCCTCTTTTAACCATCATGTGAATGGAAGCACATTTACATATTTCCTTATAGAAGACTATGAGAATTTTCCAACTGTTCTATAAAGGGTATTGATTACTATTACCTGCAGAGTATATATTTATAGATACTAGGAATATCCATTCCCTACTGATGGACATTTTAAGTTTTTTTTCTACCTTTGACTATCATGGATAAAGCATCTCTGACATCCATGCACAGGTCTTATGGTGTAAATGATCTATTGCATTGAGAAGTAGAGTTGTTGAAAACAAAGTGTATGGGCAGCTATAGAAGTGAATACAAAACACTATTCCCAAGCATCCATCTAAATCCACTAGCCCCCACTCCACCGTTGTGACTGTGCCTCACATGGCCACTCCGCTCTGCAGATAAGGGGTGGTGCTAACACTTCCCCCTAAGCTCAGCACCACTTAGGTCAATCAATGCTGCTGTGAAGTGCTTAGCACCAGCATCAGTTACGACTCAAATCGGAACAATCAACAAAAGAAGGATATCAAAATTCCATGGTCAGGTCGGTAACTCAGAAATAATATATTAAGACACTCCCGTCTACTGAAATGTTTTCGAATGCCTAATGAGAAAGACAGAGATGTTTCTGTTGGGGGAGATCTGAGTTTCTGTTGTATTTAGTTTCAGACAATGAAAGCCATCTTAGTCCAGCTGCTTGACCACTCATCAGCTCAGCGATCCATTCAAGAATTATTAAGCAGCAATCTATGATGGACAATCTCTCCACATTCAGATTCATCAGACACAGGATGGATCTGGGTAGAATGGCAGTTCTGAAGGTCCTGAGGCAGCTGACTGAGTGAGAGTCCCAGCCTATGGCATCCACCTCCTGTTATAGCACCTTAGGCTCAGCTCAGACCTGTGGCCCAGAGAGGCCCCGGGCAAGCAGATGTATGGCCCTTGCTCCATAAGGAGACAGGTGGGGTTTGACACCTTGATGATCTCCTTGGGTAGCCTCAGTCAAACCTGATAAGATCCTGCAGGAAGTAGGCACCTAGCGATGGTGACTGATTTCAGGGTTTATTCTGAGACAGCCAACCTCAAGAGTATTCAGTGAAAAATCTAGACTGTCTTCATAGTCACAGGATGGGAATGTTTATGGATAAGTGTATTAATGTAGTGGGAGCCTTAGATAAAATAGAAGGAGGCTGTGTAGGCGGCTGTGCAGAGAGGAGCTGAGATAATAGCTCAGGATTACTGTCCTCCAGAAAGCTTGCCCGCCAGGCTCCTAGTGGCAACAATTCCCCGACCTAATAAAGCCTTGCCCTGAGTGGGAAGGGTATCACCCTGTGCCTATTCCATCACAAAGCCTGCTTATGTTCTTGGAGTCTGAGATATTAGCAGGAGTTAGGTAGATGTGTGACTCTGGCCAACAGAATGGCTGGGTGCTACAGGCAGTGAGCCTCCCTGGGGGAATCACAAAACCAAATGAGTGGGTGCTACCCAGGCAGTGAGATCAAAGCCCAGTGTGCTGTCAGCTTGCTGTTGTAAGTCACTCTTGGAGGGACTAAGTATGTCAGCAGGATTCTGCCTAGACAGGACTTGACAAGTTGCCACCAAGTCCTCACAAACTTGACTCCAGGTCCTTTTCCCTTTGTGGATTTCAACGGGATCTTTTCTCTGTGATACATCCTAGCATGAGTACAAATGTGCCCTGAGTTCTGGAACCTACCACTGAGTCTCTTACCACCGAGATGGTCTTGGGAATCTCAGACACAGCGGTTTGATTCTTTTTCCATGGAGATCCTTTGTCAAATTTTAATATTTAAACTACACTATAATTCTATGATGAGAATGTGTAAAGATAATTAATTGTAATTTAAATAAGTAATAACTATTAGTGAAAAATATGCTTTGGCCCATCTATCTGAGAATTGGGCTATACCATTAATCTTTACCAAAGAAACTTGTCATAGTACGTATCCTTTGAGAACTTCTCATCTTGACTAGAGTTAGACAGGATTGATTTAGAGCTAATTTACAACTTGGCTTAATTTTTCCAGTATTATATAAGAATATCCTCATCATATAGAATGAATCAGGTGATTCCATATTTTCTATAGGACCTGGAAAGTTCACAAGTTATAAAACCCCAGCAAGTCCCTTTGTTCTTCAGCATAAAGTAGCCTCGTTTATATGGGATCCATAGTTAAACTGTACCGTATCCATAGCAACAAACATGCTTCTCCACTGGAAAGGTACAGACAGGAGTCAGCTGTGCCTGCTGCGTTGTTAGGAGTATCATTTTAACTCTGCCCAGGTTCTCTGCTGCTTTAGTTTAACACACCCCCTCCTTTGGAGACTAACAGTTCTTCAGGGAGCCCCAATCCTGTGTATATGGCATGTGAGGCCACTAGATTCCCTGAAGTTTCTTCTCATGTGCTGTTTTATACATGGCTATAAAATCTAGAATCTAAGCTCCCAAAATATACCAGACACCTTGTTGCTCGAGTGCTGCGAGAGGGCAAGTATAATGAACCTGGCAAGGGGAGATCTACCTAGACGTACGTTTTCACCGGACTTTCCTTCATTCTAGGCAGCGGGTCCATCTGTTGCCTCTTGGATACTTGATTTGAGCCAGAAACCTGAAACACACACACACACACACACAAAACAGCATACTTACCTTTTACTCCCCAAATGATTTCTGGGTTAAAAGAGTCAATTTCCTGTCTCTTTCACAAACACATCTTTTACTAGCATGTGTAGGAGCAGCTAAGAGTGACAAGACATTCAGTCATTTTCTAATCAGATAAACCTTTTGAAGTTTCTATACAAAACCCCTCTTGGCCCCATAGTCCACATGACTTTTAAATTAAATATGGAGAAATCTATGAAAGCCAATCACCCATGTGGTGTGGACCACTGGGAATTCTTGTAGCAGATATTAAACACACATAAAACACATATTCTACCAGCAAGGCAGAAAAGGCAAAGAACAGTGTATGTGGTAGGAAAGCAGAAAGGTAAGAGAGTGTTTTCATTGTATTTATTTCATAATCTCTCCAGGGAAGGCAAACGGGTGTCTCAAGGGAATCAAGAACATTGGAGGCCGATCAACCTTGAGATGGCTACTGAAGCCATGAATGAATGAGGTCCTCCATCAAGAGCAACACGGGAAAGAAGGAAGTCAGTGATAGAAACAGTAGATTACGGTAACTGACGGACATCATATTAACAGTAGGGAAGCCACCTAATCCCGCCAGTGAGTCACAGCACCAGCCTAACCCAGGTTCAGGGAGGAGCCCTGTCACGAATGGAGAAGGCAGAGAGTGGGCACTTGTCCTCCTCTGGTGTCCATGCATGTCCATACGCTCTTTCAGTGAGCACAGATGGGACACACACACAACACACTCATATCCAAAAGACATCAAAAGAATTTAGAATTGGTGGACAGTCCGACAGCCTCTCATCTGTAAACCAAAAGCATTTATATTTAACATTCTTGTGCTCTTTGCTAAAGTTTTTATATTTGGAATAGACAGCAAAATTTAAATTTATCAGGTCTTATAACACACTCAGAATTCAGCCGTGCTTCGCTCTTTAATAACTCCTTGCGTCCATGAGAAGACCGGTGGAGGGGGAATGGGTTTCGTCCAAACATACCCATCTTGGTTGTTAAATGACAAGTTAGATATTAACAGGTTTGGAAGACACAGGGGCTCGACCCTCCCTCACAGTCCACAATTTTAAACCAAGAACTAAAATGAACTTTAATTACTGGCTAGAAAAGGAACCCAAGTCACACCTTTGACCTTGGAAGGAGCCTTACGTGTAGCTGCCCGTGGTGGTGGTAGGGGGCACGAATGGAGACCTTCTAACCCTGGCTGAAGGAGTCCTAAACCTTTATGGGATTCCATATAGCAGGAGGCTTTCTGATCAAGAACAGAGACACACCACCACTTCCCCTTCTAAGCAAAGATTCAAACAGGCCTGTCAATCACCTAGACAGGACAAAGTCCCTCAGGAGATGCTGCTTGTTCTAGAGACCTTAGAAAATCGTGTAATGGCTGCCTCGCGTGTAGGTCATGCCAGGGGTCTCCTTAGTCATTGTCTGCTCACACTGCTGGAGAGCACATTCACTCTGTAATGAGCCATGCCTGTCTTCTACACTGCTCACTGCATCTGTCTAAATTCTTCCCATAGAGCTCAAAGGAAGGGAGACAAGGAAGGCAGAGACTGAGTCAGGTGACAAACAGTGACTGGAAAAGGAGAGAGCCAGAACAAGCATTACAGAAGTCTGATCTACGTCAGACTGAGCAAACACAGATCGGCTCGTTGCTCATTCAGTGTGGGAAGAACAGAAGTCGTCCATTAACCTTCCCAGGCACTGTAGTTTGCGCATGGTCAGAACCGCCTTTGAGGGTAAAGATTAACAGTTCACTCTAGAGTGAAATTCGCATTAACATTTATACTGGCAACAGGATTAATGCCTTCCTGGAAAGCTGTTGGCTTTGATTGAACATTTGATGAGTCTGCACAGTTAGCGAGATTAATCCACCTAAGTGGAATTATTTCAGATAAATAAAAGTAAATGGATGTTTCAGGGGCAAAAGACTTGGACTTCTCACCTTAGACAAAACCTTCCAGGCCATTTTATATGAATGAACTTTTTCCTAACAATGGGCTTTTTATTGTCAGTTCTGTAAATGATTCTTTTAAACACTGACTGACAACTCTTTGTAGTAGACAGTAAGGCAACAGGAAGAGTCAGGCACCCTTGCCTGACCTCTACAGGGACATACAGTTGTGGTAAAGCAAACCCATGTGTTAGCTATAAGTATCCAGAAGGTAAGCTGGGCAGTGGTGGCGCACGCCTTTAATCCCAGCACTTGGGAGGCAGAGGCAGGCAGATTTCTGAGTTTGAGGCCAGCCTGGCCTACAGAGTGAATTCCAGGACAGCCAAGGCAACATAGAGAAACCTTGTCTCAAAAAACCAAAAAAAAAAAAAACAAACAAAAAAAAAAAAAAAAAAACACCACCACCAACAAAAAGAATCCAGAAGGCAAGCAGAAATCTCATCACAGAGCAAGATCATCCAAAGACCAGGAAGGAATGGGGAGATAGCATCCCCCAGTTCCTGGAGTTTAGAACCTCTGGTGCATCAGACAAGCAAACACAGAGCTCTCAAATACTTCCAGACCTGGAAACTGGTGGTTATATCTTCCCTCAAAGGAGGCAAAGGTGAGGATCAGAATGGCCACACAGCAAATAGGATCTGGGAGATGTCTCAGGGGCTAAGGACATATAAAGACATATAGTTGGCAACCATGAGGACATCCTTCAAGTTCCCAGAATTCAAGTAACCTGCAACTCTAGCAGGAAAAAGAAGACAGGCAGATAGATCCCAGGAGCTTATCAGTTGGTCAACCTGACTGAAGTAGTGAGCTTCCAGATCGATGGAAGAGTGTCTCAGGGCAAGAGGCAGAGAACAATGGAAGACAGCAAGTAGTCTGGCCCAGTTCTCCTCTCTCTCTCTCTCTCTCTCTCTCTCTCTCTCTCTCTCTCTCTCTCACACACACACACACACACACACACATGAGCACACACACGCACACACACACACACGCACACTTACTTTTTAAGAAGCTAACACAGCAAGTAAATGAAGAACTGGATCCAAATCTAGAGTCTGTCTGGCATCGTGGTCTGTGGTCTTTCCATCAAGTCAAGGCTTCACAGGGAAGATAGTGTTCACAAGAGACCTCCAGATGGAGTGGAACAGGCTCAGATGAGAAAGCACACATTCCAAGCAGAGTGTGGAGGTAGAGGACAGGCAGGAGGGAACATGTGCTGCAGGTACAAGCCTTGCTTCTCAGCCATTGCCAAGGATGAAGAAAGCAGCATTGATTGTGACCATAGGATGAGAGATGGCAGGGACTGACCCATCTTGTCTCATTTCCTACAAACCTTGTTGACACTAAGCTCCAAGCATCCCTTTGCCACTGCAAGCCTAATTTTCATTCCCAAATTCTACCATGCTTGCCCTTCTGGGCTCCAAATTCCCATACCTAGGTCCTCGTCTGAATCCTTTCATAGATCATCCTCAATGCTGTAACTGGATGCTCCGGGTCCGCCCCGGGCCCCCCACCTCCCTACCTGCATAGCTGCACTCTCCTCCTGGCTCCCTTGACTTCACCTTTGATCCTCTTCAGGTTGATGTGCTGAACTGTCTTCTCTTTTTATCTTCCGCGTGGACCCTGCTCTATCTCATTCCCTCACATGTCTGCAATTACTCTCTGGGTGCCAATCTTTTCTAAGTGTCTCTTTCTAATCTAGAACATTTTCCTGATCATTTAGACATCCACCCGATATCTAGATACTTCTGTTTGGATAATATTCATTGAAAACTGAACTCATATCCTCATCTTAAAACGTATGTCAAAGTTAAGTTATATAAATTAAATATGCATGTAAGCATCAAATAGCAAGGTACATACAATGCTGAATGGTGTGGTGGATGTTATAAAACATTAAGATGAAGACAACCTTTTAAACCACGCAGGAACATAAGTCACAGCGCTAGTGATGTAACACCACCAAGGTCACAGATGAAACTGGAAACCAGATGGAAGCTGTCAAGGGTCAGGGACACTTGCATTGATCACTTTCTCCACACAGCAGTGCTTGCTGTGTAACTCAGACACCACCACCACCCCAGGAAGCAGGAAGTAACATGCCTGGAATTTTCTGACACCTGAAAATCATCAGGTTATCTGCATCACAGCAATTATGAATTAAACTATGCCAATGTATCTATTAACTGGGGAGACCCTTTCATCTCTTTATAAAAGTTACGTATTCCTTTCCACTTTCTATATGTAAAAACCCCTGGTCTGTTTCCTTCCATAATTTCAACATCTGTTTCTCTGTCTACCAAACAAGAATGGAAAAGCAAAATGACTTGTAGTCAGAGGAAACTTATAATCTGCAATAAAAGGAGTTACCTGAGTCATTTCCGCGATGTAGGAACGGCGCTCATTGTTGGTCCTGTGGTATGCCTATTAAAAGATACCAGGTAGAGCCGGCATGAGGAAGGGATAGCCACATTAACAGGCTTTACATCTCCTGCTTCTTATATTAAATGAAACGTGGATTTATAGAAAGTGCAAGAAAAGACAACCCCCCACCTGGTGCCACGTGGCCTGGGCAGGCAAACCCTGCATGATGTCACACTGTACAGGCAGAGCACAGGACAACTCCTGAGACCACTCCCAAGATGACCCCAGACACCCAGAGCCCCAGGCACCGCCACGATAAGCAAGTAAATGGAGAGATGGGAGAGAAGGAGATGCAGAAGGATGTGTGTGTGGTGAAGAGAAACAGAACTGGAGACTCGAGGGTGGTAAGGAACAGCTTGATGTGAGTAGCCAGTGCTGCCACCTAAGGCCATGGGAAGGTCCTGGCCTGTGCTGCCACCAACTGCTATGTCTGGGGTCCATGGTTCTGCAGCAGTGTGGGTCTGTTACCGCCAAAGGCAAGGCAGACTTCCCTGGTCTGGGCTGCTCCCTGGATCTGGGTTGATGTCTGAGGGCTGTGTAGAACTGGTCCCATCCCTCTCCTGGGCATCATGGAAGAGCTGACCCAGCGTCATGAAAAAAGAAGAACCAGCCCTGTCCCTTACTGGCTGCAACACTTGAGAGAGCAGACCCTGTACCTCACCTGGACAGCACAGCAGAGCTGGCTCTGCTAGCATAGGTGGAAGTAGGGGGGTTGGGGATGGAGGTGGGGTGAGCTGGCCCTGAGGGCACTCGAGCAGGAGAGCTGGCTTTGCCCCTTGCAGGCTGTGGCATTGATGAGCTAGTGGGGGCAGTACTGGAGAGCTCACCTTGGTAGTGTGGGTGAGGGAGAGCTGGCAGGCTGACCTACTCAGATACCACCCAGGCTCAGATCCAGGGCTTTGAGTTGGCCCAGTCCAATGTCTACCCCATTGGTGAACTGCTGGAGCACATGAAGGGGCGTGTCCTGCAGCTCCAAAGCTGCAGGATCTCCATGACAACAAGAGATCTGAGAGGAGTGCCAGTGAGGATCCAGTATTGACAGTATAGCAGAAGATGGAGGCCTCAAACCAGACCAATGAGTCGTTGCAAGGAACACTTGCAAACAAAGAAGTGTGGACAAAGTGTCATAGTGTTATACACTATGACATGCTATAGCTTTCACAACTAGATTTTCTTTTCCTTAGTGGGATGAGTTGCAAAGGCGGACGCCCAGTCCGAAGGGATGGGGAGATGAGTGAGATATGGGTGCATGATGTGAAGTTCACCCAATAAATAAATAAATAAATAAATAAATAAATAAATAAAATTAGAAAACACTAGAAATAAATGGCAGCTCCAAGAACACTGCTTCCTATGGAATTAAACCAACCTTTGACTCCTGCTCCAGTCTAAATGCATAGTCTTTCACTTGGTTTTCGAGACTCCTTTTTTCTTTTTCTAGTTGTTTAAGTAATACGTTTAAAGATTCCTGAAAATATAAACAGGGAATTTTATGTATTTGTGGTTCTAAGCAACAATTAAAAATCATTAAACTCTTCCCCAGAGAAAGTCTGCCAAGAGCCAGCGGCGGCTGTGAATCCATGAGCTGTAGGAGGCATTCTTAAAGTAACAGCAATAATACATAGAATAGTCGTCATAGTTTGAGGTCCATGTGGTGAATTACATTAAGTGCCTTCTTGATTTACTTCAGAATTAGATCTATTGTCCCAGGGTCTCTAAAATTGGACTGACTCGGAATTGTGTCTCTTCACAGAAATTTCTAGGGAAAAGTAAAGGCTTATAAAATCTGAAGAGAAATCAAAATATATGTATTTCCACTGATGACTTTCATTTGATTTGCATTACACATCATGAGATAGCCCATCTTTCTGTTTAATGTAGAGAAAATTGCAGCCGTGGGGGTTATATAATTATCCCAAAGGTGTGGCGCTGACCACTGGGAGTGCTGGAATCAGAACCCTGGTAAGCTGGTTCCCAGGGGCACACATGCTGGCATTGCCAGTCACACTATTGCTGCCACAGTAACAATGTGGTACAGGCAACGACTACAAGTCCTCTGTTAACTGTATGCTTCATGCCTTACGCTAGTGCAAACTACCAGAGACACTAGGCATCCCCACAGAGAGAAAAGCTGAAGGCTCCTCTCTCCTAAAAGAGTAGGAAATGAAGCAGATTGTGGTGACCAAGATCAATAATACTATACATATTAAAGAGTCAGCGAAGTACACTATTAAAACACATCATTTAGACCTGCCAAGAAACACTAGTTTCCTAGTAACACTGGGCTCCAGCCCCACGAGGCCGCTCTCACGTAGCCGATCCATTTGACCTGGGCACTCAGAGTGGACTTCAGCCCATGTCCTACTGTGATTGCTCTCCTGCTGTGGGGACAGAGGCTTTCTGTGAGCTCCCCCCAAAATGCTATCTGGTCTCACAGTTAAGATCTTGTTCATTAACGATTCCCTGTCTCTCCTTATCCTATTGCATGCTAAGCAACCCTGTATTTCCAAAACCCCTGCCTCATAGCTTCTTCTACAGTATCCCGTCTGTTAGGGCACATCCTAAGGTTATGATCTGGCCTTAGAAAGTAAACTGCCATCCTGGGACAACCAACTGGAGTCATCACCAGTCAGGATACATCTGCCTGCCACACTGGCCCAGCCAGGCATGCCCTGCCTTCCTGCTTCCTTAGATCACTTCTGGTGCCACTAGTTTTATTCCTAGTCATTGGAGAAGTCGATGCCAAGGTGGGATTAAAAGTGCAGAGAGCAGGAATGCCCATGTGAAGATGAGGGGAGGGAGAAGCAGGAGGCTAGGAGAGCGATCTCATGGGCTCGCCACCACGCAGGCCAAGAAGTTTGGCTGGAAGCAGATGAGCCCTAGTCTGTCTGCTTGCAGCCTATACAGAACAGCTTAGTAAAAACCTTAAGAGGAAACCCTAAGCCCAATCAGTCAACAACGGAATCCCACGTATGCCAGGAATAGCTCTGCCTTTGTCTCTCTGCTGCCAGAGCTCGAGGACAGAGAGCAGACCTTGGCAAGTGTAGCCTCCATGGAGTCAAAGTCAGGTTCCTAAGGCCCTCCCGTCAAACAGTCTTCTGACTGGGGAGTCAGAAGCATGCTGCCTGGACCATTATGTTTCCTTTGTCAATTGAACAGCCTCGTGATGCTGACCTGGCCGGAGTTTTCTAAGTGTAGGGGCTTTGTGGGGAGGGATGCAGGGTCCGGGAGCATGGATGGAAACTCAAGCTCTGCTTCTTAGAAATGCACAGTTCCTTTCTTTGTGCTGTGTCTCACTCTCACCTTCTACTTGTAAAGCACTGAGATCCTCAGCTGTGGCACATTTGTCCTGAAAACAGACTCCTGGCTGAAGGGAAGTGTACCCCCTACACATGGTGACACAAAGTCCTGAGTGACCAGTGCTCACTGCTGCACCCTACCTCGTCCATACCTGCAGCTGCCAAATCCCCACGGCCAAGGCCTTACCACTGCTATCCCTTTCTGCGCTGTTGTCCCTTCTTCAATTTTCCCATGCAGACTACCATGACTCCAGACTTAGACTTCCAAGATGTCCTTACGTCTCTTGCCTGTAAAGTTTCAGCCTCCAGGCAGCTCAGCCATGCTCGTGAAGCATCAACTGTCATTTCTCTGCTAGCCAATGTCACATCCAAATCTAAAAGCAGAGCCCTGGGTGTCTGTTCTCGATCTTTACTTGACACTTCAAACTCAGCTTCGCCAAACCAACGTCATGGTTTCACTTACACAGTTTGTATCCTAATACACCCACTGTCAAAAACCGCTAAGCATGGGTTTTTCAATTTTACATTAGCTGTTGGTTTTGGCTAAATAAGAGTAGATTGTGAAATTTTAATACAAAAAAACAAGAGTACACATTTGTAATGGGAGGGTATATAAAAATGAATCCCCAAAATGATAAACTACAGTCTTCCACTAAAAATAAAAATAAAAAAGTGTTAGCAGAGCCCAGGCTCCAGACATACACTCCTCTGCCTCTGCCTCCATCACTCGCTTCACAGCAGAGAGTGTTGGCTAAAATAGAACACTCTATTCAGACACATCTGAGAAGCACAGCAGTGCTGCCATTTCAGGCACCGGGGACAATTTACACTCAAACTACGAATCCTTAAATAAATCAGGCTTGAGAGTATCCACCTGCCCTGCTGTCTGAGCTTAGAAATGATACTGCCTTTCTCTGACTGTGCACTCATCTCTTATGCTAACCAGCAGCAGCTTTAGATCAACTGTAGGTTCCATCCTATCCTGACTTTCTCCATCACCGTCTCCTGTCGCACCCATGTTCTCTTGTCAGCCTCAGCACCGTATGCACAAATGGCTCCAGCTGAGTGGCCATGATTCCTGGGGTGCATCTGATTTTCCTTCCTGGACCTTTTATGAGCTCCACCCCTCTCTCTCACTCGTGCAGGCATGTACACGTACACACACACACACACACACACACACACAGTGCTTTAAAATTACAGTATAGCTCAGACATAAAGGTTTGTTTGGCAATCTGGTGGGAATTAGACCAGCATCAAAATTAGTTATGCATTGGAGAAACCAAGAACCCATTCTGGATTTCCCTAGACTACCACCATCATCAAATACCCTAGAGTCTGGGCTAGTACAGAATAATTACTGTATACAGCAAAAGAAAACCTTTAAAAGTACTAAATTATTCTAAGATAAAGTTAGGGTCCATTCTAGATTTTGATTCTTTGTTTTCCTGACGGCAAACTTACTAACCTGGATATTTGGAAAGTGATTTTATCAGAGGGGTGGACCTGTCCCCACATCCAGAGGAGGTCCTGGTCTTTCTGAAAAGAACTTACTGAAATGGTTCTGATCTTTCCAAGCTGGTATGTATCTGTTTGCAGAAATCAATGGCCCCAAGCCAGAAAGTTGTCTAGTGAAGACAAACTAAAGCTCAAGACCCTCCTAGAAACTAAATTCTCAAAATGGACACTGGAATTTCATACTACTTCTGTGAAGAACTGCTTGCAACAACAGTCGATTCTTAGCATTCTAATTTAGCATGTTCACCTACATTCTTGTTTTAATTCGCTTTGAAAGGGTTACACAGCAGGGCTGTGTTTGCATACCTGAAGTAAAATATACTTAGGATTTAAGTAAAAGAAAAAAATGTAAAAGCCTATTCCTCTATCCCATAAAGAAGGAAGACCTGAGACCCATTTTCTCAAAACTAATGTAAATTGTTGTACTGAAGAATTCAACAACAGCAATAATAGGCAGGGGTGGGTGCTAGCTACAAATTAAAACATCCTGCTTGAGGTTTTAAGAGAGTGAAACAACAATACAACTTAACTAACTCCAGACGATAAGGCCAACCCTGATAGGAGATTCTTCATGCTGACATTACAAATGCCCCCTTGTGGACAAACCTGATTATTACAATATAGCACTGTTTTGTTTTTTTTTTTTTTTGGTTTATATATATAGTCTGTTAACTTTTCTCTCTGGTTTGAAGCTATGCACCTGCCTTCAAGTAAACTGCTTTGATCTTTGGGGAGGATGCAAATTAGATGATGAATGGATCAATCACAGGTGCACCACAGCCAGGTGGACAATGGGAATTCTACATCCTGCTTCTCATAACCCAAGATTCCTTCGTTCACTTTCTCATGATACAGTTGGCAAAGCAACTTCATATATTTTACACAAAACGTGAATTTGCTTGTCAAACTAACTGACATCAGTTTGTGAGTATGTCGGTGGAAGTTGCACCTAAAAACTGATGATTCCTAACAAAGACAAACAAACTGGGAGGGGGGCTGGAGAGACGTTTGGCTGTGAAAAGTACTTCCAGCTGTGCTAGAGGACCCGGGTCTGGGTCTCAGCACGCACATCTGGAGGCTCACAACAGCCTAGAGCTCCAGCTCCAGGGAACCCAATGCCCTCTAACCTCTTCAGGCACTACACGCGCATGCTGCCCATGAATTCCTACAGACACACACTCATAACCAAAAATAAAACAATAGGTAAATCTTTTTTAAAGTCAGAAATTCTGAGATGTTGTATATTCACAGTCTGACCCATAAAAATAATTTTATTCATTTACTCTGTCAACCTAAAGGGAAAATTGAAAAAAAATATATATATACAAGTATATGTCTGAGCAACACAAATTCTGTCCTTTCTTCTGAAAACTACGACAGCATGTCTTTGTTCCTTAGGGATCTAGGGACTGCTCAGTCCTTGGTGACACACTTACGTGAACATGGGCCTTGTTTCTTGTTCCGTGTTGCTAGATTCCCAATCCCTGCTGCTCAGAAACCCTCTTCTCTATGTTACCAAGAAGAAATACTTAAATATTAAATGTCACTTTTATGAGCTACAGGGTCGTTCTGAGGGTAAGGTCCAGGCATGAAGAAGCAGGTGATCAGTGAGTTTGCCTCCGTAAGGAGTATTTTTCAGGCCACACTACATAGGTCCTGTTAAAATTCTACCTGTAACTTAGGAAGGCTCTTACAACAGCTGTAGCAGCCATGTCTAAAAGTGCCACAAGATGGCGATGTGAGCCACCAGAGGAGGGAAAAACCTGGTTTGTCCAATTTCAGAGAGAGGGAGGAGGGGTATTTTCCTGTCTTTCCAAGACATTTGAGTATCCTAGGTCAGAGGCAACAGAAATGCAGGCAAACAGACTAATTTTTCCTCCATTTGTCATTAACAAAAATGAGAGGTTTCTCTGCATTGTTCACTGAGGAATGGCAGTTACTTGAAAAACATCCAGAAATCCCCTGGTGCCTGGGGCCCTGTAAATGTGTTTATCGCTCGGCCTCTAGCTGCTCAAAGCACATGTGTTAATTCTGAGAGCAGTTAGCATCGTGTGGTGGAACAGGAGAGGGTAAGAATGAGGCTGGCTGCACATTAGGCTGGGTGGACCTGGGCAAACCCTGCCTCTTTTTACACTCAGTGTCACCTGCTATAGAGGGCATTTAACGTTATCTCACTTGGTGTCCTGAGACTAACATAGGGAGGTTCACGGATGTACCTTGTATATTTAATTAAAGACAAATTACTATTACAATACTGAATCCTACAAATTCAGCTGGGAATTATATTAATATTCTTCCTCCCACCTTGCTAGAGTACCTTTTTCCTTTTGGCATATCACTTATGTTCTTGCCTGGGTTGTTTTTCAAGTAAAAATTCAGCATGGGCTCTGAGGAAAGTCTGCCTCTCGGCAGCAAGGACTCTTTGTGAGTCGTGTCTTGAGACTTTCTTACCCTCCTTTCAAGGATAAATTCACAAGGATAAACACATGTGCTTTATTAAAGGATAAACTATGCGACTCGAATGAGCCGGGGTTGTGAAGGAACCTTAAAGAGGGAGAGGACATTAACAGGAGACATTGAGAAGGGATGGGAGAGCTCTGTGAAACTTTATGTCAATGTCGGGCAGACCTAGTAGCTGTGCGGATTCGTGTGTATTGTGTATCGGTGTGTACACACCTCTGTCTACACATTTTGTGTTAAGGTGGAAACACACCACGCACACTTTAGAAATGGAGAAGATACTCTGTGCTCAACAGGTTTCTTCAGACTGTGAGAAGCAGGTGCCTTCAAGTTCTTAGCCAGCCTGACTATTTTTCACCCCATTATGCTTGTCTCTGCTTTCGATCCTGGCCCTGCTTTTATGCGGTGGACTAGCCCGAAGGGCCTCGGTCCTTTTCCAGCTCCCCTGAACATTATCCAGGTTTCACATCAGCCTTGACACTTGTGTACCGCCTTCCCTGGGTGATTCTTCCCACTTAGGCCCTCTCTACTTACCACTGGCATCTTCTCATAGACACGAATGGAAGATAGTCTATCTGCAGGAAAGCAAAAGGGACAGTTGATAAATTCCATTGGGTTCCTCCTCAGCCTCACAGCACACGGACCGAAGCTTCTGTACCTGAAGGGTTTCCACGCATCTTTTCCATTTTCTCTTTCAGAGACACGATTTGCTTTTCCAATTGGTCATTCAGCTCCAGCTGGGTCTCGTACCGGGTTTTCCACTCACTGCCTGGATGAAAAATGGGGAAACGAGATCACCCCCAGTGCCACTTATTTGTGCATTAAATTAATACAAATCAGGGCTGGGGGATGGTTCAGGCTATGCCACATAAGGACCTGAGTTCAGATCTCAGCACATACATAAAAATATAATGAGGTTGGAGGTGAGTTTCTGTAACCCCAGAGCTGGGGAAGGGGAAGAGACACACAGATCTGTCTCTTTTATCCTTAAAGCATGTTTCCTTCTGCCCTCCCCCCACTCCCATACACACACACACATACACATACACATACACATACACATACACACACACACACACACACACAAACACACACACAAACACACACAGAAACACACATACATACACACAAACACACACACAAACACACACACACATACACACACACATACACAGTGAGTCAATGACCTCTGGTAAGAGATATGCCTTAAGAGACCCTGTCTTTAAAAATTAGCAAATAAATAAAGAAGGTGGCATATGACCAAGGAAGACACATATATTGGCCTCCATCACTCACATGCACACACACCACACGTGTACCAGCATGCACTCCTGCACCACATGCACACATATACACATGTACACATGTACACATATATACACAGACAATTTATGAACCAACTCAACTGTGTGTTGTTACTACTTGACTTCATTAGTAAAGCTAGAGAATGAAACAAGAGATTATTTTGAGGTATTTATCTCTAAGGTAGAATGTCCTAGACTGCCATGATTAGACCCACCCTCATGCTCTCTCAGCCTCATTGCTCTCTCTCAGAGCCAGAACTCAGAAAAGCCTCTGTGTCTCCTGTACATCTTGTTCTTTGTTTTCTGCCACTGTTTATCCTTCACTTTCTGTTTCCTTATAGTATATTCTACTAGGGGTCGGGGGATGGTATCAGGAGCCTGTCTCTTTCCTTGAAACATCCACACAACATCCTAACAAACAGTACCAGTATCCCATCCATTGTATGAAATTGGTCTTACCACTTACATACTTGCTGGAGGGGAAACTTCATTAACTTCATTGTTAACTGATGTGGCACTAATATTTGAAAAGTTAGTTATTCTACTCATTAAGGCTCGGAAAGGCTGAAGAACATTCTTTAAGATGTGAGAGACAAGGCTGGTCATGTGGCACACATCCGTAGCCCTGTGCTCGGAAGACTGAGAGTCTGAAGCTTGTCCTGGTACACTGGGAGTACAGGACCAGGTAGGGCTACATAGCAAGACATTGTGTCAAAATGACACAGACAGACAGACAGATGAATGGATGGGTGCAGAGGTAGAGCTAAGAGATGATGTAGATGAACGCAGCCTAGAGCTGAAATCTCCTTGTTCAACTTCATGGCCCAGCACCTCGAAGTTGGGCTTTATAAAAAGAGAAGAAAAGTGGTGGCTCGTTTTCCCCTTCTCTTTAACACTCTGAGCTGAAGCCCAGGCCCTGACAGTGCTGGGGTCCCAGGAGACAGAGTGAAACAGCAGACAAACACCGCTACAGACTGGACCATGTTACCAGGACACAGCCGGCACCCCACATCTGCGCTGCTAGGCACAGACAGTTTTCCAACACGGGGATGCACACCATCCCAAGCAGAGTCACGATACCAAATTGTTCATGGAAGAGGAGGAAAGATGCCCCAAATTACTGAACATGCTTCCAAGAGATGCCACTGACCCCAGGTAGATGCAACTCTATCTGACCAGGTAACTGAAGCCATCTTTCCCAATTTGCATCACGACAAGGGAAGCTTTGTAGATAAGAACGCTACCAAAGTATTTTTTATTTATATGAGTATATTTCATTAGTTTAATAATATGCTAGTATGGATACAAAACACAGAGCTCCCCCCAAAAAGCATAAGAGGGTTGATTCTTAGTTAAATACAAGTGACCACAGCCCAGGAAAATGGATTCAAGTTGCCCCAAATACCACACCCTGCCATGGATGTGTTTGTAGATGGCTATTAGTTACGGAACTAAGAGAGTCATAAGTTAAGCTGTTTATCTAATATACTTGTATGTCCATGGATAGGTAGGATATAGAAAAGTGGGGTAAACTCTATGGTAGCCTTGGCTGCTATCTGGTCACATTGGATTGGTGGAATCTGGTCATCTGCTGGGAATGTATTGCAAGGTTTCACCTCATAGTCAAAGGATATTACACAAGACATGAGGTTATTAACATATGCCCAACATATGCAAATCATTAAGTGCAGTTCAACACAGACCAAAGAACAGAAATCACATGATCATATCAATAGATACAGGGAAAAAAACCATTGACAAAGCAAAGCATCCCTTTCACAACAGCGCCCAAGAAACCACCAATTGAAAGAACATTTTTCAACACAATAAAGCATCCAGCCAACATTGTGCTGAATGCAGAAAAACCAAAAGCATTTCCTCTACAAGCAGGCACAGACAGCTCCCTCCCTCTCCCCTTAACAAAGGGCTCAAAGCCCTAATTGGAACACCAAGTGAAAGATGTAGAGAGGGGAGGGAGAGGTCAGAGGATCACTGCAGCTGACTGGGCGGATCCTAGACACAACCAACAGCTCACCAAAGCAGCAGGAAACAAAGTCATCACACAGAAAGTAAGGATGTTTCTAATTAGTGGTCATGAACTTGATGGAAAATAAATCAGCTAAAAGAAAAACAACAGACAGTCACGGTAACTTCAAGAACAAAAGAAAACAGAGATCCTAGGGGATGAATTCAACTAGGAGGTGAAGACTGCTATGGAGAGGTGAAAGCTTTAAGACCAAAGGGGACACCAGAAGTCCTCCCGTGCTCACAGCTGGCAGAATTAATACTGTAAACTTTATTTATAAAAATGATCTGCAGACACAACACAATCCTCGTCAAAATTCCAAGGGAAGTTTTTGTGTGAGTAGAGAAAACAGTGAAAAATTCATCCGGAAGCATAAAAGGGCCCTGAGCCACAGCGATCTTGAGTGGAAGAGTAAAGCTGGGGGTATAAGAATGGCTTCAAATTATACTATACAGCCCTTAAAAACTGCATGGTACTGGCACAAAAGGAGACATGGAACCATGAAACAGAATAGAGCAGCGGTTCTCAGCCTTCCTAATGCTGCGACCCTTGAATACAGTTCCTCTTGTGGGGACCCCCCAAAATAAAAGTATTTCTTTGTTACTTCATAACTGTAATTTTTGCTATTGTTATGAATCATAACAGTAAATCTCTGATACACAGGACATCTGATATTGTGAGCCCTGTCAAAGGGTCGTTTGACTCCCAAAGGGTTGAGACCCATAGGTTGAGAACCACTGGAACACAGGCTGAGAAACACAGGCACATAGTTGAAACCATCGAGTCCTCAACTCTATGGGTGATGGAGTTTTTCATCAGTTTGAAGGGAAATGGTTATGAAGCAACTTGTTCTAAATTCTGTACCACTGAATTTCCCAGCTGAATCACCCCAAAGCCTACTAACAACAGTCAATACTGCTTTCACAAGTAGACCCTGGCTACTGCCCCTGACTAGGGCAGATCTCAGTTGGCACAGTCTGAGCAGGGCAGTGTGTGTGTGTGTCTGTGTGTGTGTATCCCAATATTCACTGATCACATGGCAAACTCTGGATAGCAAATCATTTTTAAACTGAAAACTATAACAATTCTCTCTTCCTAATTAATAATTACACTTATTTCTTTTTGGCAATTTTTTGGGGCTTGGCTACAATTTTCAAACAGATGACATCTTAACAATGGCAGCCAGCATCTGTGGATTTTTTTTCCCTAACAAATAATGTAATTCCCTCTTATACCTTTAAGTATTAGGCCAGGCTGAGATCAATAGCATTCTTTTCTGAGTTTAGAAATGAGAAAATTTGAATGTTATGGAAACCCATTAGCATATACTGTTAAGGCCAGTCTAAAAATGTTTGATCCCTTAATAACTTAGCCAGCTAACCAAAGGGGCTCTGAATTAAAACCAACTATAAATAAAAATTCAATGGAGCTCAAAGGGGAGGTGCCAGGGAAGAGGCCTGTCATTAATACAGGATGGCATTGACCCCACATGACCAGAGAGTATTACCCAACACAGTGCACATATTAAAGAAGGACTGAAGCCTGAGACAGGCCAAGTTGGTTTTTTTTTTTTTTTTTTTTTTTTTTTTTAAGAAATGTGGATGATGAGAAAGGTCAAGCATAAGACAACTGAGAGGTTCACGTCCCGATGGCCAAGAGAACACAGTGTTTCAAAGGTAACTTTCTTATCGATGCTGGGCACAGGCCAAGGGTGAGGACGCCTGAGTATTGGCTTAGCACACTGTGCATCACTAGTGACCCTTAAGAGGAGCTCTAGGTGATTGGAGGCAAATCTCCCGACTAGTGAATGCAATTGTGAAGGAGGAAACAAGGACCTTACTGTGCAAACCCAGTTCATTTCCCACCTCCATCCCACCTCCATCCCCATCCTTAGGCACTGTCCCTAAGCCTCAACAGGCCAAAGTTTCTGTCTCCAGATAAAAATAGATTAAAAAAAAAACCCCTGAGGAGCAAATGTCTTTCCTATTGTCTCCTTGCTGAGGCTTGAGATGAATTTCAGATTTGGCTCCTACACCAAACCATATTTTCTTGCATGTAGGTGCCCACCAGTGCCAAAGAGCTTCAAGGGGCCTGTTTCGAAATTGGTTGTGTTTGTTCTCTCACCTGTAAATTAATCCACTTACCAAACAGATTAGGTGCAATAAGAGACAGATAAGAAAGAGTGGGACTCAGAAAACCACTGTTTTGTGAAGTGTGTTACTGCACAGGTGGAACGTAGGTGGAAGTCAGCTGAAGAGAGAGAGATCCATCTTTTGGTGTCTTTCAGACGAAATGAATTCAGCACGTCGGCATGTCAGCAGGCACTGGGGCTGCTGGGAGAAGTCAGGAAAAGATGAAGGAAAGGGTCTACCTCTGGAGTAGCATCACTGACCAGTGAGAGTAGATGGGACTTAGGCCTGGCTGAGGCCAGGCCACCCAGAAGCAGGGTGGTAGAGGGGGAATCAGATCCAGTGAAGTATGAAGCTTTGGTGGTGTTAGAATTCTTTGGAGGATTGCTCTTTCTCTCTGGAAGATGAGGGTAAACGCACCAGTTGAAAGTGAGCAGGAGTTGAAGGAAGACCAGCAGTCTCAACTAACCTGGACACCCAAGATCTCTCAGACATTGAGCCAGCAACCAGACAACATACACTAGCTGATATGAGGCCCCCGACACACATACTGCAGAGGACTGCTTGGTCTGGCTTCAGTGAGAGAAGACAGACCAAACCCTTGAAAGACTTGTGACCCAGGGAACGGGGAGGTCTGGCAGGGTTGGAGAGTGTGTGGAGGGGTAAGGACATCCTCTTGGAGATGGGAAGGAGGAATGGGATGAGAAACTCAGACGGTGGACTGGGACAGGGATAATGACTGGACTGTAAACAAAGATTAAAGATAATAAAAAGGAAGGAAGAAATGAAGGAATCGAGGGAGGGGGGAGGAAGAGGGAGGGAGAGAGGGAGGAAGAAAGTAAGCATAGGAGAGAGGTGGTAAGGATTGTAAGGACTGAAGAGGATGTGGGAATTCATCACCCTGTGATTGTAACCACAGTTGCTAATAGTTACCATAACTTTCTAAGATTAACTTAGCAATAAAATTGGAAGCTTTAATACTGCAAAATACGGATTCATTAGTGTACAAGCAGTCTTCACACTGAGTCTCCTTTGTTAACCTCAGCCTCCACTCCTACTGCATTCTTTCTGCAGTCTGTGACACCCTCCTGGTTACTCCACATTCTTCCTGAATGACTTTGTGTTTAGGATCCCATGGCAAACTAATATGCATTTTTATTTATGTAAGAATGTGTGTGTGTGTGTGTGTGTGTGTGTGTGTGTGTGTGTGTGTATTTCGCATGCATGTAGGTAAATGAGGAGGCCAGAAGAGGCTGTTTAATCCCTTGGGACTGTCATTACAGGTGGTTGGAGCTGTTCTATGTGGGTGCTGGGATTTAAACTTGGGTCCTCTAGAAGAGCTATCTCTCAGCCATCTCACACAGATCACAGTAAAATGAGCCTTCCCTTTGATATTGGTTGAGCTCAAGGCTTTGACAACACTCTACTACTAAGCTCCAACCCCAGCCTGCAATCATGATATTGTGCCTGTCTCCATCTCTTGAACACCAGACTGAATTCACCAATAGAATACAGTGCCTCTAGTCAGTCATCATTCCGGAAGTATCCTTCTCCTTGCCCAGCAGTTTTACTCCTGTCATTTAGAATGTTTGCTCAGGATTGTACTCTATGAGATTGTACTCAATCTTGACAGATGAGCCAGCTGGGCTTCCACATGAGACTCCAGCTATTTGCATAAGTCATCTTGAATGCCCAGCTCATTGGAACCTTTACTGAACCCCAGACAGCACTGGGCTGCAACCACAGGGACCCAGCCAACCCAGCCAACCACTGGATTATAACTGATGTTATGCAGCCCTATGGGAGGGTGGTCTGCTACACAGTAGCAATAACCAGAACTGTCCTGTGTGCTGGCATATTAAGATGTGGCAATAGCAGTAAGAATGGCCAGGTTTTTGTCACAATCAATTGTGTGACCTAAGAATTAATTGAAATTCCTCAATCCCGTTTTTTAAATAAATGGGGAGAATAACAAGTCTCCATTCCTGAGAGTTTCCAGACCCAGTAAGAATGGGTGGGAACAACCAAGGAATACACATGGAGGGACCCATGGCTCCAGCTGCATATGTAGCAGAGGATGGCCTTATCAGACATCAGTGGGAGAAAGAGGCCCTTGGTTCTGTAAAGACTCAATGACCCAGTGTAGGGGAATGTGAGGGACGGCAGGAGTGGGCGAGTGAGTGGGGGCACACCCTCACTGAAGCAGGAGGAGGGGGATGGGATAGGGAGTTTCTGGGGAGGGGAATCAGGAAATGGGATAACATTTGAAATGTAAATGAATAAAATATCCAATAAAATGACTAAGCATATATAGAGAGAGTGTGGGTGGGAGGCTATTTACACCATTCACTTTATACTTTAGACCAAGGACTGCAGCACTCCTGCCATCATGACCTAGGTTCTTTCCCAGGACAGCTCTTAACACTCTATTCAGCAATGTTTTACCAATGGGCACAGGTATTGCACTGCCTTGGTAATTTCCAGCATGCCTTCTACATTTCCCATACCTAGTTAGATCCTTGAGGACACCCCAGCCAATGTCACTGAGTGAGTGAGGATAAAGGCTGCTCTCACAGGGCCAATAATACCATACATAGGAGGTTAGACGAGACTATTATAGCCTTAGCTAAAATGGTATTCTCCAATTAGTCTTTAATAGAGGCTTGGTGTTTTAATTCATTTTTCATTGCTATGATAAAACTCCATGACCAAAAGTGACTTGGGGAAAGATTCATTTCAATGGATAACTCACAGCTAGTGAGGGAAGACAGGGCTGGCACTCAAGGCAGGAGCTTGAAGCAGAAACAACCATGGAAGAACGCTGCTTCCTGCCTTGATCCCTCTGGACTCCTCAGGTATCTTTCTTATACAAGTCCAAGCCTATCTGTGTAAGAATGGCACTGCCCAAAGTGGACAAAGCTCTCCCAAATCAATTAGCGATCAAGAAAATGCCCACAGATATGTCTATAGGGTAATAAGATGGAGGCAATTCCTCCATTGAAGTTACTTCTTCTGAATTGTATCTAGGTTTGTGTCAAGTTGACAGAGAGTAACTATGACTATTGGTTACTTACATACAGAAGCACATTTTACCTCAGATCTGGCTATCAGTCTGTTTATTCATGGCTCCCCAAGAGGCATAGAGATATAAAACCAACTTTAGAACCAAAGTTCCTTCCCACAACCCTTGCAAAAACCTCCAGTCCCTCACTCAGCATTGAGTTCAAGCACTGGATGCCTCCAAGGGTCGCCCACACATGCCCACTTCCCATCTCATCTCACACAGAATCCTCACACGAAGATTTCAGCCTGACCTTTTTTCCCCAATCACCAGTCAACTTCTTTTGAATGGAAGAAACAACGATCCTTCAAAGTATTGGCACGTGACAGGATCTTGGTCAATATTTGTGTGTTCATAGATTGCCTATGTGAC
The DNA here is from genome assembly GCF_978045245.1 of Mus caroli. Classification (NCBI taxonomy): domain Eukaryota; kingdom Metazoa; phylum Chordata; class Mammalia; order Rodentia; family Muridae; genus Mus; species Mus caroli. The sequence continues at coordinate 107,188,827 of NW_028227258.1, forward strand.
AAAGTTTAAAGGTGTGTGTGTGAGAGAGAGAGAGAGAGAGAGAGAGAGAGAGAGAGAGAGAGAGAGAGACCCCTTCCCTCCTCTCATATTCTTCCTATTAAAACAGTCAAGCCCTGATTTTAATTATGGGCCATGTCCAATAGACACAAGAGGTTACAACTTGATTAAATAGATTTGTGATACTTTATTACAAAGCAACTATTGAAAGAAACTTCTTTATTACAAGAAGATCTGGCTATCAGTCTGTTTATTCATGGCTCCCCAAGAGGCATAGAGATATAAAACCGACTTTAAAACCAAAGTTCATTCCCACAACCCTCGAAAAAACCTCCAGTCTAAGAAGTTATTGATGTCGCATAACTAAACTTTGTGTATGGACGAAAACTCTGAGCTTACAAGGCAGAAAACATCTAGTCTGAGGTATAGCATTCATAAGTAGTCTATGAGAGCCTTCCTGAAGCATCATGGGAAGCTAGGTACCATTACACACCACGAGTCACTTCACCCACACCAGCCACCAGGCACGGGCCCCACATGTAAGCATCCACGGCCTACCTGCAAGGTCACCGTTGAGGTTGGCCTCCAGCTCTGCTATTTTGTGCCGTATCTCAAGTGTGGAGAGCTGCACGACATCCCTGCCCACAGGAAGAGTTTGGTTAATAAGAATCCAGTTGCAGACAATGTGAGAAAAATACTGTATAGCAACCCCACCCATACTTCAGGACCACATTACTCTGAAAGATCGTTTGCGGGAGGCACATCTGAGAATCAGGTGCAGGGCAGATGAAAGTCAGTTAAAACACACCGAAGTCCAGCAGCTCCTGCACCCAGTGTGTATCTGTGCTTAATTATGATCCCAATGACACTGTCACATGCTTTTCAGGATCCCGCTAAATGTTAACATGATGAACAGCCACAATGGCAGATCACCCCAAACTCAGGTGTGGGAGGCACTAATACAGCACACAGAGAAAAAAATCAAAAAAGTCAAAAGCACCCCGGAGCTCACTTAGGACATGAGTGAGCCACCTGTAGCCACAGTACAGGATGATGAGAGAACTGTCCATCCAGTAGATATGTCCAAATGCCCACTGTGTGAATATCCAATCCAGCAGCAGCAAGATGGCTCAGCAGCTGGAAGCACTTGCTACAAACTCACAGGACCTGAGTTTGATCCCTGCAAACTACATGGTGGGAGGAGGGAATTAACTAGCCTGTCCTCAAGACCTCAGACCTCTGACCTCTGACCTCTGACCTCAGACCTCTGACCTCAGACTTGTGCCTGTGCACTGTGAATATGCAACTGAATACACACAATAAATGTAAAACAAACAAACACATAAATGGAACCACCTACAGTCCAGTGTACATGTCACACGGATGGCAGCTAGTGTCCCTGAAGGTTGACTGAATGAGCTGGGTTACAAAGCTACACTGGGGCCTAGAGTTCCTGGGTGACAGAGCTGAGATGCGACTTCACACAGACCTGTTCTGCACCTTGACTGCCTCTGAAACACAGAGACTGTACTCAGAATGCCCTGAGTTTGGTACAAGTCTAAGACTTTGGGGAGGGGTCAGGGTTTGGGAGGGGGTATGATGTTCATGAGGCCCGTGAATGGGGCCCTGGATAGCTACTCAAAACACTCACAATAAAGACAGGCATGGTGGCGCACACCTTTAATCCCAGCACTCAGGAAGCAGAGGCAGGTAGATCTCTGCATCTGAGTCCAGCCTGCCTACAAAGTGAGTCCCAGGATAGCCAGGGCTACACAGAGAAGCCCTGTCTCAAACAAACAACAAAATCAAAACTCTCAGAATATTCAAGGTCCTAACATAAAATACTGTATTATTTTTGCCCAAACTAAGAACTGAATCCAGGGCCTTGCATATGCTATGCTATTCGGGCATCCTCAGCCCACGTCTCATCTTGAAAGTGTCCTATGTCCTATGTACCCTAACTGCCTTCCAGTCCCACACTCTTACCCTGAGTCCCTGGGTTTACAAGTTTGTCACCAAGCCAGGATAAAACTAGCTCCCCCCCCCCTCCAAAGCATTTAAGACACAGGATACAGCTCAATGGCAGAACTCTGACCCAGTGTCATAAGCCCACACTTCCACACCTCCATCCTACCCTCCCTCAAAAATCATGGAGGGTCCCAGAGCTCGTTTACAAAAATGTCCAGGTTTCTAAAGTTCTTCAAAATGAACAGAAAAACATGGACTTCGCAGGACCGTCAAAACCAATCACATATGTTCTTCAGAATAGCAGCCACTTCTCCATTTTATCTACAAAAGCACGACAACTCTTGTTTTCCCAATGGTAAATGGGGTCTGTACAGATGACTCAGCGAGGACCACAGAGGACTGGCGGGGCGGGGGGGGGGGGGGGGGGGGAGGGTTAGTTCCCCGCACCCACCGGGAGACTCACAAGTGCTGGTAACTCCAATTCCAGGGGATCTGACGCCCCCGTATGGACACCATGGGCACTGCACACCACCCTACGACCCAACCTCCTCCGCACACTAACCCCCCCCACACACACACACACAAAGAACCCTTCATAAACATCACTTTGAGTGAAAGCTTAATGAGCCTGCATTAATCCCGACACAAAGGGGCCTCCTCCCGCCATCAGAGTTCCTGCCCTTCAGATCATGAGAGGCCTAGCAGAGAGCTGGAGCCTACAGGGCCCACTCACTTCATGTGGATTTCCTCCAGCAGTTCCAGCTTCAGGCGGTCTGTGCTCACCCCCTCGAAAGTGTCTCCGTGGCCCTCTCCCATCGCAAGACCTCCCGCGCGCCCTTCCCCTGTGTACCACCTAGAGCTTAAGACCTGGGCACGCCTAGGAACCCTAAAGGAAAAAGCGTTGCCAGGAGCCATGGTATGACGTCATAGGGTGTTGCTCATGTCTGCAGGCCCTCTTAGGAGCTAAGTGGGAAACTGTCTCGGGGCGGGTGTGCCCCTTTTCTTTATCATCTCTGTGAATAGCCCCTGTGCAAGGTCAGGGTTCTGAGCCAGTGGGTTGTGGTCAGAACATCCAACTTCTGACCCCCTAGGGTTGCTGGATTAAGAGTGCCTTCATTTGCTTCAGTTCAGTAGGTTAGACTTTGAAAAGATAGTCTGAACTTTGACGATAGTGAACTTTAGGGCCAAGAAATTCTCTGCCTTGGAGTTTGGGCAGCTCTGTGCACTGACCTGCTTATCACAATTTGCATCCTACTCTTGAGACGTCTCGATTGTAAAACTCTGCCTTCTCCTCATATTTTACCAGGCAGGTGATAGGCTCTGCCCGTGTGTATGAGTTGTCCCCATAAAAATTCAAGAATCCAGACAACTGTCAAGAACTGATCAGGGGAGCTGGAGAGATGGTGCAGCAGAGATGAGCACTTGAGCTGTTAGACACCAGTGCGGTGTGGGGGTCCCAAGACAACCACAACACAATCAGCAAGGTAGAATGTTTCACTTCTTCAGAAGTGAATGTAGCCTGTCCTATCGGTAGGCAAGCACAGTCAGTGACGGTTCCACGGGGTTTTAATTCCTACCACAAAAGGGCCCTGTGCCTCATTTTGAGTGGTCAGTGCTGGGCCTCACATGCTAACACTAATGGATAGGGCACAACTGATAAGCAAACGACAACCGGACACAATTGTCAACACATATTTTGACTTTAAGAAATACTGACCCACAAGGAGTTCAGATTTCTGCCAAGTGGTTTACCATTTTTCTCAAAGGAAATCTGTCTTATTTCTTTAATAGAAAAGAATGGGACTGGAGAGATGGCTCCGTGGTTAAGGGCACCACCTGCTTTTCCAAAGGTCCTGAGTTCAATTCCCAGCAACCACATGGTGGCTCACAACTATCTGCAATGTGATCTGATGCCCTCTTCTGATGTGTCTGAAGACATCTACAGTGTACTCATATAATATATATAAAGTAAATAATCTTAAAGAAAAAGAAAGAGTACATTTTGTTTATATTTCTCACACAGCTCTTGATAAGGATGCTGGTTGGTTTCCAGTACTCCATGGATGTTGGGCCATCCAATTCCCTGTTCTGGTCTCAGCAGGCACTGCATGCAGGCAAAATGAGGTTTCCCAGGCAAGCTATTTCCCTCATGAATGAACCTCACGGCTAATGGGTCTGTGGGTTGTCTAAAAGCCCTGGAATATCTCTTCTCCCTGGCTTTCCCTTTCAGGTGTCCTGCACCCACCTTGGACATGACATCTGATACCAAGTAGAGGAAAATGACCACCCTGGGATTCCCCAAGGATGCTGAATGTTTCCGGAGTGTCCTGTGCTCAGTATTATTATTCTGGCTGAATCATGGATTTTTCTTTCCCTATACTAATGGTTTGCTATGAGAGGCACCTTCTAACACTCCCACCATGTTCCCCTCCTCCTCGTTATCGAGTTTTCCCGTGTGTTCAGTCTCTGGGTCCCAGAGAGTGCTCTTAAGCAGACATCTTGTTTTACTCTTATTCTTCCACCCCTCGACTGGAAAGAAACAGCAAATATCTCAGCCTCCCTTTTCCCAGTTTTCTCAACCAATCACCGACTAATCAACATGCAGTATCCACACCTCCTTTCTCCACTGAAATTCCTCTCTTATGGGGCAAGCTCACAACTGCCTGCAATTCCAGTTTGGGGTGGGGAGGGGCCAGTGATGCCCTCTTCTGGTCTTCACAAATACTCTACAAACATGGTACACATGAATACATGCATACACACGAAAATAAAGTCAAAAAATAAAGAAGTAGATACTCAGTCTTAGTACCTGGTTCCTGACAAAGCTCCAAAAGCCCTTGAAGATTCCCAGAATATCTTTGATCATTCATAATTCATAATTCCCCTTTAAGCATACCTGAGGAGTTTAATGTTACAAAGATGAGTTAGAAGATGGGGCTAGTTGCTGTAATTAAGCATGTAGTAACAAAGTTGAGACTTTAGGCTCCATCCTGTAAGCCCACAACCTCAAGGGGAATAAATACAAGATGCAAAGTTTCTCTCCAAGGGCCAGCAATTTAATTATGCCTGCATAATGGGGCTCCTTAAAGACCTTGAATGGTTATATTTGGTGAGCATATTCACAAGTCCGAAGTGTGGTTGGCTCCAACTCTATGGAGATGGAAGTCACCTTCTTTAGTCTAAGACAGAGTCCCTCTTTTCTATAACGAGGTCAGTACTTCCAGTTTGGGGCCTATATTCTTAGAGATGCTGCTTTCTTATGTAATAGTGCATTGGCCAAAAGCAGCCACAGCAAATGCACAAACAGTGACTGTACCTGTCCCAATAAGAATTTATTTTTGAAAACAAGTGGCCAGTGGGATTAGTCCGTGGAACATGCTTGCAGATACCTGGTCTAAAGAGACTATTTAAACTAAGGCCCTATATTTGCAACCTGTTTCTTAAACCTGAACAAAGCAGAGACTGACTGGATGCTACTTGCCAATCCATTTCAACAACTAGTACATAGTCCTTAGGCTATAAGGAAAAAAAAAAACCCACTAGTTCTGTATTCTTGAAATATAAGTCCAGTGAATACATCGGAGGCCCAGAAATTCAAAAACCATTTTATTCTCAAAGCATATTCATTAACCAGTTTCTAATGAAATTCATAAGCTAGCCAACTACAGGTTCAGAAATGATTACAATAGGCCAAAACTATAAAAAAACAATATCAACCTTTTAAAATTAATAGAAATAAAATACCATGGAGTATTTAATTACATATTTGTAACTTAAAAGAAAATGGGCAAATGTCTGTCCTGTATTCTGCAAAAGTTGGGACTCCCCACCAAAGAGTTCCATATTCTTCCCTGTGATATGGACAGGCTCCTCCCATCACTTCCTGGCTTTTGGTATAAATTGTAATGACTGAGTGGAGCTATATTACACTTAGTAAGTGCAATGTTTGTGTTTTACTTTCTAGAAATTTAGGAAAAACTTACAGAAGCAGATATGGAAAAGTGATTTCTTAATGCCAGTAACAATCAATTCAAATTTTAATAGAATACAAATCATACTTCAAAATTCCTTAGTCTATATCACACTCCTCCATAAAGCCCAGAGAACATGGAGGAAGGGGAGTGGAATGGCCAAGAGTCAGAAGTCCAGGAGGCATGGATAAACTGACATCTTCTGGGCATGACAGGACCCTTACACACACGGCAGCTTACACACTTCCACAGGATCAAACCAGCTTGCAGTGGGCAGGGTCTCACAAGCTCCCAGCCTAGCTGGGGGGGGCTATTGACAGTTGATGGCTTCTGGGGAACAAGATATCAGTTTTCTTGAGGAGCCTGGTCCCTGGAGGATGAACCAACCTGCAGCGGATGGTCCCACACCCATGAGCATATGGGCAGCACAAACTGGACTATTTAAAACAAACGCACAAAAGAACATGAGGTTGGGAGGAAGAGGGAGGTGTGGACCTGGGAGGAGTTGGGGAGTGTGGGGGAATACAATCAAAACACATTTATGCATGTACAAAATTCTCAAAGAATTCATAAAAATTCATTCTATCAAAAAATTCTCTAGCTTCAATCATAAAGACTTAAAGAAGCATTTCTTCCGTTTAAATCACAAGGCCATTTTGGTTTCCTAGTAGGCAGGAGAGCTAGCGAATAAGAGAAACATTACTGAGCGTCAAGGCACTTTCATGACCAAGCTCGTCCCTGTTTGAGAAAGATTTCTAAAGCATTATCTGAGAACAAACTTTAAGATCACAGTTTTGTTTAGCTTATCTGCTGAAAACCCTGTTGGGCATCTCAAAAGAGCCACAATTAGTGCAAAAGAAAGGCATCGACATGAAGTCATTTCCCGGTATTATCAGAACCCAGGTGGCTGTGAAATCACATGCACAGCTTCCTACTTTGCTTTCTGAAGGCTAGCACATATAAAAAATAGATTGACATTAGGTTTAAACCACATATATATTATAAGCTTTATTTTAACTGCAAAAATATTTTAGCCACATTTAAGGGAAAATAAACTTACTGAGACTACAAACTGCATATGTTAGAAGCCAGATGTAAGAATACTGATTATTTCCTTGTAAGTGGATACATGCCCCAAACTTCCAACAGTCACTTTGTAGAAATGAACAGACAGAAGATGCTGTTCTTCTGTGGAGAATCTCCGTCCGCTCCACACCCTCCGTCTGCTAAGGCTTTGGTGCAGGTGACTCCCAGGATTCTCATTATTTGTCCGTCTTTCCTGCCCCTGGCTTCTCTTCCTCCAGCTGCTTTCCTATGTCTCTTCTCCCTTCTGTGCTTGTGGCTCCTCCCTGACTCTCCCTCTGAGGGCGCTCAACGATCTGATAGTCCTCGAGGAGAGTGTGTCCCGTCTGCTTGGCAGTTTTCTTCACCATGGCTTTGATGCCGATGTTGTCAATATTGTAGGCAGTGACCCCAACATTGATAGCTGAATCCACTGCGTTATGTGTAGCTTCTCCTGCATTGTGCCCATACCTTTAAAAAAGGTGAAAGTATAACAATGACATTAGAACACATAATATGTCTTATGAGAGAAATCAATAGGATAAGTTATATGATATCTGTGCCATTTCTTGAAAGCAAAACTGAAGCCTAGATTTCAATTTAGTTAATAACTGAAGACATAGGAGAGAATTAAAAAACACGGCTACAAAGCTGCATTCTCCCTGTTAGCAAAAACTGTGTGTAAAGATTAAAGACTAGCTAGAAGAGTAATAACATGATGAAAAAAACTAAATATAAATTAAAACAAGCATTGTTACTCACTTGTTTAAATCTCTGTTTCTTGAAGTGACTGCAGGACACAGAACTTCCAGCGTCACCAATGCCCCTAACCCACAAGCATCGGATCTGTCTTTTAGCAGAGACACTGTGAGGTTCTCCTGGCACCCCATGCTACTGCCAACTCACTGGCCATCTTGCTGTCTGTAGACCGGCCAAGTACACAGACGCCCTGGCCCTCTGCTCTGTCTGGCCTCTTGTGGACCTACATGGCTGCCTCACTGCCTTGAGCAGTCACCGCTGTGAACATGACCTGGTCAGAGGACTCCTTGCAGGAGTCATGCAGCATCCTTCCATCATGCAGCACCAGGCTCAGGCTGACAGGCTTGGCACTGACATTTAACACCAACACGGATCTGCTTTTGCCTTACAGAACTCATTGCCAGCTGACTCAAACAGGCTTGCAGCCCCCTGGTCTCTCCAACCCCAGTGTTCTAAGTTCGAAGTAATCTTACTGTGGCCCTGGATGTACCCCGATCTATCCTCAGCACCGGAACCCACAGCCAGTCAAATCTTAGCTTAGTAGCATCTGCAAAGGGGACTTTCTTGCTAGGCACATGACAAAAAAGCTTCCTGTAGCTGTTTTTCTGCAACTTCTTAGCATTGCAAAGGGACATGGCAGCCAAGGGAACTCTTAGCAAACCCAAGAATGGGGTGGGAGCTTCAGCGTGGGGGCGTGACCGTACCCATTAGACAGTGATAATCAGTAAAGCTTTAAAGCCAAGTCTGAGAACAGACACGGACACCAGAACATATCCCAGAGAGTGCTTTCCAGCACTGTGGGGGCCACATGACAGTGATGCTCAGTTTGGCTCCAGTCCTGTTTTCAAGAACTGGGAATCTCCTAGATGTATAAATGTTCAACTCAGAATGGCCACTCAGTAGAACACTCCAGAGCACTCCTCCTTAGCAGTTTGATGACAAGGCTAATGACACTGGCTATTTCCGTGTGCAATGTATTTCTAAAAGCTACACCGTCCTTGATGTGTTAAATAAGTGTCTGTATTGATTGCCTGTTCTGCAGGCTAAGACAACTGCTACAATGTGGGAAACTCACACCAGGCAATGTCAGGAAATGACATCAGACAAGCAACTGGCCATATGCCTTTGCCCAACTCTCTCTGTCTTTGCATCTCAATTTCTTTACCTCATAATACGAAAAAAAATATATACTTTACAAGGCTTTCACTTACTGTGTTTATTTTTTAAATATATCCTCACTTATCAGCTTTAATGTCCCTTACACACAATTTTCCTAATAGACGTCTATTCCTGTCTTCCTAGATAATTAACTATTCAGTCCTTTACTGTCTTTCAACTTAAAATACACTGCTTAAAATTCCTCAAAATCAACAACCTAGGTAAGATTATAAAGCTGTTTTGAATTTTTACTTTTTAGTAAATGAAAACTTTAGTTACACTTCATGAACAAACCCCACAACTGCAGGACAATGCAAGTGACCGTGAAGCCATCCTGATTGAGAGGCCCCCTGTGTGATCTCAGTCAGAATTTCTCAGATATGCCCAGTGTGTTCACTGACACCCACAGAGACAGACCACCACAACCAGTCAAGAGCTTACAGATTAGTGTAAGCTATCTTATACTATGTGATAGTGACACCTATCACATCAATCAAGTGATGTCAGCCATCAATACTATGCTCAGAAATAGTGACCTGATATATTTAAAGGAGAAACACCTTTTTTCTCATATTTATTGAAAGAAGGCAGGCTGTGGCTAGTTTAGGAAGACCTTGTAGGTGAAGCTAAAGAATTTATGTTTTTCATGAAAGCAAATGGGGAAAAATAAGCAAAGGAATGTACTGGCCACATACATGTTTCTGCAAACCCCTCTGACTTCAGTGCAGTAGTGCAAGAGCAGGCAGGAAACACGCGTCCATTACATGAGAAAGGACAGAACAGGGTCTGCCTAAAGGTGGGAGCACACAGACTGTGGGGTCAAGGCTCTAACGGTGTGTAGCTGAGTCTGAGATTAGGACAACAAATAGATTTGAAACTTGTTGATGCACAGGTCTAAATTACACCCACAGGCATAGATGACTGTGACAGTTTTATGTCAACTTGATACAAGCTAGAGTCATCTGAAAGGAGGGAAACTCAAAGAAAATGTCTCCATAAGACTGGGCTGTAGGCAAGTCTGCGGGGCATTTTCTTAAGTAGTGATTACTGTGGCTGGGAGGGCCACATTGTGGGTGGCACCATCTCTGGGTCTGGTGGTCTATGATTCTGTAAGAAAGTAGGCTGAGCAAGCCAATAAGTAGCACACTTTCGTGGCTTCTGCATCAGACCTCTGCATCGGCTCATGCCTCCAGGTTCTGCCTGAGTTCTTGTCCTGACTTCCTTCCATGATGAAAAGCAATATGGAAGTGCAAGCCAAATAAGCCCTTAGCTTCCCAACTTGCTTTTGGCCATGGTGTTTCATCACAGCAACAGAAGCCTAAGACAATGACACTACTCATGAAACAAGGAGGCTGGACTAAAGTAAGACGCTAGAGAGAACCAATTCGTAATGAACACAGCTAGAAGGCAACAACCCTTGTGGAGGGTGATGTGCAGACTGCTGACCTCTTGGTCTCACTAAGCAGTTACAACTGCAGCAGAGCCAGTCAGGATGGAAAACCACGCAAGCAATTAAGACTTTATCCCCCCAAAATGGTGGAAAACAAAACAGCACCTTAACAACAGGTAGAAATCAGCAAAGTGAAGTTAAGCATTGTAAAGGAAAGGTCTTAATAATTATAAACAAAACAGAAATAACCCTAAGACAATACAGGGGCGGGGCTGGAATGCAGCTTCCTGGGAGCACGCAGCCTGGCATGGACAGCCTCAGCTCATTCCCAGCAGTAAATAAACAGACACGAGAGCTCTGGACCTTAAAAAGGGTTTTAAAGTGTCAAATATGATAAAAGACAGTAAAGACTGACTTGTGTGTGAGCATCTTTTGTTCCCTCATCAAGAGCAAAGTAGACTGACACAGGAGCAGCGATCCCACAGGACCTGTCCTATCAGCATCCATCTGCAAGCAGTGATCTCACAGGACCTGTCCTATCAGCATCCATCTGTGCACCCAAGTCAGCTCTGGTTACCTTTAGAATATTTTTAGAAAACTGAAAAACCTGTCACTAAAATGAGCAGTGATGGGGAGACGAAAGACCTGGAAATTATATTTACAATTGTTCAAGAAACAGGAGCACTCAGCTAAGAAAAACAAGAGACGGGCAACAGTGCTGTTGGTCCATCTGTTCAGATCTGTATTTGACAGAGGGGGGGGCAGCTGCAATTCCTGCACAGATGTCATGCAGACCTGGTTTCAAGGACCATGACAACTGTCACTGGAGCTAGTTCATCACCTCTGGAAATTTAAGAGGTATTTAATTTAAATTTTACTCTAAACAAATCAATACAATCTAGTACCATCTGAGAGTAAATTTCTTCCAGGAAAGCATTGTTAAGCTTATTTTCCATAAATAGATATTCAGAGATAAATTCTACAAACAGACCTAACCTGCTGCAATGCCATCCTTCTCCTTAACAACACAGAGGAGCTGAGGAACCTAAGCAGAGAGAGGGCTATTTAATTAGCAGGCGGTGCTGCGGCTGACTTCTGTGGGTGAAGTTGCTTATTGTTTTCCATTATTCCTGTAGCTCTTCACTTTGCTAAATCTAAAAATGTGAAACTGAAGTGTTAATGTAACTGACCAAAAATCCCTATATATCCACCTAAAAAGGTTCAGTATTCCTGCCCCTCACACCAACCGCAGCACACGCCAGGTAAGGAAGCTTTTCCAAGGCATCTGTTTTCCTCCCAGGCCTAATGCATATGGGGCTGTAGACTTAGAACTTGAGGAGAGCAGTGCTTTCCACAGGCAGGCGGGACACAGCTTCAGTTCACTGAAGTGAGCAGAATACAAACACACATTCCTTTCTACAGCAGTCAAAAATGTAAGGACACTCCCTAGTGTACACACTTAAATAAGTAAGAACTAGAGTAAATGAAGGAATTGATGATTGGCTCTTCTATTCTCCCACACTGTCACTAAGCTGTCCTTGGCTCAACAGATCTGTCTTTTTCTACTTCTGAGCCAGATTATCTCCACAGGTGTAAAACGGAATACTGGGGCCAAATCTTTAATCCCCCAAGGCCTCTCCTCTCTTCCCAAGATTCTATTGGCATAAATTAAATCACTGTTAAGAACTGTCGCCCTTACAGTCACAAGTTCAATGCTGGGCAACTCTGCTTTGTTTATTCACACTGTGTCTTTGGAGAACAGAATAAAGTAGCACTGATACACAACACTGCAGGAGTGAGCTCACTCAGAACCTTGTTCAAATTCCTTGTTCATCACACCGGTCTCCTCCCTAACAATCTACACACAGAGAAAACAGAACAGCACCTCCACTTTCCCTGCTAAGAAATGGTGATCATAATTCACTCTGTATGTGTTTTCAGCTCTCTGGTTAACAATGGCAGCCAAGTTCATCTGTCATGTTCCTTTGATTTGAAGGCACACCCCCACTGAGAAAACAAAACAATTTAGGATGGAAATTAAATTTAGTCCTACCTAAGCCCAAAGCTATCTAAATTATGGTAGATTAATGGTACAGAGGTCAGTCCAGAGCTTGAAGTTGTGTAGACAGCCCTTCAAGGACAGAGCGGGCACAGCACTCTGCCCTGACTGAGCAACATGGAACCTGGCTTACATCATAGCTCTGCCACTCAACTAGGGATGGAAACTCTAACAAGTTTTTAACTTTTAATGTTTTGGTTTTCTTGTCTATACAACTGATAGAAATGTTAAATTTATATAATACACGAGAAACCCTGAACACAGCTCTAATTTGAAAGTATGAACCCAAAGAGTAGCTCTATTAATACATTTTTTCACGTGCATAATCTGAACATGTGAAGGCCTAAAGCCAACGTAGTCCTTGATCACTTTCCACTTTATTAACTGAGGCAGAGTCTCTCACTGAACCCAGAGATCTCCAATTCCATCTTGCTGGACTGATTGCCCTGGAACCCATCTCTGCCTCCCTTGCTAATGTGCTTGTGTGACCTTATGTTGGTTTGGGGTCTGAACTCCAGACTTGTAAGGCCAGAGCTTTATCCACTGAGCCTCTCTACAGTCCTACTGGTCCCTCTTCATCAATAAATAGTAAGGTCCAAACTCACTAAGCTAAGAAAACAACTTGGCTCTCACTAGGTTAGGTTTACATTTTTTAAAGATCCAAATTTCTCTAATCCAGACAGAAGAGAGAGAATATGACCAAAAGTATTATCCGTGCACATGTGAAATGTTACTAAAAAACACGATTTTGTACAATATACACTGAAAAACCCTAAGCTCAAACAAAGAAGACACCCCCCAAATGGCATTTTAAATTTGTTCTTTAATAACACTGCCAAAGTAGTTGTTTCTCAAAAGTAAGTGGAACAAGGCATATGGGGCCACTCTGGCCTGATTTAAACTTTACTTTGCGTAGCTTGTTGGTGACTCAGTAAACTTGCTCTTCTCACTGACTCCATTCCACAGTTCCACTCCACAACTGCTGACCACTAACAAAACAAACAGCTGACACCAGAGTTCTGAGTGACTTCCCCTTTCACAGTTTTTCTAAAGCAGCTAGCCTACCTCCCCACCCCACCCCGGACACTAAAGCCAAAAGCCCATGGACCTTAATAAAGTCACGGGCCCTCTTTCCTCTCCTTTGTGGAATGTCTGACTCCCCTGTGCTGCCTTCTGGCTGAGGCCCCCTGACTGAAGACTGTCTGTGGGGTCTCCTCTTCTCCATGGGCCTGCAGTGAAATGCCTTTGACATCCTGTGCTTCGTGCTGCCCTGCCGTGTCTCACCAGCACACCGCAATCTCTCCTTCCAGTCAGATCTGAGAAGCCTCCTGGGACAGAGGCACCTGGCTCTGAGATGGACACAGGCTTTAGGTCACTTGCCAAGGGGACGAGGTCTGACAGCAACCAGCAGGGCACAGTGAAGTCACCTCTCTCCAGAGACCTCAAATCCAAAGTACACAGAAAACATACCTCCAACTATCAGCTACCCTGTACACATCCATTTCTGTCCTGTCTACTTAATGAATCAAAAAGAAGATAACTGTCTCTCTAGCCCAATATAAATGTGCAAGGGGAATCAGAACTTAGCCATGGCACACTAATGAGCTAACGTTAAAAGGGCCTCAAACCCAATCAAGTCCTTTTCTTCTCAAGCAAACACTATATCAGAATTATATAATTAAAAATTAGACATATTCTTTGCATTAATGAACATTTACAACAATTAGTAGCACAAATCAAAGCCACAGGAGTTCGGTCAGTAGACTAAAAATGTTCCCTCTTTAGCAAACAGTGAATGGAAAGAAATAAGTTTATCAGAAACCTAACTAGAAGGAAGCACATGACTCTCAGCTGTGGGGCTGAGCTGATGGCACTGGAGCCTTACTCTCAACATGAAACTGTACTTACTTGTATCTCACAGTCTGTACAGTTTCTGCAGACACGTTGTTAACGATGCATTTAGCTGCACATTCCAACCCTTGCCAGACAGTTGAGAATCCTGTAAACATATTTAAAAGTCAGTCTCACATAAAGAGCAAGCCTGAGCTTCTTGGGTAGCTCTGTGCTCACCCAGAAACACAGCAAGAATTAAAGAACAAAATAAACCCAGGCCTTTTGTTACCTTGAACACTACTCGCTGCCACGACCATGGCACCATCCAAGGCAGATTTCCCGTCTTTGTCCCTCTTCAGGGATTCCGGAACCAGTTTGCTTCCATGCTTCTTGACATGTGGAGCAAGTTCTTTACCAACACAATTCGCTACTGTGCAGACGCCATCAACTAACACAACCATAGAGAAAAGACTCAGAAATCGCTCCCTTGACTTCAGCACCTGCACCGAACAATGTTCTCAAATGGCCATCCACAACTCGTTTCCTGCATGGTGTTACTGTGACTGTTAGGTGAACCTTGGCAGGTCCTAAAGTGATTTGAAGCTCTGTTTGTGGTATCTACAGAGACCCTGCCCCTCAGGCAGAGTTCAGTTTGAAAGAAAATCATCCACTTTTATTTTTCTGATTCAAAGGCTTAGTATCAAAAAGATAGTTCTAGTCAATTTAATTGGAAATCCACTAGAGATCTATACAACTATATAAAAACAAATTTTAGTGATTCTAAAGTGTCACCTGGGAAGACAGACACCAGAACCACTGTGTGGCTGGGCTGCAAGTTTACCTGTGAGGTGGTGGAGCCCCTCAGTCCTCACTCCTCCTCTGTGAGACTGAGCTATTTATGCAGACATTTAGCCTGGATTAGCAGTGAGTTTCTAGCTCAGCGGAGAGGAAGCAGGGCACTTACCCAGGAGCTGGCTGACTTTGGCTGCTCCTCCGGTTGCCTGCTTCGCTATATAGAGACCCCTGGTGACAGCTGGGCTCACCTCCACTGGCTTTTCCTCAGGCTGAATGCGCTCTCTGAGTTTAGAAGCACCTTTCTGAATTGCTTTGCCAGTAAATTCAGCACCTTTGACTAAACCCCAGCTCACCCAGGAAGCACCTTTTAAAAAAGGGAAGTTCAAAATTACAGAGATTAGGGTTAATTGTATCTTTAAATCCTTTAATTACATCAGCAGAACACAAAAGAGTTCAGTAGTAGATCCTAAATGGGCCATGAACATGCCAACTGCACACCTATGGCTTCCTTGAATAAATATTCCTCTAGCAAAAAAAAAAACCAAAGATTTATTTTTATTTTATGTGTGTGTGAGCTTTTGCATGAACATGTGTGCACTGCATGCATGCAGCACCTGCAGAGACCAGAAGGAGGTAGAAGAGCCCTGGAACTGACGTTACAGGTGGTTGGGAACCCTTGGCCTTGCTACTGCTTCCCACATTGCAGATGATGAGCAACAGAGGTTCACTTCTGTGGCAAGTGTAGGCAGATGCATTCCTGAGGACCACTTCCAGTTTCATCGAACACCAGAAGGAAGGCAGCCTCCTGGGCCTTCAATGACGAACTAGTCTTATTCACAACAGCTCCTCCCCAACAACCCAGTTGCTGCTCAATGACCCCACCTTCTTCTACTCTTGTGACTTTGGGGGTTGACACTTCAACTTGGGGATCTTAGAGAACACAAAGGCCAGAACACAGCACTGGAGGGAGGGAGAGAAGGGATGAGAACGCATGGGACAGAATCATGATTTATGCTTACAGCTCTTTGATAGCTGAGGAACCCTGGAAGAACAGACATTTACACAGCATGTGTGACCTTCTCAGAAGCCCAGTCCCCCCACATCAGTATTTCTAAATCAGGTATTTAAAACAGAAATCTATAAGCAATACTGTCCCTGGTTCAAGGTCTGACATTGTGGAGTTGACAACCAGCTCTGGGGTACCTGACAGGATGTTGTGGGCCACTTTCTCGCTCCATTCAGGCAATTCTTTTGATTTTTCTTCTGAACTCGGCTCACAGGGCACAATCTGGCTCAGATTAACTTCTTCACTTGAATCTTTGGTCTAAACAGTAAATATGTTTAAACATGTAAAGGTTAGTGAAGTACAAAGGAAAGACATTGAAAGCATCACATGATAAAATACCAACAAACACTAGCTGAGGTTAATGGAAAAAGTTCACCTGGTCAAAAAAACAATGCAAAAGCAGAATTGCCGCAAAACTGAAACGGATCTGCTCCTCTGCCAGGCTCTGAGTAGAACTGTAACTCCAACACTGCACCCACTGAGTCAAAATCAAGCTCCCGCTATTCTCTCCCAGCTGAAGACCCATGTCACAGATTCACCCCTCAATGGTGCACGGAGAGAGTACTGTCAGATTAACAGATTAAAGGCCTCTGCCAGTAAAGAAGGATGTATGTAAGTAAACCACCTTTGGCGGAATGAAAAGTCCAATTTGAAACCCAAATATCCAGATACACAATGACCCACCAGTCCACTCAAATGGAAACAGCAGCACTTCACTAGACAACTGCCAGGATTTTGGCCAACACCTAAACTCAAAGCCACATTCATCCATTCTAAGAACATAGACCTCAAGTTGTTATAACTAAAAAAAATCAAAGGTTTTACGGGCCCAACAGATGACAAGGAGTATAACTTAAAATACAGAGATAAGAAGAGGCCCGTGGATTCACATGCTAAGAAGAGCAAGCTCTTCTCTAGGGAAGAGAAACTTCCTGCCAGTAACTCCAGAGACGGCCTGGGGAAACATCTGCACTGCTAGGGCCACTGTCTCTAATGTACAAACCCTGGAGGCTGAGAAGAGAAGGACTAACAGCGCAATGGTGAAAGTGGGTGGAGCAGAGGAACAGACAGCACAGGGCACCCAGCCTCACCCACAAAGAAATGAATGTAAGCTACAATATGCTAGATATCAAAACCAAACCCTGACCACCCACTCTTGCCCGGGCCATGAGGAATGAATATGGAGCTGCCCTGACTGCGTGGGATCCAGTGGATCCCGGTCATAGATGTGCTCAGTCCTGAAAACACTAGGGAATATTAGGGCTGAGGTTTTTCATATGTATGATATATAACATATATGATAAAATGTAATTGGAGAGATCAATGAGGAGAGAATGTTTCACAGGAACAAAAGTAGAATGACTTTTCTTCTTCACAGCTTCAGACAATCCATTTTTCATTTATTATTTATTGGAGGAAGAAGTGCAGACCCAGAGCAAAGCTCTCAGCCTACAATCAGAAGGAGCATAAAAAAAGTATGTGGTCCTTACTGTGAAAATAAAAGTCTTTTGAATCCGGGCGTGGTGGTGCACACTTTTAATCCCAGCACTTGGGAGGCAGAGGCAGGCGGATTTCTGAGGTCGAGGCCAGCCTGGTCTTCAAAGTGAGTTCCAGGACAGGCAAGGATAAACCCTGTCTCAAAAAAACCAAAAAAAAAAAAAAAAAAAGAAAGAAAGAAAAAAAAGGAAGAAAAGTCTTTTGAAAAACGGAATTTGAGTCCATCCCCAAACACAAGGTCTCTCTCAAAGCAGTTTGAGCACAAATGTGTGGTGACCCTAGTTGTGGCTGTGATCTGCTTGTGACACATTCTAGCCGTGTGTGGCCATCAGACGTGGGGCACACATCCCACTGCGTCCTTAACTTGCCTTTTTCCCACGCTTTCCTTTATGGCGGGCATCCTTGCTGCCTTGGTCTATTGAGGAGCCTGAAGAACTCGACTGCCTGACATCAGTGCCAGAAGCTCCCTTCGGTGGCTCAGAGGGGTGACTCGATCTCCCGGGGATTTGAAATTCATCTTCTTCTCTAGTCCAGTTGGCCTAGAGCATAAAGGACTAAGCTTAGCTCAGCTGGCCTTTGCAGGACAACCCTCCAGGTATACACTCCATGCACTCATGACACACATGTTCAGATGCCAGTGTGTCTGACTGCACAGATAACTGTGCAGTGTGTGTGTGTGTGTGTGTGTGTGTACAGCCATATGTGCTGATGTCACGGAATACATATGACAGTCACAGGACAGTCTCAGTCTTGGGTGTTGGTCCTCACCTTTAAACCACCGCTATTTGAGAGGATTTCATGGCTTCTGTTTGGCCAGGCATACTTTGGGCTCATGGAGATTTTGCTACCCCTGCCTCCCAGGTCCAACAAGGTTGTGTGTGCTGGGCTTACAGATGCTGCTGCTACTGTGTGAGGCTTTTACAGGTTCTGGGATCTGCCGTCCAGTCATCAGCACTGCAGAGCAGGTGCTTTGCTCTTGAAGCCACACCCCAAGACCCTGCTTTCTTATATCTAAATTACTGTTCACTTCCTTACCAAACCTTAAAACTCTTGAGAGTTCTTTGGGTTCTACATATGGCTGACAGTGAGTTCAAAGGAAAGTATCAAAGATGATCACCAGCAGTTAGTTATTCATATAAGTGTGCTTTAAATCAATAATGCAATAATAAATCTGAGAAGATAGAACAAGTTGAGAACATGCTCAAAAGCAAGGAATGAAGGAAGCATGCGTAACTGCACTGTTAGAAGGCAGGCACCAAGTGTCTGCATTTGATGCCACAGGCACCATGGGGTTGTATACTCTGCCGAGTGAGCAAACGCTTCAATGTAAAAATCAGGGTCAATACTTCTAGTTCACAGCTGACATTTTGGAACAGCACAAGACAAAAATAAAATAGAGCCAAAGAGTAAAATTAAGTAGAGCAGCATCCTGCAACCCTGGACCCACTTAGTTTCTTTCCTGGGGCTTGACAGTGAAGGCCCACAGAGCTAAGCGCAAAGGTACTCTGTACTAAGTCAGTGAGCACCTGTAAGTGACTACAGTGAGCATAGTGGTTACTCTTGCCAGTCTCGTAGGATTTAAACCCTCCAGGGAGACAAATCTCTGGGCACAGGTATGAGGTGTTATCGAATTACATTAACTGAGGCTGGAGAGGGATCTGAGTGGCTGCATCCATCTCTCTCTGCTTCTGGACTGGGGATGTAAGATGACCAGCTGCCTCACACTCTGCTGCCATGCTCCCCCAACCCCAGCCCCACTGTGGACTACACTCTCCACTCTGAGCCCTTCCGTAAGCTCCTTTTTTCCGGTGTTTTGTTGCGGCAACAAGAAACTAATACAGTCAGTAAGAATGAAGCTGGGATGCACCCAGCTCCAATCGCCTTCCTCAGTCCTCACACCCTCCTCCTGTGGACACACAAGGAAGGGCCATACCACATGGAAACTGTGCGTTATGGAGGCAGTGACTACGTATTAACCCAACACATACGCAGGGACATCTACATATGACCACACAGCTGTGGTGTCTTTCTATCCGCCTGTTCTTGCTCTTGGCACTCGCCATTTAACAGTCTAACTGGTTGGTAAGAGTCCATGCTTAATGTCTGAAGGAGAACAAACGACTGCACTGCCATGCAGTCGACTGAATTTGGCTATGAGTAACTATCAATACTCATAAGGTTTTTTTAAAAAAAATTAAAGGAAACTTTATTACACTCACTTAGCCCAACTTTTTGGCAGATAAAAACACAGACAGGAGCCGGGCGATGGTAGTGCATGCCTTTAATCCCAGCACTTGGGAGGCAGAGGCAAGCAGATTTCTGAGTTCAAGGCCACCCTGGTCTAGAGTGAGTTCCAGGACAGCCAGGGCTAGACAGAGAAACCCTGTCTCGAAATAAATAAATAAACAAACAAAATAAAAACAAACAAACAAAACACAGACAGGGCAAACAGACTAAGTAAGGAGGGTTTGCAGGTTGATTTCCATGGCTTGCTTATGAAGTGTCCTCCAAAAGGCTCCAGTGCTAAAGGCTTTGTCAGGCTGCAGTGGATGGGTCCTGTCACAGGGATTTGTCTGTGAGGGTGCTGCATGAGTCACTGGAGTCATGTGCTGACAGACACGTAATGGAATGGACTATCGGGACCCTGACAGAAACCAGAAGGCAGGCCTGACTGAAGGAAGAGGGCCTCTAAGGGTGTTCATTTGAAGAGAGAATCTAGTTCCTGGCCTCTTCCTCTGTCTGTCTGTCTGTCTGTCTGTCTGTCTCTGCTTCATAGCTGACATGAGGTGAATGCTGTTCCTCTGCTATGATCCCCTGTCATGCCTCTGCCTTGCCACAGATCTAAAAGTAAGTACCAGCAGGTACAGGCTAAAACTCCTTGGAAATGTGAACCTAATTACCTAATTAATGCTTCCTCCCCCAACCTACTAAAACAGAATCATCTTCAAAATTTTTTACCTTATGCTAACCTCACTGTAAACAGGGGTCAAACAAACAGGCATCCTTTAGTGGGTGTGGCCACCTGATAGCTGTCAAATGAGAACTTCAGTTCACAGCACTGCTCTGTGGGGTGGACATTATCACTAAACCTGTGTTTTGCTTTTTTGAGACAGGGAAATGTGTGTGTGTGTGCTTATAACCCCATGTTTTCATGAGAAAACTACAGGCAGAGCTGGTCAGTAACAGCCGAGATTAATGGCTACTACACAGAAAATTTACCTCCAGCACCTACTATCTGAACAACCAATGGCAGCCAATTCTTATCACCACATCATTAAGAAAGTCTCCTCGAAGCTACTGCGGGTCTTTGAAAGCAGTGACACTCATAATGAAGTTTGTTTTATCTAGGAATCCAGGTTACCTGGAGCCGAAGGTCAGACATCTGTCTCAACAGATCCTCAAACAGCTCTCTGTCATCTTCTGGGAGCTCAGATGAAAGAACAACCCCTACAAAGCACCCAGCAGCTTGTAACATGGTATCTGGAAACATGTAGGCTCCCACAGTGCACTTCAGAACTGGTGACCTATCAGGAACTAGAGGATATAACCAGTCACACACCTGGAAAAGTGAGATGAACACAGACATCAGTAATGGATCTCCATGAAACTGTTATATAAAAGCAAATATGTCAGTTTGATGAATGTTAAAGGTTTTACAGATGTCTACCAGCAGCTCCAATTTACATACACCATCTTCTATCCTGATCTTCCTGCATTCAAAACTGTTGCAAATGCTCCACTGACAATAGTCTTACAGTCTTAAGTGGTCCTGAGTTTGACATAATGATGATGCTAGCTTTAAATAAAAGACGGTTAGTATAAAATGGGGGCTGATTACTCTAATTAGATCCCTTTGTACAAAGCACTACATTATTTTCTAGTACAATATTGGACAATATTCACTTAGTCCTCACAGCATTCCATCAAACTGACTAGTAATTTTTACTTTTAAATGGTAAAATAAAACTATAAAATTGTATACATTAACAGGACAACCAGTAATGTTTTGATGAGTGTACATATATCAGAATATTTAAAGCAAGTTAAACATGTTATCTCTTCAGAAACCCATTATTTCTTCATAGTGAAAACCCAAAAGCAAGGCTGGTCACTCCTAACTAACTTAGCCACCGACTGATCCTTTATCTCCCCCATCTACTTCGCCCACACATCTCGGCCTCAGTAGCCATCACTGCTCTCTCAGCCTTTAGAGTCTGTGGTACTTGACTGTGTCAGGTGATTCCCCTCAACAGAATGAGCCCCAGTTGCTTCTGTGGTGCATGGTGTCCCGCCGTACACATATGCCACATAGTCTTCATCCACCCATCCCCACGGACAATCAGGTCATTTCCACTGGGAAAATGTTGACTCATAGTCATCACAAACGCTGGGACAAAGGCAGGCCATAAGTTTCTCAGTACTGACAACTAGAAAGTGAAGCTCGCACCTGAGTACTCACTTTGTCAGTGATGCAGAGCGATTACTTAATTAGGGTTTGCTTTTGCTAATGCCCAGACAACCTAATGTGTCAGACACAGCAGAACATGGCTTGTCACTAACTGTGACAAATGACACTGTGGTACCTACCAATGGGAAGGTCAGTTTGTCCCAACACTCAGACTTAAGCTCATATCCTGGCTGTCTAAATCAGAATTCCTAAATACATTCATTTCTTATCTATTACACCCCTGTAGCAACTGAAACGTAACCATCCCAGCCTTAGAACACTGTCTACCATAAAGAAACCCGAGGGACAGGTCTATGGAGGGAGACAAGCGAAACTCAGACACACCAACACCAGCCCCTTTCTGACTGCAGAAGAAACTTGTGCAGACTGGGCGCCCAGGGCCCAGGGCTGGTCCTGGCAAGCCTGGAAAGTACTGTCAAGTCCTTTTTTTTAATGATTGGATTTTATCCTCTATCTCAAAAACCATTCAGGTAGATTAGAATAAAGGTAACTACGTTTTGTAGAGTATAAGTGGTGCCAGGGACAAGACAAAACAAAAGCCCAGTGGTTAATTATTTAGTCTGTATTAGAAAATCTGCCTATTGAAAATAACCTCACTCTCAGGTCCTAAACATATTAATAATGATTTTTAGAGCCCAGGAAAGTTTACCTAATGTCTAATAGATAGCTGTGTTGTTACTGTCTATTTTGTCGTTTTGTTTTTAAGGATAAATAGGTTCAGTAGACATGCCTTAACTCCTTGTCAGAACAGTGCTGCAAATATTTGAGCGATGACAGATTAAACTTGGGGTGCAATTCTACTTCTTATTTAGGACCCAAAACAAGGTATATAACCAGTCAAAAGCCAAATGAAAGAAATGAAGACAAACTGCTGCTGGAACCAGAGCAGCTCCGCAGCTGAGATCTGGCAGCCAAGGCGTGTTTCTGGTGCCCAATTCCGGCTACTCCAGTTTCAAGGATCCAGTGTTCTCAGAGCTGTGACTACACAACAACGCTGTTACCAGACTGGCAGAAACTCTCCGTGGCCCCTCCCCTCCCCTCAGTCATGAGACCTGTGAGACTTCTTCCTTAAGATAACCAAGTCAGTAAGTCAGGTCTTGTCCAGTAAGGAATCTGTTTTCCACACCTCTGATAAGCTTCCAATTGTTGCTAATGACTTTCAAGTTGGCTTCCATAAGAACCAGGACAAAGTAGCATTAGGAGGACTACAGAAGGCCAATGTCTGGCAAAATTACCTTATCTGAATCTGGGAGCAGGTAACTGCTTTGTTTAAACACAAATCCATTGACAGTACACTGTGACCCAGTTTCAAAAGCCCATGTCTCTGCACCTATGCCCAACCTTTTCACAGGAGACTGTTGCTGGTCTGTACCCTAAGAAGACCCCACTGAATGCAACACACATCTTTACTTCAAATTAGTCTTTGCTCTTGTCTGCAGTTCAGCCCTCTAGGCCAGGGCTTCTGAGCCTTGGCCTGACTAAGGTTTAGGGACAGATAACTTTCCTCTTGATGGGGCATTTAGCAGTTTCTCTGACCACTCTATCTAATACACCAGCTCTCAGCTGCTGTACTGACTTGGTCTGTGTGTCAGTCAGCTTGACAAGGCCTAGAGTCATCAGAGAGGAAGAAGCCTCAGCTGAAGAAATAAATGTCTTCGTGAGATCCAGCTGTCTCAACTAGTGATCAAGGGCCTAGCTCATGGAGGGTGGTGGCATCCATAGGCTAGCAGTGGTCATGGGTTCTTTAAGGAAGCTGAGCAAGCCATGGGAAACAAGCCAGTAGCAACACCCCTCCATGGCCTCTGCATCAGCTCCTGCCTCCAGGTTCCTGCCCTGTTTGAGTTCCTGTCCTGACTTCTTCCGGTGATCTGGAAGTGTAAGCCAAATTAATCTATTCCTCCCCATCCTTCATTTTGGCCATGGCATTTGGTCATAGTTATAGGAACCTTGATTACACAGCTGTGATAAAAACAGGTTCAGACACTGTCATGTGATCGAAAGGGGCAAAACTGCCCTTGGCTGAGTGATTCCAGGCCAGTTTAGAACTTCCGGTTGATCTTGATAGCCTTTGTGGATATTCAGTTACGTATTCAAATTTATCACATAAACTCCCTTTGGAATTTAAGTAACACATCTTCTTCTGATAAAGAACTGTTCTCTTGGGCTGGAGAGAAGGCTCAGTGGTTACAAGCACTGACTGCTCTTCCAGAGGTCCTGAGTTCAATTCCTAGCAACCACATGGCGGCTCACAGCCATCTGTAATGGGATCCGATGCCCTCTTTCTGGTGTGTCTGAAGACAGCGACAGTGTACTCATATACATACAATAAATTAATCTTTTTTTAAAAAAAATGTTCTCTTGGGTCCTAAAATCAATTACAAATAAAACCAAACTAGATTCCCTGTAGTGAGAATTCTAGAACTGAGTATGTATTTGTTTTACTCCCAGGTGGGGGATACGGGGTTGCTTCGCAGTGGCTCATGATGATTGGCCTCTTGCTCTAGCTGCAGATAGTCGGTGTGATGTTTGGACGTCTGAGAGCCCTGAGAGGTAGGGTTGGTGCTCAGTACTCTTTCAGGGGGGGTTGGCTGAGGTTTGTTAATAGTCAGTGCTCAAAGAAGAAACAAGAAGAAAGAAATTAGATTCAAGGCTCTCTCTGTCTCTGTCTCCCTCTCTCTCCTTTCTAGTGATGGGGTGAACCAGGAGATCTGAAGGGTGGGGAAAGAACCCACAAAGTAGCAGAGACCAGCTACAACTTTCCCAGCACACACAAACATGGATGTGTTCAGCACCCAGTAGAATCGTTGTTTCCTCTGCTCTTATCCTGGACATGGTATATGTCAAGAAATGAAAATGGGATATTCCACCCATTTTCTGGCTTATGCTCATATGTTGTCTGGAGGGGCTTACCTGGAGAAACCCAGGAGGGCGGTTCAGAACTGTATCCAGAGAATTATCCAAGAACCGCACGATGCGCAGATACCCAGGGTACGAGGGAGCACTGACCTCTCCCGCAGGGTTTACAAAAAAGATCTGCACTCCGTTTGGTATCAAGATCAACTCATCTGCATCGAGCCCCAAGGTCTCAAGAGGGGGCGGCTGGGAACGGTTCCTGTAGAAGTCTTCTCCCACGGATGAAAACTCCCCAGAATCTGTTCCATAGGAAACAGTGTAGTGGCCCTCAGCAGCCTGTGGGCTGTAGGCTGGTGGCGCTTCGGCAGGGCAGCTGGGCGATGGTACAGGCAGAGCAGAAGGCGCACCACTTGGGCCGGCACCTGCTGCTGAGGCGCTCCCATCGACTTCAGCACGCTGGGGCGCTGAACTAACGGACTCCTGCTCTGGGGACTTCTTGCTCGCGTCTTTAGGCGGGAACTCTGGGTAAAGCTTGGGCACATCCTGAAGGTCATTCCGTAGAGAAGTGGCAAGGCCCTTCTCCAGGATCTCTAGCCTGGTGCGGACGTTCTGAAGCGTTTCCTTCATTTTCTGTTGCATCTGCCTGGCGGCCTCCCACGCAGGACCTGTGTGCGCTGGCTCTGCAGCCGCGATGCTGATGCCCCTAAGCAGGTGTCCTATTCCTTGCTTGTAATAGTTCTTTGCTTCTTCCTTCTGCCCTAACTCGTCCGTGTTCAGTCCTTTATTAACAAACATAAAGGCCTTCTCATATGCTTCCTTGATGATCTTAATTTCAGCAGGTTCTCCATTTTCTGGTTCTCTCTCCATCTCTGCAAGACAAGAATCATCACCTGCCATTAACCAGTTAGCTCGCGGTGTACTTAGCCCTCTTTCCAATGAGAATAGATTTCAAGGACAGGGGCCTGTCTTATCTTCTGTCCCTTCAAAGAAAGCACCCAATAAGTATGTGGTGAGTTGATAAATGTTATTGGTAGCAGTAAAGAGGGCAGGAGAGGTAGCTCAGCGGTCAGCTCCAAACTCAGGAAGACCTCTTCTTGAGTGCTAACCCCAGTGCTGAGAAGATGGATCCCTGGGACTCACTGGTAGACTGCTAGTCTACCTCCTCCAAGACAGTTCTAGAGCCTGTCTCAAACCAAACCAAACCACATGGTGACCCCTGATGACTATCACCACCCACAGCTGACCTCTGGTCTCCAACGCATGCATACACCAGAGGGGGGGAAAACAATAGAATATCCATAAAACAAAGATATGCATGTGCCTTAAGGGGGGTGCATATTCAGCTTTTAGAAATTATACATAAAATAGCTTGGATAGAGAGTTTATAAAGTTAGAGAAAATGCCCAGAATGAAGAGCAATGAAATAAAAGAATGAACAACAGGAAATAAGAAAATGCAGACATTCTTTTAGAAAGCCCAATGTGAGTTCTAAAATGCTCCGAAATGCAAAATAGAGAAAAATGACGGACAGAAGAATAAGGGGATTAACTCACAGAGAACAGATAAACCCAAAAACCAGAAGCACAAATTCCCAGGTTTCAACAGCTGTGACAGAGGCTAGAGAGCGAGCGGGCTGCCACGCCAGGCAGGCCTCAGGACAGTGCCTTACACACTTCAGGCTTCCTACCCTCTCACATGGTGAGTGGAATCCCAAGCTGAAGGTGGAATTCCCAGGGTAGTTACAAAGTGACAGAGCTAGACTGGAAAGTAACCCAGAAAGCATCCAGAAACAGAAACTGACAGTGTCTGGTGTGTTCCTAAGTTTTAGGAAAAACTTATACAATTCTGGGAGAATTTGGAATTTAATTAATAAAAATGAAACATTACAGCAATAAAAATCAAGACAATTAGTAACTCCAGGGAAGACAGATGCCAAACAAAATCAAGAAAGTAATTGGGGAACACCCTGCTTCAGTTTTATTTCAGTGCCATAATATTAAAAATAGTGCATCTTGATGTTAGCACAACGACGCACTACACCACCCTGAGAGAACAGGAAGACAGGATGGAAAGTTTGTGTGCGAGGATGAAGGAGGTAAAAACCTCATCTTTACGAGTCAACTGCAGTGCCCATGACTGCACAGCAAAACGGAGCAACACTAGTATACGGCTGAGAGATAGGAAACACTAAGAATTGGGTCAGAAAACTGATCCAAGCTGCCTTTGGAAGGGAGACAGGTTGGTTTACAAAAGTAGTTAATTCTTCATGTATATAGTGAAGTTGAATTACTTACTTTACCAAGTAAATGAAAGCTTTGCAGCAGTCTTGTCCAGAAAGATTACACTGTGGGCCACAAAATTAATTTTTATTTTCCAGGAACCACTAACAAAGTAAAAATGAAACAGGTGAAATTTTAATGGTAGCTTTTATTTATCAAATACAGCCACACTATTATTCTGACTTGTAACCACTATAAAAATGATTTGTAAATACTTGGCTTTTCTTTGTGTCATGTCTTAGAAAGACAGCCTACACTGTACTTAAGAGTTTATGTCAAGTCCAATATGTCTGACAGCTAACAGTCAACTGTCACATGTGCCCCTGCTGGTCACTGTGAACTCCTTACAGCTTCTCAGGAAAGGAAAAAAAAAAAAAGTCAAGGAACAGAAGAATGCTTCTATAACTACACAAAGAAGGCACCACAGACTTTAGTAGTGAGACTTCCCAGTAGTGAAAAACGGGCCAATAGATGGCCCTATCACACAGCAACTTTAAGACAGTGGACAAAACAAGATCAGCCCCCAATTCAGGAACTAGCATATACAAGTGGCAATATAAACCCGGATTTGTCCTACCCTGGGGTCACTGCTGACACACTTTCCTTGCAGTCTATTCTGCTGTGTCATAATGCCTTAGGCTTCCACAGATCCCAACCCCTTCGTTCCTCTCAGAAGCCACAGGACAAACATTCCATACTTCATTTCCCTTGGGGCACAAGAAGGCGTGAACTTAAGAGAGTGTAACCTTCTGACAGTGTCATCTATGAAGCACTGGGCTGCAGCCATGGCTCGGTGCACTGCTTTTGGCTTCTGGGCAGCAGGCTGGACTCATGTGCTGAGAATAAACAGAGAATCAAGCAGTGCCCAGGCATATCTGGGCACTGAAAAAAAAAACCTGTGGAAAAAACTCTAAGAAAAACTGTTTACTATATGTCTCAAAAAGATTGAAAAGTTAATGATTTCATATGCTTTAATTCTCAATGTTGGTTACTAGAGAGTCTTTGGAGTGCCAATCGAAAGTACTAAATAAACAGTACCTTCATTAGCTTAACAGTCCAATCACCAAGTCACAAACCAATACCTGCTCTAGATAACAAGGGTGGACTTTTAAACATATTCGCTCTCTCTCTCTCTCTCTCTCTCTCTCTCTCTCTCTCTCTCTCTCTCTGTGTGTGTGTGTGTGTGTCTGTGTGTGTGTGTGTGTCTCTCTCTCTCTGTGTCTCCCTCTCTCTCTCTGTGTATGTGTGTGTATCTGTGTCTCCCTCTCTCTCTGTCTCTGTGTCTCCCTCTCTCTCTCTCTGTGTATGTGTGTGTATCTGTGTCTCCCTCTCTGTCTCTCTCTGTTTCTCTCTCTCTCTCTCTCACTTGTGTATACAGATCTCTGCTTGTAAAACGTTGGCAGTCACATGCCCTGGGGCCTGGAGAGGTCAGAGGACAACTGGGTGTATGTCCTCCTGGTCTTTCACCTTGTCTGAAACAGGGTCCTTTGCTTCTTTTTGTTTGTTTGTTTGTGTTTTCCTGTTTGGTAGACAAGGCTAGCTTCTGGGGAGTCTCCTGTCTCTGCCTCTCATCTCCCAATATGAGGGCAGAGATTATACCTCTATACAGGTTTGGGGGATTTTGAACTCACGTCCTCAGGGTTAGTCTCCTTACTCCTGTTTAAATTTTCTAATAAAAGATGTAAGAAACACCTACTTTAAACTCAGCTATGTATGTGGTTCACTCTGCACCAGAAGTAAAGTTCTGATTAAAAATACTTGGAAACTCAGTTCTATTCCACGACAGAGAAAGTAGCAAATAACTGTGCTTATGGGGAAACAGCCAGCAACAGGAGTTCTGATGCCAGCATGCCTGGTCTGTTACAAAAAAGGGGAATGGGAAGGGGTTGTTATTCAGATTATATACTGGCAGGTTAACATTTATAGGGTACAAAGTGATTCTTGAACTATTCTAATTTTTTAATATTTGTTTTTTATTATTTTTAATTATGCATATGTGGGGGAGGGGAGATTCCCGTGAAGCTGGAAATGGGCACTGGGAACCGACTTGGGTGCTCTACAAGTGCAGTTAACCTGTTAACTGCTGAACCATCTTTCCAGCCCCATTATTCAGACTTTAAAAAAAAATAAATATAGAATGATGAAATAAGACTAATTTACTCATCACCCAGATATAACATTTTTTAAAATGAAAGCAGCAGATTTTTGTCTCTCTCTGACGTGTACAATATTCCATGATCAACTATACTGAGCATACTGTACTAAACTCCAAAAACTACCTCCCTCACTCCTCCTATCTGGGTCAGGAACCTGGGGAACTGATTGTCAGGGAGGGTTCAACTCCAGAACCATTCCAACAATTCTTGCTTGGGAACTGTGTGTTTCAGATTGTACCGTGCACCACGTGGGCAACAAACCACATTCCTCAAAATACAGAGGTTTCCTGTTTCAAACAAGTCCTCCACAAACACAATTAAGACCATCAGCAAAGCACACGAACCAAGACCAGTTCCCTCAGAACTAGGAGCACTCTTCTACTGCCGCATTATTCACTTAATTGCTTCTGAAAATTTTAAAACAGTTGCTAAATTCTTAGGTATCCGAGGGTCATTTCATCGATCAAAAACCGTTCCGTTTATAATACAACAAAGCAAACCTCCAGGATCCTTAAGCACCCCCACAACCATGGGGAATAACGGAACCAGACGTACACTAGAGCAATAAAGTAGCGTCACAAAACCACACACACTCTCAGAGAAAACTTTTCTAGACTGAAGTTAGGTCTCAGGGGTCCTTTGAGATGCTGGAAGCCAGTAAACTTGTATCCCAATTACCAATGCCCGCTCCATTCACTGCCAGTGTTGTGACTCCTGGCGCTTTCAGCTGCCAACCAACGTAGAGGAGCTGTAGAGGAGCAAGAAAGCCAGTGGGGTTTGGAGAGGGAACTGTGGAGGACGCACACTAGGGATCACCAGAGATCAGGGATGGGAGGATCCGAACCAGGGATTCTGGGGACCAGGACAAGCAAGGATCAGGGATAGGTAAACGCACACCAACGATGCGCGGGGGCGCAGGATTGAAGGACCAGCGTCTGGAGGTAAGAAGGGACCAAGGATGGGAGGGCCAGCACCAGGCATACGCGGGTTCCTGGGGCAGGAAGATCTAGGACCTGAGCGCCGCTCCCCGGGCCAGAGCTGTAGGAGATGAAAGATGGGCGAAGGCTCCTTCAGTACTAGCTGGAATAGCCTCAGCAGGACTTCTGGAAACTTCCTTGGCAGAAGGGCTCTCAGCAAGATGCCGCCTGGACCCGGGCCGCAGCCCCCACCCCCGCTGGGCGTCCCGGGGTGGACCCGGCTCACAAAGCCCCGCGTGACGCCCTCTGGGTCCGGCCCCGCCCACGCGTCACCACACCGGCGCGGAGCTGAGCTTCTGCCCACTCTGACCTTCCAAAGGCGCACGGGAAGCCAGCGGTCCGCTCCGAGCCCGAGAGCCCACGGAGAGCGCGCAACTGCAGGCCCCAGACACCCTCCGGCCTCAGCCAGGCCCAGGCCACGTCGGACCGCGCCTGCGCACTCCGTACCGGCTGCCCTGGGGCCGCCGAAGGGACCCGCAGTGCCACGGCAATGACAGCTTCCGGCCGCCAGAGGGAGACCTGGGTCGGGCACTGAGGATTGGGAGGACAGATGGTTGCCTGGAACCTGGGACCTTGCCTGACCTGTGTAAAGTGTTAAATCTCTGACAAAGAAACAAAACAAACTAACAAACAAAAACCTCACAAGGCTGGTGGCTGGAGAGACGGCTTAGCAGTGAAGAAGAGGTCATTATTTTTTATTTGCTCTATAATCCATAAAGCACACGCCATAATAATTTATAAGTCCAACAATTAAAAGTGAATAAAAGATTTGAGTAGATCCTTCTTTAGACAAGATATACAGACCACCAGAAAGAATATCAAAAGATAGTGAATCCGCTGGGCGTGGTGGCACACGCCTTTAATCCCAGCACTCTGGAGGCAGAGGCAGTCAGATTTCTGAGTTTGAGGCCAGCCTGGTCTACAAAGAGAGTTCCAGGACAGCCAGGGCTATACAGAGAAACCCTGTCTCGAAAAAAAACAAAAAACAAAAAACAAACAAACAAAAGATAGTGAATATCACGAGTCTTCAGGCTAACTCAAAATGGGGTGTAATTTCTGTCTCATCAGAATGGCTGTAATCAAAAGATAAACAGAAAAGGGTTTGGCAAGATGTCCTCCTGCCTTACTGGTGGAGTGTTAAGTAATCAAAACCAGCCCAGCAAAGTCTACCCCTAGTTAGAATTGTTCATAAAATTATCCATTTATCTTGATTCAAATAATTCAGTCGTTGTAAAATTCCTTTCACTCTCTTGACACCTGTAATCACCTGGGTTGAGTCCCGATGGGAGATGGTCTGCGTTAGGTTGGATGTGTGTGGGGTGTCTTAAGTTAATTGATGTGACATGACCCAGCTCACTGTGGCAGCACCATTTCCAAGATAGGAGGCCTGAAAGAATGGAGAAAATGCGCTAGGCACAAGCAATCAGGCAGGCAAGCCTGAGTTAATTCCCCTCTTCCTGCTCTTGATTGTAGGTGTGATATATCTAGATATTTGATTTCCTGCTTGACTTTCTCATAATACTGGATTATAACCTGGACCAGTGACCCGAGTTAAACCTCTTCTTATTCCTCTGAATCACAGCAACAAATATAACTAGGACATACTCCTATGTATTTTGTTTAAGTGAATCAGGTAGGATTGTATAATGGCATCCTGCCTTTATTCTTTAACTGCTTCCAAATCATATGCTCCAAATCATTTTACATTGTCATACCCAGTGTGTGTGTGTGTGTGTGTGTGTGTGTGTGTGTGCGCGCGCGTGTGTGTGTGTGTTAGGCAAAGAATCCCTCCATTTCTTCAGGCAATAAAATTAAGTCACTTGTCTACAGATCTACTTGCTACCAATTATAGTTACTCACACACTCAATTTCTAGGAAATACTTCAAAATGGCTTTACAAAGATTAACAATTTGGAGTGGTTGGGACCAGGTATTTCCAGCATGCAATGTTCAAATTAATGTCTTCATCCTCTAGTGGTATCTAGATGGGACACACACACACACTCACTCACTCTCACACACATACTCACTCACATACACTCACACATACACACACACAATCACATACACTCAGACACACACACACTCTCTCTCACACACACATTCACACACACACACACACACACACACACACACTCACTCACTCTCACACACATACTCACACATACACACTCACACACACAATCACATACACTCAGACACACACTCACACACACTCTCTCTCACACACACACATTCACACACACACACACACACACACACTCACACACACAATCACATACACTCAGACACACACTCACACAAACTCTCTCTCACACACACACACATTCACACACACACACACACACACACACACACACACACACACTCTTGCAGCCATTCTCATCCCTAACCTAGCTTCAGCAACAGGTAGGAGAGGTAGTAGGAGAGATACTGGGACCCTTCCTTCTGGGGAGGAAATCCCTCTCAACTGTTGGCCATGGACCCTGCTCTTGGCTGCAACCATCTGGGGTAGTTTCCATTCCAGTGACATTAGAGAAGGGGGGAGGGGGAGAGAAGGAGCGAGGGAGAGAAAGAAAGACTAGATTCAAATGCCAAAAACGTTGCTGTTGTTATTGAGTTTTAGGGGTTTTTTGTTTGTTTGTTTTGTTTTTTAAGGGATGTTTCTTAATTTGCTGCATTCTATTAGGAACTTTGTAGAGACTTAAATTTAAAACAATCCCCCCCCCCACTTTTTTTCTGGGGTTTTACAGAGCCACAAAATACCACAGTGTCCTATATTTTAATGGCTTCAATGAAAAGTATGCAGCATATGTAAAATTGGGGTAAAAGTTTTATCTGAGGCTTTTTGTCCTCTTTGCTCAGTTTGATATCTCTGATTAAGTATTACCATTGCATTTTAAGTGGTCATCATGATATGGAGGACTTGGCTAGTGGTGAGGGCTCCTACTTTGCATTTTAAGTGGTCAGCGTGGTATGGATGACTTGGCTAGCGGTGAAGGCTCCTACTTTGCACAGGCTACTTCTAAGCCAGATCCTGATAGGTGCTCTGTGGTCATATGTATTTTGGTAAAAATCCAGGGGCTCTTACCAGTTACAACTCTCTGTTTTCTCGTCCTCACTGTTGAAATGGATGTGGGGATTCGAAGAGTGGATATGTTAAGTTGGATACATGTTTAGTCTTGGTTCTGTGAGATATAATTATGTTCGTGACTGTATACAGCTAAGCTATTGCTAAGTATACAACTAAACTTGTACCGGTGAAATGCTGACCTTCAGGGCCATTCTCACTACCAACTGCAGGCCCAGCTGACCCTGCATAACCCTGACATAAATAGGGACACTCTCCAGGGCCACATTGCTCTTTCATCGTATTGCAGCTTCTAGGTCAAGTATCCCTCATCCAAAACGACTGGGAGCAGAAATATCTCAGACTTCGCACACTTTAAAATTCAGAATATTTGTATAGACATGATGAGGCATTAGGGAGATGATGAGACTTAAATTTCAACAAAATGTATTTATGTTTCACATATAACGTACACACACAGGCTTAAGGTAACTTTACACAGTTTTAAGTGAGTTTACATCTTGATTGTCACCTATGAAATCAAATGAGGGGTTTGGATCCATGGCATTGCAAACTTTCCAGTCTTGGAAATTTCCAACCTCCTAGATTAGGAATCTCCAACCTTTACAATATTCAGCATCGTGTGGGTGGAGCAGAGACAGGAGTCTCTAGTCTCTAGTCTCCAGCCTCTAGGCTTAGGCAAAAATATAAGCAAAGGCCTTGCTTTTTCCATCATCAGCGTGTCAAGCCCTCTGTCAGTTATCCTCATACTTTATAAGTGAAGAGATGGTTAAATGGGTAAGAGTGTTTGCTGAACAAACATGAAGGCACGAGTTTGAATCTCCAGCATTGATGTAAAAGACCAGTCATGGCCACTCCTCAGCCTCGAGGGAGACAAGAGGACTGGCACCGGCTTGCTGGCACTGTCTCTCTCCAGGCTCAGTGAGAGAGCCTGTCTCAATACCACATTAAAAAATGGTAGAGTAGGACCCCGAGTGTCTGCTTTTGGCCTCTGCAATTCCCAACCCACCAGCTCTCACACACCAACTAATGAGAATCAACTAGAACTGTCCACATTAAATTATGAAACCGACACAAAGTCTCCTAGATTTCATAACGTTGGTCTTGACAAACAACGCTAAAGGAGATGAATTTTACATATTCATCTGTTCTCTCTGGAAACCTGACAATGTTTCCTAAAAGGAAGATTGTTTAGACCAATTAAGCCCAGTAGTGTTTATTTGAGCAAAACAAGGTGATTTGCACTTTCTGAGAAATACAGCATGATCTGACAGCATTGATAGACAAATGAAAGGCGGCCTAGTGTAATCTGACGAGCTCTGCTCAGTCAACCAGCCCATTGGTTACAGCTTAAGCAGTAACTTACAGCTTAATTAATTAGTTAATGGGCCTTTTGCAATTCAGCAAAATCATATTTCTGAAAAAAAATGTAGCAAGATCATTTTCACAAACCAAGCAGAGGCATCTGGCTGTTTTATTTCATTTCCCTTGGGCTGGAGAGACAGCTGTGTTTAAGAGCACTGGATGCTCTTGCAGAGGACCTGGTTCAGTTCCCACCACCCACATAGTGGCTCACAAGCCATCTCTAGCTCCAGTTTCAGGTGATCTGACACCTTCCTCCATGGTTACTGCACATGTGAAGTATATGTACATTCATATATGCAGGCAAAACACCCATATACACAACATAAAAATAAATATGCCCTTTCATTTTTTAAAAGATTTATTTATTTTATGTATTTGAGTACCCTGTACCTGCCTTCAGACACACCAGAAGAGGGCATCAGATCCCATTACAGATGGTTGTGAGCCACCATGTGGTTGCTGGCAATTGAACTCACGATCTCTGGATGAGCAGTCAATGCTCTTAGCCACTGAGCCATCTCTCTAGCCCTATCCTTTCTTTCTTTCTTTCTTTCTTTCTTTCTTTCTTTCTTTCTTTCTTTCTTTCTTTCTTTCTTTCTTTTTTTAATTTCAGACTTTCTCATGCACAAATAATGTGGCTCCTTTGGACAGGAAGATGAATGCCCCAAAAGTTTGCATTGCGGATTCCAGACCTACAGCACGTCCCTGCCAGAGCCAAGGTTTCCACTGCTTTCAAACCTGTTATTTTCTCTGCACTGAAGACTGCATGTTCAGCACGAATGGTTTCCATACATCATCTTTGAATTCAATCCAAACAGTGTGGAATAAGGTTTGTTGGCAGGAAATGCAGCCATGGTTTTGTAGTTAGCATACCCTACAACTGACACTACAGTCTTTGATTTTAAACCTTGATGTGTCTGAGCGTTCTTTATCCCAAGAGGTAGGTCAGCTTTAAAAACAGATATATTTAACATCATGGACTATCACAGGGACTGGTGATTGATTCTTAGCATCTTTGCCTACTTCCAGTTTGAATTTAGGCAACCCACTTACTAACCTCAAAACTCCAGTTCCTGATTTATAATATTGGGATAGCAGCGATTTCTTCAAAGGCTTATGCCCGGGATTAAATAAGATAATCTATGCAAAGCCCTGGCTCTCGGGGGAAGAAACAAGCTGCCGAGCAGGCTGTACAAGAGCACAGCCCCTGGAGCCTGGTGTCCACACTGAAACTCAGAGTCTAATCAGGTCTCTGTGACAACGTGATCATGTGACAGACGCCCAGTATTTCCTGAGAAGGAACAAAAGGGTTGTACATATGAGAACATGACAGAAGAGCTCTGGTGAGGCTCCCTGCTCACGTGACTCGAATGTTTGGCAAGGTGGCAATTAAATCATCACACTGACACGTGACACACAGCAAGAATACTGATGTCACCCATCATAATTTCAACATTCACGCCATGGAAACGCAAACCAGAGTCACGGGGTTTCTGCCCCTGTCTTCTGAGGAGTGCATGCCATGTTCTCAACTCAGAATCTCGGGGAACATCCTACAGTAAGCTTGGCAGAGCCAAAACCAGCAGAAAGAACGCAGGCGACTTTTGAACTTGCTACAACACACAATTCTGAGTCATGAAATCTAGATCGTTTCTAAAAAGCCATGCAGAAGAAACTGCTGTTCTATGTGGAGCAGTGGACCGAGCCACCACACAGAAAGGGTGAGCGGATTCAGGAATTCCAGCAATTCTCATAACTGAGGACAGTAGGTGTTTAAATCTACTTCCGACCAGGTGCCTGTCCCAGAACACGTGGCCACAACACCCATTTGAGAGGACTGTGACAATCATACGAGGCAGCCCTAACATCTCAGAACAAGCCAATAGAAAGCCTTTAGATCCCACCCCACCCCAAAATGTTGATAAGGTCCTAACCTAGCACAAAGAATAAAGTGTGTGAATAATCTCACTAAAGACCTTCTGAGAGCGCCTGTCTTATCTTACTGAACTGGAACACTCCAGGGAAGACTACGCGACCTTGACCTGACCCAACCAGCTGGGAGCTCAAGCCTACAGCAGCCACTTCTTGCTCAGTGGCCCCAACCTTGGCCTCTAGTCACACACTCACTGTGTCCCACTGCCTGCCACCGACTCCAGGGCAGCTTTGGTCGTGGAAGAGGCCTGGCAGCCTGGCAGCCTTGCTCCGGCTTCCCCCTCAGAGAGCTACAGCTCTTTGGCCACTCCGGCTGGGCCAGAGCCCCACCCCATACGCAGACCACCAGTTCTGAGCGAATTCCACCAGGTTATAAATAAGATGAAACTCCATGAACTTGCACAGTGGATATTTCTGTGTGGTTCTGCCTTGTAGAGCCACAGGCTAGTTCACAGCTCCCGGGAACATTGTTGTGATTATATTTAAAATAGCTTTGCACCCTTGACAATTTCTGTCATCTAAAAGATCAATTTAGCATCTATTCTCCTACAAAATGTAAAATAATATCCCTTTGCCTCTCTAGCTTAGGTACACGTTTTAAAGGAGTTTTTTTTGTTTTGTTTTGTTTTGTTTTTTCTTTTTTTTTTAATGGGGGTGCTAATTTTAATATCTTTGGGACGAGTGTGACAGAATTTAAAAAGCAGTTCGCTGGCTGGTTTATATGATTCTATTTGGGGGCATGAGCTTCATATGCAAATATTGTAGCAACCTAAAGTCCAAGCTAGGAAGATGAGAGAAAGCAAGCTCTGATCAGAACTATCTCCCATTAAAACAGCAATTTAAGAGCCGAGCGTGGTGGCTCACGCCTTTAATCCCAGCACTCTGGAGGCAGAGGCAGGCTCTGGGTTCGAGGCCATCCTGGTCTACAAAGTGAGTTCTAGGACAGCCAGGGCTATCCAGAGAAACCCTGTCTCGAAAAAACAAAAACAAAAACAAAAACACCCCCCAGCAATTTAATAATTAAAAAAAAAAACCCTGGGCTGGTGAGATGGCTCAGTGGGTAAGAGCACCCGACTGCTCTTCCGAAGGTCAGGAGTTCAAATCCCAGCAACCACATGGTGGCTCACAACCATCCGTAACAAGATCTGACTCCCTTTTCTGGAGTGTCTGAAGACAGCTACAGTGTACTTACATATAATAAATAAATAAATCTTTAAAAAAAAAAAACCTCTTCATTCTGATGGAAAATGGAGAACGTTCTAAACTTTACTAAGTATCTCTACTGTTTTCTTCTAAGATCCTCTTATCATCACACAGAGTTCCTAGTCCTGACTCGTTCCACCACACAGGCACCTCTCTGTTCTGCCATTTTTCCTGCAGCTCTGGATGGATGCAGTGTAGGGCTTTGGTCTCAGTGAGTGCGTGGGTAAAGAACTCATACACCCAGGAACAGCTTTGGAGAGCTGGTTCGGTTTAGGGATGGGAGTGTATTTATGCTCCTGGGGAGGTAGGCGGGCTCTCTGGGGGCAAGGTTTGTGTGGCCATATTTAATTGGCTAGGACAGGGGCATTGGAAAATCCTTCACTTGCGTATTCAGGGACTGGGGGGAGGGGAGGAGTCCAAGGCCATAAACCTTATAAGGTCAAACAAGAAGTGAGGCCTGATAATCAATCCACAGGGTAGTAAATTCTTACTAGGGTTGATAATGGGGCAGCTGACATTCAGGCTGGGAGAGGGGAGGGAACCAATGCCTGCCACCCTCATATGAGGTATTAAGGATGGAAGCTTTCCTTGAGGCCCTTCCCCCATCTATCCTGGGCCATTACAGGCCCACACTTCCCCACTTCATATTTGTTCACTGCGGTGGCATTGGAAAATGCGGGCTTCACTCCTAGGGCCACGTGGATGTCTGTGCTGCTGCCTGAAGCCATGTTGGTGTGGGTGGCCTGTGCTGCAGTCTGAGGCCATGTCTGGTTCTACGGCAGCCAGGGACTGACAGTGTTGATGTTGGTGACCTGTGTTGCCACTGAGAACCTTGAGCGTGTCCGTGATCTGTGCTGTCACCTAAGGCTCTGTTGATGTCCGTGGACTGGGCTATTACCTTAAGCTATGTTGATGTCTGTGGGACCTGGTGCTTGAGATACCCAAGCATGACCCCCAACCCCATGTTGGTGTCCTCGATCTGTGTTCCCAGTGAGGTTATGATGGTGTCTGTGGCCCACTTCAGCAGAGGGCCATGTGGATGCTGGGACCATGCTGACGTCCATGGCAAATGTTGATGCAGAGGACCACGAGGAAGTCCTGCTGACTGTAAAGGGTAAAGAAGCCACTTCTGCAATGAGTCACAGTTGACAAAGAGGGGCATAGGAGGAGGCTTCAGCAATGACCCAACCCCCATGACTCCAAAATAACATCCTAGACTGAAAACCATCAAAGAGAACTCTTAAAACGTGTGATAAGGATGCTGAAGTATAGCTCTCCACAACTGTCGGCTTCTGGTGGCCATAGGGAAGGACTCAGTTTTCTTTAAGGGGCTGGCCACTGGGAGTTTGACCATACTCCAGTGAATATATGGGCAACACAAATTGAAATTGACCCTTCTTCTCCTATTTCTCCTCCTCCTCCTCCTCCTCCTCCTCCTCCTGCTCCTTCTCTTCCTTCTCTTCTCTAGGGAGAGGTCACAAGGGTGGGGACAGACCTGAAAGGACTGAGAAGTGAGTATGATTGAGGTACACGATGTGAAATTCTCAAATTATCAATAAAAATGCTATAAATAAATGAATGAATAAATAAAATCATCTTATTTTTGTTTGATTCGGTTTGGTTTTTGTAAGTCAAGGTTTTATGATGTAGCCCAGGCTGGCCACACACTCACTATGTAGCCCAGGAAGAACACAAACTCACTATCCTCCTCCTTACATTTGAGGCACTGGAATGACAGCTAGCTATTAAAAAATATTCTTGGGGCTGGAGAGATGGCTCAGTGGTTAAGAGCACCAACTGCTCTTCTGAAGGTTCTGAGTTCAAATCCCAGCAACCACATGGTGGCTCACAACCATCCGTAATGAGATCTGATGCCTTCTTCTGGTGCACCTGACGACAGCTACAGTGTACTTAGATATAATAAATAAATCTTAAAATAAATAAATAAATAATATTCTTAAATGTGTATGAGTGTGTGCCTGCATGTGTGTCTATGCACTACATGCATGCAGTGCTCATAGAGACCAGAAGAGGGTGTCAGATCCCCTGAAACAAGAGTTACAGATGGTTATGAGCTGCCATGTGGGCACTGAAAACCTAACCCAAAGTCCTCTGCAAGAATAGTCAGTGCCTTTAATTGCCGAGACATCTCTCTAGCTCCTCTTGGAGGGTCTAGATAGTAAGCAATACGTACTGATTAAAAGTCTTGGATTTTAAATAAAATTATTGGTTATAAGTAAAGATAATGAAAATATTTCTGCCTGTGTGACACTGGAAGGATCTCTGCAGGCCCTGTGAACACTGGCCTTTGCAGAAGGTGGTGGTGTGGCCAGCCTCACTAGGCACACAGGGCCAACATTAGCCATGAGAGAGCCTCAGAGGGCAGAGCTTCTGTGAATCCAGATCTCAGGAGTTGAAACTGACACAATGTTTTTCCCAGACAAGTGACTCATCTATTAAAGAAATGTGTCTGACATCATATTCTGAAAGAGATGTTCCTGTCCAACAGGCCAAGGTCTCAGAATGCAGACAGCAGACTTCCTTTCTCCCCCCTGAGCTCTCCCTGTGCTCAGCTCTTCTCAGGAGGCCCAGTGGGGTTCAACACAAAGCCCCAGAGCTGTGTTGACATCTGATATAGCCCACAATTACCCAGCCTGCTGCCTCTCAGCCTGCAGTCAACAGGGAGAAGGAAATCTTTGTTTGTTTGTTTGTTTGTTTGTTTGTTTGCTTTTAAAGACCGTTTTGTTCCTGGGTAATTTTAAACGACAGTTTATTGTTGCAGGGTTGCTTTTGGCTACTAGGTTGTTTTCTAGCACACTGTCAGGACTTGTTCTCTGTGTCGCTTTATGAAGATGAGTGGAGTGGAAAGACAAGCCTGAATTGGAGATGTTCTTCGTCTTTGATGTAACTATGCTACACCCACTCCAGTAGTGACTCGCATGACAGGTCTAGAAACCTGGACGAAGTCCTGAGGCGACAAGTTCATGGAAACTTAGTCTCTTGGAACCGTAGCATCCTGTAAAACGAATGCTCTAATTCTGTCCTTTCGTTAGTCGGGTGTATGGATCTGTCATCTCAGTTTGCCAGATAGAAATCTCAGGGCAAGCTTAGCAATGTATACTTAGAATCTTCATTACAGTCAGGTATGGCAGACTGCATTGCATATTAGAAGAAAGTTGGTGAGTTCTTCTAACAAATGGAGATTCCCTACAGACACTTAAAAGAGCAGCCAAGTCACTCCCATATGCAAGAATTTACCATGGCCTAGGAAGAAGGGGGGTTGTGGTTTAAGGAAGAACTACAGTATTGCATTATTCATGAAAAGGTCAGCAAGAGCAGAACCCCTGGTGCAAGCTTTCACAAGGCTCAGAGGAATAGCATAAATTGTGACTAGGGTGTGAAATCTTCTCCTGCCCCTGCCATTAGCTGACTCCAGGCAGGGCTGTTTTTATTCTTAACTGTAAACATTGCCTGGTTCCTGCCAGTCCTTTGAAGGCATTCCTCTTTTGTGTCAGATAACTTCAATGCACCTTGTCTGCTGCGACACCCTACTTCTTTGTTTTCTTCTATGTATATATATTTACAGACATGTATATATATATGTATATATATATATATGTCTGTAAAATAAGGATAAATCTTCCAAAAATAATAAAAATACAGTCAGATTTACGAAGACTGGGGAAGGGCCTGACGGTGTGCACTTTGAGGTGCCCCAGGAGTCCTCAAGGAGGTGGGGGTGGTGCTGATGCACAGTCGGTATTCTAAGTGACATGGAACCCAGGGAACTTCTTACAGGCGCTGGTCTATAAGAATGTGACAATCACAGGACTTTCTTCTGAAAACTACAAGCATCTTAACGATCTCTAGTTGATTTCTTTCTTCTCTTATTACCTTTTCTGTGGAAGTGCGGAACTAGAACTGCATTCTTTCCCAAAGTCCAGAGATCAGGAGTTAACTAACACCCCTCCCCCCATACACACACACTCTACCTTCATCCCCCAACTCATCAATGGGGGGATGCTGTCTGGTCTAGTCTCATTCCTCTTTAACTTTACCCATCAAATCTTATAGCCCCTGCCTGTCTCCTTATAAACTAAACAAGCAAACAAACAAAGCGCTGAGTGATCAGAGTGTTCCAGTTGTGTTGGTTTGTGTGTTTAGTCACTTTCTTATGAAATTGGTCTGCAATTGGATCGGCCCAGAAGATGACTGTGACATAACATCACACACAGTACGTTGCTTGACACTCCCCAGCAGGCTCACAGCAGTCCTGTCCCAGTATGCCAGCATACCCCATGTCCCAGAACATCCACAGGTCAGCACTGAAGCCTTGGGTCTAACTTTTATTTTGAAATAAAGGCTTTAAGAAAACGCAATTGAGCCGGGCGTGGTGGTGCACGCCTTTGATCCCAGCACTTGGGAGGCAGAGGCAGGCAGATTTCTGAGTTCAAGGCCAGCCTGGTCTACAAAGTGAGTACCAGGACAGCCAGGGCTACACAGAGAAACCCTGTCTCAAAAAAAAAAAAAAAAAACAACAACAATAATAATAAGAAGAAGAAGAAGAAAGAAAGAAAGAAAGGAAAGAAAACGCAATTGATACTATCTCTGCCTAGGC
Organism: Mus caroli; assembly: GCF_978045245.1. Lineage (NCBI taxonomy): Eukaryota > Metazoa > Chordata > Mammalia > Rodentia > Muridae > Mus > Mus caroli. The sequence continues at coordinate 107,231,324 of NW_028227258.1, forward strand.
TTCCCAGGGCTTTCTTCAAAGAGAACATTCAACATAGCCGTGGGACATGCTTAACACCAAGACATTCATACTAGCTCAGGACTAGAAACTAAATTTTGCATTAATATTTCTATGTACAGTCATATTTTTGAAGGGAGAGGTAAATATATATCACTCTAAAAAAAGTACCACCACATTCAGGGGTAGATATTCACCTTTCTGTTTCTCTATGTCCTTATCTCTTCCCACAAAGAGCCACCTTCGAGTTCCCCCATCAAAGTGTCTTTAGAGTCCCTCACTCTTCTAGGACATTTTCCTTCCACGTCTCTTGTGGATTTTTCTAAAAGCCTTCCCCCTCTGCACTCTAAATGACTCCTTTTCCTTTCCTCGTGTGACCAACGTTTGCTGAGCACAAGGCCTTCATGCCAGGCTCCTGCTTTAGTGACTTGCACTGCCAGGAAAAGAAACCGATTGCTTCTGAAAAACTTCTGAAGCCTCAATAAACAGAGCCGACTTCCCATGATGCCTTTACTCCACTCTCTGCTCTGCTCTCGGCCACGCCCTGCCCGCAGCTGCCCAGGGCAGACTTGGAGACCCAGCTGCCTGCCTGCTAAGTTTCTCAAATGCCACACATTCCATGGAACTGGATCCCCACTCCATCAAAATTGTCACACAGGGCTCACTACCCGCGCCCCCTTCAGCGCTACCCTTAGCTTCTGTGTCTCCCTGTACCTTCTTCCTTCCTCAGTTATTTCAAGGATAATTACAGGGAATCCATCAATGCCTGTATATACTCACTGGTTCTGCTTATGAGAATAAGAATTTAGCTGAAATTCTAAGCATGGCTGAGTTCTAAAAAATATCACTTACAAAAGGCTGGAGAGCAATGCATTTTCTCTTTAAAATCGTTTACCCATCAGGCTGGAGAGACAGCTGGTGGCTAAAGTCACTGACTGCTCTTGCAGAGGGCCTGGGTTCAGTTCCCAGCACCCACATAGCAGCTCACATACACCTGTAATTCCGGTTCCAGGGGATCAGACTTTCTCTTCTGGCCTCTGTGAATACTATATGGACACGATACACAGACTTGTGAACAGGCAAAACACCAGGATACATAAAAATAAACAAACCTTACAAAAACATAGTTTACCTGGGACAAGAACCATTTTGTAAACTCCTTTTAAAGAGGGGTTCTGGGCCAAGATGGAGTGAATAGATGTTAGCGTTTCTTGGTCTTGGTGGAGCACATAGCTTCTACATTAGCGTGATGTGTACCAGTATAAGCACTGGTACAGACATCTGGTACAGGGTTCAGTGACATTTAAATGCAATAAGAATGAATTATTAAGTACAATAATCATTTACCTCAGATAGCATAAGCGGTATGAATTACTTGTTTCCTGTTTTCATACGAATACAAGTTAGATCTTAGCATTATACACAAGGAAAATATTGAAAAAGTTCATAATTCCTGTCTACCAGCTGGTGCTCATGGCTAACTGGCTAACTCTCCAAGGTCATTGGCATGTCTTTATAGGGGACAGTGAGCTGGGAATATTTTTAATGTCTCAACAGCATGAGGTTCTTTGCTTTGTCTGTCCCTTCCGCCCTCCCTCCCTCCTAGGTTGCTGACACAAGAGCTACCCTTTCAGCGGCTGAGCATGCAGGAATGAACAGCACAGCAGGTCCCCTGCTGTCAGCGGGATGAGCGCACCGAGCAGATGGAGGCAGAAGAGCCATTGATTAAGAATACTTAATTTTCCAAAGTCATGTTTATTAATCACAACAATTTTTTTTTTTTGCTTTCCTGTAATACCTAAGATGCTTCTGTCCAGATATTTTCACTGTCTCCTTATGTAAGAAGCACTGGTGAGAAGTTATTTCTAATATGCTGTTCATGTGCCCTTCCTAATAAACTATGAATGTAATCAGTTGACATTTCTACAGTGCTCGGTATTGAAGCCAGTCTCTGACTGTAATGCTTTCATTTCTGAGGGCAAAAGCAAAACTCCATACGATAATGCATATCACCATTAAAGAATACTGTTGCAGTTTTTCTCTATACACATCTTCTTTTCTCTAAAATAAACCAGCTAGTGATTTGCTTCCAAGGTCATCTGCCTCCTGTCCTTTCTTTTCTCTCTCTCTCTCTCTCTCTCTTTCTCTCTCTCTCTCTCTCTCTCAAGTGCCAACATTTTGTCTACTTCATTATTGTACTGAGACTTTAAACAGCAAGAGGCCTGGGCACAATGAAAGCCGTAGCACCCATGAAGCCATCCAGTCTCTTAATGATTGTGGCAGTCAGAAAATTAGGAGAATTTTTAGTACTTCTTCACTCTATGCCTCCAAATCCTGCTGTGATTTTTGCAGATCCTCCCTCACCCCCTCTCCTGAGTTTTAAGTTTCATTTGGAACCATGACTGCCACACCCCAGCTGTGACAAATGCTTGCATTTTAGTTTGGAGCATGGCCAGTCCCAGTTGCTTCCCTAGGGAATCATAGAAGATCCCTTTGCCAGACTTAAAGACGAGAAGCATAGGAGTCAGACTCCGCAGCAGCCTTTGTCTCGGGTGGCTTTACCATGATCTCCAGGTCACTCATTAGCTTTGCAAAGGCAGGGCCTGGAGAGGTGTCTCAGCAGCTAAGGTTCCTGGCTGCTCTCCCAGAGGGCGTGTGTTCAGTTCCCAGCATCCACGTGGATGCTCACAATTATCTGTGACTCTAGTTCCAAGGGATGCCCTCTTCTGGCCTCCTTGGGTTCCAGACATGCATATGGTACATACTTATATATGCAAGCGAACAATCATATATATGTGTGCATGTGTGTGTGTATGATGTGTATATATAATATATATATATATTATATATACACACACATATAATAAAAATAAGTGGTGAAAGTAAAAGAAAAAAAGCACTGCATTCTTAGGACCCATGAAATCCCGTTTTTATATTGCTATTGTCCTTTCAGACTCTCTCAAAATTTCTGTGTTTACACAGGAGCCCTCACTGTGCACAAGGCAGTGAACTCAGATTGCATATGAAAACATGGACCCAGCGCTGTGAGCTCTTTCTTATCTTCTAGACAGAAGCATAGTAGAAGATAGACAGAGAATCAGCCCTAAAAATAAAGCTGCCTACTCCTTAAACAAAGGGACAGAGGGAATGGGCAGAACAATTGAAATGGTGAGAATATCCACTAAGAGGAAACCTTCACAGCCACTGGCTTATGGTTCCCTAGCAGAGTTGAGGAGTGAGTCACATGAGGAAGGGGGCTGGGCGATGTAGCGCCTGGCCTTGGGGAAACAAGGAAAGAGACTGAAAAGGCTCTTTCATTCTCCTGGCAGAGGCAACCTTGCAGCTGGGGCCCCTACCGCTCCGATGATACCCCTGCTGGCTGGTGGCCTCTTGAGAGAGCCTGGTAGAGACTGGTCTTAACCCCAGTCTCTGGTAATGGGTGACGCAGTTTAAAATGACCACTCAGCAAGTCAAGAATATCTAATCGATCAAAATTTTAACTTCACAGCCTGTTTTTTGAGACCCAGGAGAGTAGCTCCAGGCTATTCACAGTGATAGCAAAGCCCGAGTCTGCTCAAATCCCTCGTGTAAAATGGCTTGGTATTTGCATTGAGTCCAAAATTTATTCAGCTGTAGCAGCCATCAATCTGAAACTTGATATCTGAAACATTCCAAAAATCCTTAACTTTTTGAGCACTCACTGCTGCCCCAAATGGACATTCCATCCCTGTGCCTTTTACAAACTCAAAGACTTCATGTAAACCCGAGACTTTATTGCTGAAAAACTACATTTCCCAGCTTCCCTTTCGGATTATGGAACTCTTACCCACTCTTGTAAGGGTCCTTGTCATTCTTAAGTTTTTTGATCCTCTGCATCCCTTACTGTGAATAAACAGGGTCCCCACCCCAGGTAAGACCAAAACTTTCTTTCTTTGCCTTCATCTTTCTATGGCAGCTTTAATATAATCTTACATATAGTGCTGACGATCCTGGATGAAATTGGAGCCTAATAGTGGCTCAAGCCTACTCACAGAAAACCTCCCTGGGTCTCATAGAGCCCTCAACCATGAGCCACGTAACATTTTCTTTATTTCTGTCTCTCCTCACTGTCTCCCCCTGACAGTCTGACCTAGGTGGGAGGCCGCACTACGTTCGACCAGAATGTGCACACAACTTAGCGGAGCACTGGATTGAGGTAATGGATTGGACCTAATTCAGAGGTGCCCTGGGTAGGTCTGGAAGCTCACTGGAGACTTCCCACTAGCTGTGAGAAAGATATAAGATACAATCTGCAAAACACACGAAACTCAAGAAAAAGGAAGGCCAAAGTGTGGACACTATGCACCTTCTTAGAATTGGGAACAAAACACCCATGGAAGGAGTTACAGAGACAAAGTTTGGAGCTTAGACAAAAGGATGGACCATCTAGACACTGCCATACCCGGAGATCCATCCCATAATCAGCCTCCAAACGCTGACACCATTGCATACACTAGCAAGCGTTTGCTGAAAGGACCCTAATATAGCTGTCTCTTGTGAGACTAGGCCGGGGCCTAGCAAACACAGAAGTGGATGCTCACAGTCAGCTATTGGATGGATCACAGGGCCCCCAATGGAGGAGCTAAAGAAAGTACCCAAGGAGCTAAAGGGGTCTGCAACCCTATAGGTGGAACAACAATATGAACTAACCAGTACCCACTTTGAGCTCATGTCTCTAGCTGCATATGTATCAGAAGATGGCCTAGCCAGGTGTGGTGGCGCATGCCTTTAATCCCAGCACTTGGGAGGCAGAGGCAGGCGGATTTCTGAGTTCGAGGCCAGCCTGGTTTACAAAGTGAGTGCCAGGACAGCCAGGGCTACACAGAGAAACCCTGTATCGAAAAACCGAAAAAAAAAAAAAAGAAGATGACCTAGTCAGCCATCAGTGGAAAGAGAGGCCCATTGGTCGTGCAAACTTTATATGCCTCAGTACAGGGGAACGCCAGGGCCAAGAAGTGGGAATGGGTGGGTAGGGGAGTCGGTGGGGGGGGGGAGAGGGTATGGGGGACTTTTGGGATAGCATTGGAAATGTAAATGAAGAAAATACCTAATTAAAAAAAATTAAAAAGGCTGCTATGAGCAAATAAAAAAAAAATTCTAATTCCGGAAATTCTCCCCTGGTCCACCACTTGACTGGCTGAAAGCTCCAAGAACGTCCCACTGGCCCTGTGGTTCCTTAACCGTGGAACTGTAAGACCCTCTTACTTTTCCAGGCATTTTTTTTTTGGTCATTTCAACGCTTAGAGGATGTTCTCTCTAGGCGACTGGGTATTCACCCCCGTTTTTACCTCGGCTCTTGGCCCTGACATGGCTTCCAAACCCTCCATTCCAAATAACATACCCTCAGCCTGACTGCAGGCTGATCTAAAAGTTCCCTTTCGGAGACATTATACGGAGTTCATGTGTTCAGCATCCCATCCAAATCTCGCTTCAATATATGTTGGACAAATGGCTATTGCTGGCCCACATTCAGTACTATTGGTTTGTTTGTTTGTTTGTTTGTTTGTTTGTTTTTGAGACAGGGTTTCTCTGTGTAGCCCTGGCTGTCCTGGAACTCACTCTGTAGATCAGGCTGGCCTCGAACTCAGAAATCCACCTGCCTCAGCCTCCCAAGTGCAGGGATTAAAGACGTGTGCCACCACTGCCCGGCAGAACTATTGATTTTTAATATCTAAACTGGTTTAAGTAACACCACAAGATGAAATGCTAGCACAGTCCAGGGCCCATCCCCCACATAGCTCACACTTCACTTTAATCTTTCTCAAGGCCCTACAACCACTCTAAGAACTGGAATGCCCACCATTCCTGCAGTCCTCCAGACGTACATCTTTGTAATTACTCCTAACTGAGATAGTATAGAGCCCTTTTGTCTTGGGCCTCTTTGGCCTGCTTTGGTCCACTTGTATTTCATCCTCTCCAAACCTAGAAAATCCTGCTTGTGCTGTTAACAGCTGAGGGGTAAAGGCATGTCAAGTTGTCCATTCAGTTTACAGACTCACTCAGACTCATTATGGATTATGTAGATCACTGCATTTGGTTTTCCAGGGTGTTAAACGCCATTTGTATATGGAGAATAATGAGAAGTTCTTTCATGGCTGTTTGATTCCACTGAGAAAGGCTGGCTCTGGAGTTAGAGATGGGCCCACCTGCTCCAGACCCAAGCAGGTTTGTTTAAAAGTTTCTTCCAAAGTCTCTGTGCTGGGTCACATGCCTCTGTGGCTGGGAGAAAGAAAATGAGACAGAATGCCCAGGAAAAGACACTTCGTCCTTGACAAGGACTAAAAAGTAAACCGTTTCATACAGCGGTCACAAAGGGCAAGGCGTCTCATGCACTGAATATTCTCTACTCTTCCTTGGTTTCATTTATTATCCCTAAAGCTTTGTTAACATTTTAACTTTCTATATTTTAGGACTTGTAAGTTCACTGGGTGTGATTTAAAAGCTCTGTAACAAAAAGTTAGCTTAAAATTTGTAACAGAAAGGGTTGATAGTAAAAAAAAAAAATCTATGTATAGATAATCTTAATTTGCTATTGCATATCTTGTATGTAACTTGGATCAACTCTTGTTTAGGAAAAGGGTGTGTGACTAAACTTGGAGTACCATGTGGCTTGTTGCCATCTTGGCCGATGACCTAGCAGCCGTGTGACTCATACACCATCTTTCCTAAGGTTAAAGAAAGAGCCTGCCATGAGATTTCACTACCATCTTAGTTAAGTTGACTGTGATGGTTTGTATATGCTTGGCCCAGGGAGTAGCACTATTTGGAGGTGTGGCCTTGTTGGAGTAAGTGTGTCACTGTGAGAGTAGGTGTTTCACTGTGGGTGTGGGTTTTTAGTCCCTGATCCTAGCTGTCTGGAAGCCAGTATTCTGCTGGCAGCCTTCAGACGAAGATGTAGAACTCTTAGCTTCTCCTGTACCATGCCTGCCTGGATGCTGCCATGTTCCCACCTTGATAATGATAATGGACTGAGCCTTTGAACCTGTAAGCCAGCCCCAATTAGATGATGTCCTTATAAGAGTTATGTGGTCTTGGTGTCTGTTCACAGCAGTAAATCCCTAACTAAGACAATGGCCATATGGTATGATATATGTTACTTTCTCTACATTAAGGAAGCAGCAGCAGGTCTCCAAGGTATTCTGGATTAGGATGACTTTTCATGTATGATGATTTTTGTCTTAAGAATAAAAAAAAAACAGATAAAAACAAAAAACATGCACAAGGTGTCTTAGGGTTTCCATTGCTGTGAGGAGAACCCATGACCAGGGCAACTCCTTAAAGGACAACAAGGACAACATTTAGTTGGGGCTGGCTTATTGGTTCTGAGGTTCAGTCCATTATGATCATGGTAGGAAGCATGCAGCATCCAGGCAGGCATGGAGCTGGAGGAGCTGAGAGTTCTACATCTTGATTCTAAGGCAAACAGGAGAAGATTGGCTTCCATGTGTCTAGGAGGAGGGTCTCAAATCCTGTCCTAGTGAAACACTTCCTCCAACAAGGCCTAATAATGCCACTCCCTGGGCCAAGCACAGTACAACCGCCACACACGGTGTATAGAACATAAGACCTAAAACATCCAACAGCGTTATGTTTGATGATTAAATTAAATTTAATTAAATTAAATTCTTAAGTTTGTTTGTTTTTTGTTTTTTTCTAACTTTGTTGAACTTTAGGGATTTGGTGAAATTGAGTCATATAAACACCTGACATTTTCACATTATAAAACAGAAAAATGAGGCTCCCAGTCTTTCTGAGAACTGTATTTATGTTTTAAAATCTATTTTCTAAAATACTGAAAGATCTTCAATTTAAGAATTATAATTCTTGTATTGGCTTGTTTTGTGTGTCAACTTGACACAGGTTGGAGTTATTACAGAGAAAGGAGCTTCAGTTGGGGAAGTGCCTCCATGAGATCCAGCTGTGGGGCATTTTCTCAATTAGTGATCAAGGGGGAGGGCCCCTTGTAGGTGGTACCATCTCTGGGCTGGTAGGCTTATGTTCTATAAGAAAGCAAGCTGAGCAAGCCAGGGGAAGCAAGCCAGTAAGTAACATCCCTCCATGGCCCCTGCATCAGCTCCTGCTTCCTGACCTATATGAGTTCCAGTCCTGACTTCCTTTGGTGATGAACAGCAGTGTGGAAAGTGTAAGCCAAATAAACCCTTTCCACCCCAACTTGCTTCTTGGTCATGATGTTTGTGCAGGAATAGAAACCCTGACTAAGACAATTCTTAAGGCTCAAACTCAACAGGGATAAACTTGTAAAATCCCAATCTTATAAAAGGTACAAACTTGTAGTCTCCCCTCCCCCAGCCTGAAACCTGCTTGCTCAGGGGTGGAGCTTCCCGCTCAATCGTTCTGTAACGCCCACTGCTGGAACCTGCCGCTTTGCTGTTCCGAAGCCATCACGTGATCACCCTGCTACTGGACCCCAAGATTATTTGGCGGGAATTGGGCCCCTCCCCCTTCCTTTATAACTGAGTGCTGGAATAGTAAAAATTGAACCTTGAGCAGAGAGCTTTGTCTTGGTTCCTTCCTTATCTCGCTCAGCCCAGCCCCTCTTCTCTTCCAGGTTTCCAAAATGCCTTTCCAGGCTAGAACCCATGTTGTGATCTACTGGCCAGACACAACACAAACTTAATATGAACTGTAAAGATAATTAATATATACAAATTAATGGTCAGTCATGCTAAGTACACAAGTAAATTATTTATACAGAGAAGCTCAAGGCTAATCTATATCTCCATTATATAGTCTTTTCTATATATTGTCAAGTTTAAGCCTAAAACAAGTGACTCTAAAACAACTTTGAAGTAAACTTGAAGTTTGTTTGATGTAAAATAATATTTAAAATTAGGTATAGTTTAAAAACTTGGTTATATAAGATTGAATTCTTGAGTAAAGTGGGTTGAACTTACAATACACTTGCAGGGCAGGAAGTCTCCAGGCTAAGGTAGTAAGGTAGTCTCCCTTTGGTGGAACACAAGTTTCCTTGGATGGAGCGCAAGCTCTCTTGGATGGAGAACAAGTTCCCTTGAGTGGAGCACCATCCCATCAGAGTAAGATGCAGTTAGCCTCATTACAGGACAAGGGTGCATGGGAAATTCCTGCTAGAAGTATATTGCTTTTGCCTCTGGCTGCATAGACCTGGTCAGCTCTGGCTGTGTAGGTCTGACCGGCTTCCCTCATGTAGACAAAACCAGAATAAACCTCCTCTTATCTAAAGATGAATTACTCCTCATGTCTCGCTTGACAATGAGAGTGATTCTATTCCCCAATAGAGGTTCTCAGAGCCTGCAACCACATCCTAAATGTCTTAAACAACAGAGAGGCAAATAGCAATTACTCTGGCCTGACTGTCTCTCTAACGGATACGTGAGGATGTTGTGAACCTACATGCTCGTTCAATCGGTCATGCTGTTTACATTGCCATCCAGTTCTTCCTCCTTAGCAAACGCTAATTACAGCATCCACACCCCAATCACCTGTGTTCTCTGACTGAGGATACACGATCGTCTGCCAAACTCTCAGACTTTGGCAGTAATGTTTGTGGATGTTTTCTAAGAAATTCCAAAAGCCAATATTTGTTAGAGTTCATTTAATGTGGTTATCTTGCTTCACAAATTGTGCCTCTAAACAACCAATCTATTTTAAATAGAATGACTTTAAGAAAGATGCTTGCTGCTGTCACTATGTACTGAAATAGAGATTTGTCCATCAGCAGAAAGGAATAAAGCCTTGACTTTAGACTTCTTTGCCAATTCAGTCTATGCTGCATGTAATTGTCTATTACAGATTTGACATGACTGACTGCTTTCATTTTTCAGCTGTTGGTTGAGTGTATGGAAAGAAAATATGGAGAAATTTTTAAAAGATTCTGGTAATAATGTTAATTTTAGAAATCTTTGTAAAATGAATCATTTACTCTTGACAAGGCAGACACTGTCTTTGGGAGTGTGGTGTTTTGAATAGAAATAGCCCCCATAGACTCGTGCATTTGAATGTTTGGCCCATAGGGAGTGTCACTATTAGGAGGTGTGGCTTTGTTGGAAGAAGTGTAGGAGTGGGCTTTGAGATCTCCTATACTCAAAGCTATGCCCAGTGTGTACACAGTCTCCTTGCTGCCTACAGATCAAGATACAGAACTCTCAGCTCCTTCTCTAGCATCATGTCTGCCTGCACACTGCCATGCTTCCCACCATGATGATAATAGACAAAACCTCTAAAACCATAAGCTGGCTCCAATTAAATGTTTTTCTATACAAGAGGTGCCATGATCACGGTATCTCTTCACAGCAATAAAACCCTAAATTGACTCTTCATGAAGCCTGATGTTTACTATATAATCTTAGAGTATAACAATTTGATGTTAACTAAAATATGTATTAAGTTATGTTTTCAAATACTAGATGTAGTAGTTTAAAGCAATGGTCCTAATTTAATTTTTTTTTTTTACCTTAGCAAATTGTTTCTAACCAAAAATTGTGCTTTACTTGAGATATATTCTGTTTTTGTTCATTAACTAATAGATGGTATTATGAATACTTGAAACGAATATATAAAGTTCATTATATATAAAAGCAAGGAATACCACTTAGACACCTGATGTTCAAATACATTCTTTGTCTACTGACTCTGACTTCTTATACAAAGCTTCCAGATACATGTTCCCCATGCTGGAGTCTGGTCTAAGTAAATAGCTAATGCAGTTACCTCATCTTCTACAGAACCCTGGTACATGGTTCAGCCAGTTGTGCAATTGCACTTAACCTGCTGTCAGTTCTGTATTTAACCTTATGCTATATTGACTCATGTTAACCTTGATGAGTAAGTTTTCCTTGTGCGACTTTGTTTCTTACTGTTGTATAGCTATTATTACCCGTGACGTGTGCTCTGGATCTTTGCCAGCCGCTGAGCTTTATCATGGACCTTTGGAGGAAACCTCTTTTGAACCTTCCCTTATTGCCCTTCTATCAAGGGCAAGGTACTAAGATTAGTGCCCCCATCCCCTAAAAGCAGTTCAGGGGATCTCTAAAAGAGGACTAGTGGGCCATCTGACACATCTCTTCTTGCCGCTCTGGACATTGTTTGGGGGACTCAGAACTAATTCAGCTGGACTTCTTTGCATCCATTACCCTCTCTGACTCACCACCTCAGATCAGCTTAACATCCTTTAGGACCAGTTCAACTGCTTGCCAGCTGCAGTACTCCAGGATTAAACAGGACTAGATCTGACCTCTGCTAAGGATGGGATCTTTGCCCTCTTCAAACAACGCTGCTTCCAAGCCAGCAAATCCTAACTGGCTTTAAAGGAGCCTAAAGACACAGAGACAAGGTGAAACTTCCTTCTGGCTCCCTTCCAGTCTGGCTCCCCTCGATCACTCTTTCCTCTCTGCAATCATCATGCTTGCTTTTCTTTTCATGTTTTACTTACTGTCTTTTCATGTCTCAGTTGTTTTGAAAATGTTTTCCGTTCTGAGCGTCACTCTATACCAAAACTAAATACTCTCACAAAGCTCTTCTTATAGCTCTCACCCTACAACAGCTCCATTTGTTCCTGACACACGAGCAGAAAAGACCTTGTAGATGCTGTGGAGAAACTGACTAAAAGGAACCTTCCTCCCTTCCACCCCAGGCCTGACACTGTTCTTTACATCAGTCCTCTGGTTCCACCTCTTCCCTTCCTTTGATGCTCTGTAGCTGCCTGCTACTTCTGCTAGCTCATTGTGGTTCAACAACTCTGGCAATGGGACCAGACACTGTCACCCTGAATCAACTCTGTCTACTTTCTCTCACTGACCCAGTCTGCCTCTCCTGCCTCTGCTCCTCCCCCTCCACCAACCTTTCCAGAAAAATCTCTCAGTTCTCCACTGTAACCAGATCGTCTGCTTACAGCCCTCTAATAATCATGTTCCAGGTCTCTCCAGGAAGAACATAGACAGCAATGGCCTGATCCATCACAGCTGATCAAGTTAAGCCTCTCCCTTGCTTCTTGACCTGAGGAACCCCTCTTCAATGGACTCAGAACTACACCCTCTGACCTAAACCCTCGTCAGCAGAAAACAGCTATGATGCCCCTGCCCTGCAAATTTTATCCCCTGTTAGTTAGGAATGATAGTTTCTTGCTCAAAGACTACACTTCCCAGCTTCCCTTGCAGACTAGGGAAGTTCTTTCTGCCCCTATGAGGGTCCTGTCTATCTTCTTCTATAGGCATTTTGGCCATCTGCACATATGGGTTACAAAAGTGACCCTCACAGCAAACATGTTCCCTCCTAAGGTCAAATCAAGATCCTCTTGCTTTAAGTCATCTACCAAACCTGCATTCAGCCTGTTGTATATAGATCTGTATATAAAATTTTAATAAAATTAACTTTCAAACTTGGGTCCTATTCCGTACAAATTTCCCCAAGGCTGTATGGATATGTTTTGCATACTTCATTGATCAGCATAAAACCATGCCAAAAAAAAAAAACCCTGTATATGTTGTTGTATAGTGCAGTGAAGGTCTTTTGACTCACAGTTTGATAAATTTATAGATATAGACACTCAGACAGGGGCGTTCAGGCCAACAGTAAGCAGAAGCAACTGACAGAACCAAAGAAAACCTCTGCTGTCTTGGCCTGCAGAGGGCAGAGTGAACCCAGGGAAAGACAGAGATGAAGCAGAGGGTTTCTCTCAGACTCTACACAGCCTGCCTCCGTGTAGTCAAACACCAGGCATTCTCGATCTTTTCATCTCTACTCCCTTCCTAATCTCCAATACCAATTTTAGCACTTGGTGTCATTTGAAGCTTCTTTGGGGGAGATTTGTGCCAAATCTCTAAAGCTTGCTCTAAGCTACTGGGGGATTGCCTCCTTGTTCAGAAGACAGACATACGCCAGGCTCACTCCCAGCCTCAAGGTCAGACTTTGCGGGCATGAGACTGCCTTCCAGGGGGCCTGTGTCCTTTTTTTCTGGATGATGATTCTAGGGCTATGCTTTCAGGAGTGTGGATTTGGGGAGGAACTTCCAGAACTCATTTACCATGCTTTTGCATTTTCTCAGGAGAGTTCCCTTCCTCGGAAGCAGAAAGCTGGTTCCGAGTTCAGCCTGCAGCAGCTTAGCTGTGGCCTACGGCATGTCTATTTTGGTTTTGTGTTTCGTCACAGATTGCTTCCTTCAGGCACATGTCAGGCTTCACTTAAGGCTCCAAGCTTCTAGAAGACCGTAGCGCCCATGAGGCAGCTGAGGGGCGGGTTTGATGGGTGATGTTTCCCAGGCAGAAGCATTTCCTCCTGTGCCAGCCTCTGTGCCACTGTGTTTTTATGGCCTTGGTTCTAATAGGAGTGTAATGATAGTGACCCAGTACCTTATCTTCCCATTCTCTTGCTTTCTCCTGCTTCATTTCATGCATCTGGTCTACCTGGATTCTGTGATGTGGACCAGGGTCTAAATTGTGGGTCAGGTTTTGGTCAAAGACCCTATCTCAAAGAGTAAGGTAGGTTGCAACTGAGGAAGGCACCCAACATTCACACACACACACACACACACACACACACACACACACGGCTACAACTTGCCTACATCCACATGTACAAAGAAATACACTATACATATATGTGTACACATAAACACAAGCATGGGCGGGCACACACACACACTGGAGGGAGAGGGAGAGGGGGAGGGGAGGGGGAGAGGGAGAGGGAGAGGGAGAGGGAGAGGGAGAGGGAGAGGGAGAGGGAGAGGGAGAGGGAGAGGGAGAGGGAGAGGGAGAGGGAGAGGGAGAGGGAGAGGGAGAGGGAGAGGGAGAGTTCCAGGTTCAGCAAATGACCTAGTCTCAAAAAAGAAATTATCAACCTCTGGCTTCTACATATTCACACACATGTACACACCCTACAAACACATACAGGGAAACCAACAAACTTTCCTCCATATCTTGTTTCTATGTGTTTCTCAAGTACAGACGAATATTTCTATGGAATCTAGCTTGCTGGCACAGAGAGGCCTGACTTGCTTCACGACATTTCATGTTGTCAATTTCCAATGTCATCTTTGTAGAATATAGACCTCATTGTGCCTTAGCTTAAAAAATCTTCTTTGATCTCTTGGGGCCTAAAGATGATCGATTCCAAAACGTGGCATCCAAGTCTTGTCACATGAAATCCCAGCCAACCTTGGTCCTGTCTCCCATGCTTCCATGCCCAATACCACCCCAGACTACCACACTCACTCCTTTCCAAGGCCCCACAGTCAAGGGAGGCCTGGCTCCTTAGTGCCTTCTCTTTCCCCTTTGGCATTCCTGCACACCTCTTTGTAAGTCAGAAAGACTCATCAGCCTTCCCAGAACGTGCTAAAGAGCATCTCCTCTGTGACATTTTTCTGAATCCTTCCAGGCAGCCTCCATCCTTTCTTGTTCGAGTTCTGTGGTTGGCATCTGTTGAATGCTTCCTGGGGCTCAGTGTATTCAGATGGAACATCTAGGTCTGCTTGAGAGGATAACAAGCCGATCACGAGGTCATGGGATCAGGGCTGCTGGCACCTCTCTGTCACTCTGCCATTTCATGCTGTCTTAAACAAGCTGTCACCTTGTTTCCATCTTAGGGCATTTGCAGTGACTTCCTTGGCTTCATGGCCTCAGTGGGAACATTAGATTCTTCTAAGTACCTCCTCTGACCACTGAATCCAAGCAGCTCTCTGGTTATACTGCTCTCTCTCTCTCTCTCTCTCTCTCTCTGTATGTGTGTGTGTGTGTGTGTGTGTGCGCGCGCGCGCGCGCACGCGCGCGCAAGAGAAGGGGGGACTTATCATTTCATTTTGAGAAAGCTAATTTTTTTTTGTTCCCCAATGAAATGTTCAGAAGTCTTCTGCCAAAATTCCTCAGCCACCTTAAGCCAGGAAGACAATAGCTATATATTTTTAACCCCATTAGACTAGAATACTTGACTTCTAATTATTACTGAAATATAATTGAAATTTATAACATGTCAAGAGTATTTCCTTTAAAAATAGAACTTCTTCTTAAAATTAGAAAGGAAATAGAATAAAGAATTCCAGGCAGTTCCCCCCAAAGACTGATTAACTGTGTTTTGATCCCTGTCAATTAAAATGCCCAGACACCCAGTGCCTCTTATTTAAATCTGAAGCACTGCGGTTTGATCTGTTTTACCCTGTTTAAAGAGTGTCAGAGTTTAACCCCCATGGAGGGGAATGAGAGGACGGGCGTTTAATGTGAGTGTTCTGTGCAGGAGGAGCCTTCCAGGGAGGCCCAGGTGTGGATGCATTTGCCGGGAGCAATCCAGAACTTCTACAATCTCCATTACTCTCTTTGGCTCTCTAGTTGTGCCCTTTGCCAACGTCTCTCCCTCCCGAGTCTGGTGACTGACAGATGGTCCTTCTCTGAATGCATCTGGCTTGGGTCTGATCCTACAGGGGCTTTCCTGCTGCACCACCACCAGCACTGAGGGGGTGTGTGGTGCATCTTCTATGCCTTATGTTTGTTCCCAAGATGCCCTGCATCCGGTTATCACAGTTGTAGAAAGCAGGCTGGCGACACTGCTTGGAAACTATTTACATTCAAAGGGGTGGGTTATAACATTTACCATCTGCTTTGTCATGTGAAAGGTGAATAAGACTTTCATGTCATCCTGATAAATGTTTCATGAGGCTATTGGCTGGAGATAACTACAGCTTGACCTAGTGACATGTCTTCATTTCAGGGATGAGAATGGTTGGAACCAAGTGGCCTGATCCCTCCCTCCCTTCCCATCCCAAGACAATTGAATTTCAATGCGGCTTCATAAACAGTTGCTATGAAACAAATCAGACTATAATAGGATTTTTCATTATTAATGAGTAACAAGCCATCATATGTTCCCTTGGAGAAGGCATTGCCTTCTGAGGAAAATATGCAAATAATGAAAGTATCCTTCATGTGATTGAGTATCCTAAGTACCCTGACGTCTCAAATATTTGTTTAGAGTAATTTATTATGAGTGGGAAATGAGCCTAGGTTCATTTGGAAATGATAGTTAGGAAACAGCAAGGATAGGGAGACCGACCTCCTTTTCCGGTCTGTCTGCCTTCTGCAGATGTTGACTCTACCGTGTCCTTCAGGTGTGTAGTTGGTCACATTGATACACAAATGCAGGTTGTCTTGGGCTTACTTTCCTTTCTATTCTTGGAGTTTATATTTTGTCTGTATTTAAATTTGTACTGACCTTGCTGGGCGAGATGGCACACGCCTTTAATCCCAGCACACACTGGGGAGGCAGAGACAGGTAGATCTCTGAATTGATGGGCAGTCTGCTCTACATACTGAGTTACAAGACAGCTAGCTAGCACAACATAAAGAGACCCTGTCTCAACAAGCAAACAAAACTCACTGACTCTGGGTGCTTTGAAAACTCTAATTTCAAAAGTTGTTTGAAGTTAGGCAGCAGGGCAAACTCCAAGGAAATCCATCTTCCGCCCTTCAGGACCAAGAGTCTGTCTGATCCGTTCTCTCTGATACAATTTCCTACATGGACCCCTACGATTAAAACATAGGTAAAGTGATAAAGCGAATTCCTTTTTAGGTTGTGGCACAGCGTGTCTTTCCAGAATAGAATTGTCTTCTCACCTTTTCTCTTTCTGCAACTGTGCCAGGAAGTGCCAGCAATGTCGAGAGTCCTGAAATCAAATGCATATTAATGTGTTAACATTGGCTTAGTGAATCAGAGGGCACTGGGGAAATCAGTTTTATATTCTTTCTTATAGAAAAAAATTCAATTTTCTTTCAGGGCTGGCTACATGAATTGGAGATTTGGCTCTAAGGGTTTTGGGAAGAGGTAAATTTGATTATTACATTTGGATCTATTGTGAGGATGTTGGTCCAAGAAGGAGATGATGAACAGAGTCCGCATTTCATTGTTAGTGCTTCAATAGAGCTGCATAAAGCAAAGACGATCTCTGCGTGGTGTAGCACTTCCCAGGAGCAGGGAAGGTAGAATCAAGTATCCTTTGAGTTTGTACTATTTGAAGAATTGGGGGGGGGGGGGGGTTCCAATGAAATTCTAGACTTTTTCATAAAAAGAAAGTTAATTAGTCAATTTCCAGCTTCTCTATGTCTGAATAGCTGAAAACCAAGTTTTATTAAAACTTTTGCCTTCTCTGGGTGAAAGATCTATTGTCTGATGTCTCAGATTTTGCAAGTTTTCATTAAGGAAATGATAGCAGAAACACTATGAGGACTCCAGTCCAAGGTTATTCACTAAGTCCCAACCATAAAGCGCCTCCCAGATCAGCTGGTGCTCCCTAGAGATCCCAGGGAGAGGCACTGTTATCTATGCTAGGTAGCTACACACCATGCACTTACCCTTGCAACCCTCCCCAACAGAGGAAGACGGGGGAAAAGACATTTAATAAACCCTGAGGATGGGAGAATTGTTAGAGTCAACGCCTTCTAGCTCTGGATCTGTGAAATCTCACTCCAAGTGGAAGTGTCTGCCTCAGTCAACAGTCCTCTCCCTCCTGAGTATCAGCTAGCACAGCAAGCACCCTGCTCACCAGATGGGCCTTTAGCCACTATTTGTTCAATAAAGTTCATCAGAGAAAACAACTATTAAACTGTCTGTCATTCTCTAGGTATATAAAATGGATTTCTGCTCTAGTCTTTGGTGCAATGGTCCGCTATAATTGTTCCATAGGTGGGAACACATATCTGATCTCCCCATTCAAACTGTCATTAGAGACTCCGCCTCGAATATCCTGGCATCTCTCTTACTGTTTTGAGAAACTACAAAGCCCACAAAGGGCATGATTAGCCTGTGGCTGTCACTGGGGGCTCACCGCCTGGCTTTGCAGTCTCATCTCCACCTTTACTGGTCTCCAGTTAACCTGTACTAGGCCAGATAGATACAGCATCAGGCTGCCTAGCAACAGCTCTACTCCTGTGCTAAGATTTTCCTCTCACATTTTGTTGTTATCGTTTTCCCTTCTATATTTGGATCTGTAATCCATGTTTAGGTCTTAATAATGATGCAAGGCAAGAATCAACACATTTTCATGTGGATATTCAAGAATCATTTGCTGAGAGGACCATCTTTTCACCATTGAATGTGATGAGTTCTGCATGGAAGATCTACTGAATGTAAGTCTAACAGCGCATTCAGGACTCTGTTCCGCAGTCACTGAAATTTATTCTACACAGTGATGGTAACTCCTAGAATATAAGAATAAACCCTTTATCGTTTCATTTATTAAGCTACTTTGGCATTAATTTTTGCATCAACTACCTTCCTGTTACTGTGACAAACTACCATGGTCAAAATCAACTTATAGAAGAAATAATTTATTTTGTCTTAACAGTTCTAGGCAGGCATTCCATAAAGACTGGTAGGGCAGATATGGCTGGAACAGGGAGCTGGTTGGTCACATCTCATCATGCAAGAAGCAAAGAGATCAAACTGGAACTGGGGTGAGGCTATGAAAATTCAAAGCCTGCCCCCCAGTGACCTATTTCCTCCAGCAAAGTTCTACCTCCTAAAGGTTCTGGAACCTCCACAAATAGCACCAGCCTGGGCACCAAGTATTAAGCCACCCGAGCCTGTGGAAGACATTTCTCATTCAAACCACATGGCTTGCTTGATGGTTTCTAGTTCCTTAACATAGAAAGAAACCCTACCGACACAGGCGTCTGAAGCTGGAAGTGTACCCGTTAGTGCTGCTTTGCCCATATATACATATTGGTAGCCTATATTTTTGTCTTAATTTAGGTAAAATACTAACTTCTTGTGTGACTTCCTTGACCCATGGATTGTTTAGAAAGGGCATTAATTCTTACATTCTCAAATGCGTGGGAGATTTCCTAAGTTACTTTCTTGTTTGTTTCTAAGTTTAATGTCCCTACGTTTAGCGAGCATACTTGGTGGCTCCTGTCTTTTAAAAATGTACCAAGGCTGATTTTATAGCCCAGAATAGGGCCTGTTTTGGTAAGTGCTTTGCCTGACTTGATAAGGGTATAAAGTCTACTGTTAATTTCTGGTTTGTCCTGTTATGGTTCCTTTTTACCTTGGAAGGAAGTGAATCTGCCAAGGTCCCTTGGAGACACCGCACACACACACACACACACACACACACACCTCTGCTCGGAGGGTTGAACCCTCATAAAGCTTGGTACAATTACAGTATCCCAGTGAGTGAGGAGGTAGGAACCTCTCAACACTGACATCTGAGGCCTGTCTCCCCATCTCCTCTGGGGACAGACTGTCATGAGACTGTCATGACTTCTGTTGCCAACACTTGAGTCTCATGGTTATACTTTTTGGTGTGTGCCATAAGAAGAATCCAGGGACTCAGAACTATTGGCTCTTTCTTTCTCTTCCTGTCTATATAAGCAATAGTTGCCTGGACCAAAAAGAATTTCTTGTGTCCTTATTAGCCACAGCACGTGGGCCTTGGCTTCTCTTGCTGTGTGTTCCCCAAGAGATGTGCCTATAGCTGTCTCTCTGGATCCTTCTGACATGGAGTCATATTTATGGAGTCTTATTTATTTCAGGCCTTTCCAGGCATCCAGAGACATAGGGATTTCTGAATTCTGGGTGTGGTGGCTTCATTTCCTGGATCTCTCTGAGAACTTTCTTGTGAATTCACTAAGATGCTTCTTGTCCTGGCCAGGATGGCAAACTCAGGTGAGCTGTGCCATAGCCCTTTCCTATCTGCAGCTGGAAAGCCACTGCAGTTCCCAGCCATGTCTAAGGGAGCGCCTATGCTGGGGCCTCGGGTTAAGCCAACTCAGCCATCTTCCAGTGGTGTGTTTTTAAAGCTTTCCCCATCCTGCTACACAGGGACGGAGCCTGAGGAGAGGTCAGAGAGCCCAGGGACAGTCTTAGAAATACCACAGACTCCCTCCTTGTTCAGCAGCCTTTATCATATAAGCTATTCTCAATGTCCACCTACAGTTATTGTTAAGAATACACCATGGTAGGCTAGATGTAACGCAGTTGTAAACCAATTACCTACAAGTGCGAGGCTCAACATTCAGTCTCTGGTGCTACAGAAATAAATGAACAGACTCCCACAGAAGGCTCAAGTCACTGAAGTGTTTCACAAGGCAAAGGAAAACATGGTTAATTCGTCTGAGAAAATGAAGTTAGTCCCTTCGTCGCAAGTATCATCAGAACTTTGAGGGGCTTATACACAATCCAAGAGTTTGGAAAAAGACAGTCTAATACAGTTTTCCATGGACAGACCCATCCAGCCCGTGAACACCCCTGGGAAATGGCACACAGTGAACACCCACGCGGCAGTAGCTCTCTGTTGCCCTCTTGTGGTAAGTTGCTTCACTTCGGTCCTGTTCAGGGCTTAAAAGCCTCCTTAGTCTTCCTGTTATCAGGTCCCCAGATCTGATTGCTTCTTCTATGCACAAATGGTTTTCATGGCTTCATAATGGCACGCAAGGATTCTAGGAAAGAAAAACGGCAGGAACTGAACTAGAAATTCCTTCTTGGCTGGATAGTTTCCTAGAAGTCTTACTAGTTAGAACCAAAGAAGCAATTCTGATGTCTGTACTTGATCTTCCAAAAAAAAAAAAAGAAAGGAAGGAAGGAAGGAAGGAAGGAAGGAAGGAAGAAAGAAAGAAAGAAAGAAAGAAAGAAAGAAAGAAAGAAAGAAAGAAAGAAAGAAAGAAAGAAAGAAAGAAAGAAAGAAAGAAAAGAAAAGAAAAGAAAAGAAAGAGGTCCTGTTCCACAGCCTGCAAGATCAGGATGAACCGGGTTTAAAAGACGCTTGAGGCTGAGTGGCTTTGCTCATTGTTCACTCCGATACCACCTGTTCACAGCCCAGCTGTGCTCAACCATGGGAAAAAATAACAAGCAGGGATAAGTGAGAAATATCGAAGAGTGTATTGTTGGAGCAAGAAAAGTATCACTTGACTGCCACTTAAGCCCTAACACAGATTCCAAACTTCTGTTGCAATGTACCGGCAGTTTTTAACCAAGGACAGCTGAATCAGTCGGAAAAGACGAGGGCAGTTCTAACAGGGTGGAGCATCGAGATAAGCAAGGAGGTAAAGGGGTGGGTGTTGGAAATGGTGTGGGCTGGAGAAGGAGAGGATGGCAGAGGCCAAATAGATAGCTGGTATTTGCTAATTAATACCGCGGTTGTGGAATAAGGAAAATAATTCCTAGTAATTATTTTCAGATATAAAACCGTAGGAATATAATTGTTTTAAACACTGACTTTTACAGGACCGCATGCTCATTAACAACTTTCTAAAGTGTCAAGCGCCGGGCTTGGTTGGAAGCTGCCCACATTAATGTTTTCTTGGATTTTGTGATATAACTAAGGAATGCATGACTTTAGCGTTTGCAATGATGCAGGATGATGTCGGCTTCTTTACAAAGTTGACTGAAGAGGTTCGGAGGCTTCCAATGGCTTTAAATTCTTTTCCGTATAATACAACAAATCTGAAAATATACTTGAGATTTGGGGGTTTCCTGGATGCTGCAGAAAATATGAGGATTATAAATCCAAGCATGTGTGTGTGTG
This sequence comes from Mus caroli, assembly GCF_978045245.1. NCBI lineage: Eukaryota > Metazoa > Chordata > Mammalia > Rodentia > Muridae > Mus > Mus caroli. The sequence continues at coordinate 107,252,862 of NW_028227258.1, forward strand.
TGTGTGTGTGTTCGCAAAGTCAGAGACTCTCATCATTACTTCTTTACTCTTCTCGCTTCAGTAAGAATCAGCATGGAGGGAGTAGTGGCAATAGAATCCCACGATCACCATTTTAATGAGGATCTGACTTTTCAAGTATCATAACTTTTCTGAGGCTTCCATTTTAATTCTGAAGCCTTAATACCAAAATGTAACCAAGTGCAGTTGAGATGGTTCTGTGTAGGGCGGCGGAATAGTTTATTGTTTTCCCTGTGTGTGCCACATCACTGAAATGAGTCTCTGACCACAGACCTTGCTCCTGGACTACTTCATGTTAAATACACAAAGAAACCAGAATCATGATTTTAAAGCAACAAAGTTTACCTATGATTTTTCTTAATGTTTTATTCAGTAGCTAAAACTTATTTGATACGTGATCAAAGTAATGGAATTCTGGACATTTTAGGATACAGTGGATATGGCAGTAAAATTGATAGTATAATTTGGTCCTAGGTAGTAAATTTTATTACTTAAACACCCAAAACAAGTATCTCTTTTATTTTTTTTTTATTTTTTTAAAAGATTTATTTATTTCATCATATATAAGTACACTGTAGCTGTCTTCAGACACTGGAGAAGATAGAGTCAGATCTCATTATGGATGGTTGTGACCCATCATGTGGTTGCTGGGATTTGAACTCAGTACCTTTGGAAGAGCAGTCAGTGCTCTTAATTGCTAAGCCATCTCTCCAGCCCCCAAGTATCTCTTTTAGATTGTTAGGGGAAATTAGAGCTCTGACATCTAAGAGTACACAGGCACAGTGCAAGCAGCCCACAGGGGAGCGCTTGGTTTAATTCATGTGTGACCAACACACATCTTCCTTGACAAAGAGCGGTTTTGTAAAGGCCTCTTGGCCCCCGCTGGCCTAAGGTTTAATGTGCAACACTTCGCATGGATTTATTTCCTGCCAATGGAGTATAAAAGCAGGTGCCTCTTTAGATGACGCCCCTCGTTTTGTTCCCTACATTACTGTAGAATGCCATTTTCCCACTTCCAAGGATTGAGCCATAAAATTTTGTAGGTGGCATGAGGTCGTGTGCTCACAGATAAGAGCTAGAGGACCCTGGAAGGTTAAGCACACAAGGTTGTTCCCTCAAGGGAAGGAATGAGATGCCTGTTTTCTGCCCAGAAGGCTGGGAGTAGCTGTGCTTTCTAGACTGGTGACTTTTGTATCTACGAGGGCTCTACCCTCCCTGAGACCCTTATCAAAAGCTTGTTATTCTCAGTCAATTTATACAAGAACACTTACAGAGTCTCTATGTAGTCACCTGGTCCTTACTTAGCTTGCTTGGTTCCTCAGGAAGATTTATGGATGCTTTTTTTTTCTTTTTCTTTTTCTTTTTTTTTTTTAAATATTTATTTATTTATATGTAAGTACACTGTAGCTGTCTTTAGACACTCCAGAAGAGGGAGTCAGATCTCGTTACAGATGGTTGTGAGCCACCATGTGGTTGCTGGGATTTGAACTCCGGACCTTCAGAAGAGCAGTCGGGTGCTCTTACCCACTGAGTCATCTGACCAGCCCCGCTTTTTTTTTTCTTAATAGACATGAGATTGAGTTAATTATCACCAGGAAACATTTCACCAAAACATTCTGTGCTTAAACATGTGTAAAATAAACCGCTTGCGGTTAGTCAGACTCTAGAAGTGTTAGTGACCTGGGCTGCTAAGCCGTGTTGAGCTGAACTGCTTTCTGACTTCCAACTGATCATCTCTCTGCAGTCCTGTGAAGGTCACAAAGTTCCTAGCATAATGTAAACAAGGCTTCTCAAGAAAATCAAAACATTAAAAATAAAAGGTACTCTCACCTGGGCACTGGAGTATGGCTCAGTGGTTAAGGGCACTTTGGCTGCTCTTGCAGAGGACCCAGGTTTTGTTCTAGACTCCAGATGATGGCCTACAACCATCTGTAACTCCAGTTCCAGGGGACGTGATGCCCTTTTCTTGTTTCCCTAGGCTTTTGTACACACGCATACACACACACACACACACACACACACATGTACCCGTGCACACGTGGGCGTGGGTGTGCTCATGAGCTGGACCTTGTCATCTAGTAGCATGTCCCTCAGGCTCTCTAGCTACCACCTGGAGTACCCCTGGTGTCTGTTCACAGAACAGGAAGGAGCCTGGATAAGAAATCCGTGGCAGAAGCCCTGGGTCAGGAATCTGTCTTGGTCTAAGCTTATAATTATATACGTGTGTCTTCAGCTCTGGTACATAATAATAGCTCTGAGTCCCTAGACTTCCTGACTCAAGACTTCCTCCTTCAATAGCCCAGTGAACAAGGACTTCACACACACACACACACACACACACACACACACGGAGAACCTCAGCAGAGGGTGGAATAGACTCAGGCTTTCGATGCCCAGGACAATCTTTTCTTCATACTACTCCATAGCCTTGGTGCCATATGTATGTGGTAGTACCTCTTCCCTGCCATATGAGGAACGGCAGTGACAGACTGGTGATGGGCACACTGTGAAAGAATTCACCAAGACAAAAGGGCAGGAGAGAGTTTATTAGATCAGCATCAGGCAAGACAGCAGAGAACAGTAGGAAACACTCAACAGGCTCCTGTCACAGGATCTATGCAGGCTGGCACTTAATGTCACTGTACAGCTGCTTAGGCTTGTTTGTTCAAGACAGGGCTTCACTATGTAGCCCTGGCTGGCCTGGAACTCACCATGAAGATCAGGCTGGACTTGCACTCATAGAGATCAGCCTGCCTCTGAGTGCTAGGATTAAGAGCCTGTGCCACTACACCAGGCAAGCTGTTTAGCTCTCAATGGGTGGGACACCTATGTAGGGCTACTTGTGAGTTAGAAAGACAACGCATCATTCCACTGAGGGGCAAACTTTACCATATGGGTTGCCTCTCTTTGGGACCTGGATCTGTGTGCAACATAACATGCTTAAGTCACTAGAGAGCAAACTCAACGATTGTCTGAGCCTGTTTCTTAAAGGGTGGAATTCTCTGTAATCAAGATACACCAAGATAGATTGTAGAGCCCGGGATGGTGGTGCGAGCCTGGGATTCTAGAACTTGGGAGATGAGGCGTGTGTGTGTGTGTGTGTGTGTGTGTGTGTGTGTGTGTGTGTGTGTGTGTGATTTCTCTGGTATCCAAGTGTTCGGGTCCAGAATGGTTTTAAAAAATTCTGCCCACTCAGTTACCCACATCTGACTGTTTCAGTCACCTTGTCTCTTTTATTGTTGATTTCTCAAGGATGCCTGTGACATTTTCATTAAATCCAGTAACAAGCAAATCCATGTAGTCAAGTTCAAAAGCAGCAAGAAAACACCGTCATTGCTTCACTTGGGAACAGTGGCTTATTTAAAAGATAAGTATTGTATCAACTAAATTGTCCAAAAATAGCTTTTGAGTTGTAAGAAGACTACACAACTAATAGAAATAATATCTAAACAGCTCCACATATTCTAATTTTTCAGAATAAATGTAGATGCCTTAGAGCTGGTACCTGTTCTGGATGCTTCTCTTTGTGGCGTCAGACAGCAATAGTACCAACAGAACCCAAAGCCTTCAATTTCCAAAGCTATTCGTCCCAGAGTTTCTTTGGTGTGTCCCTGGTGTAAGTGGATACAAAATGCTTTTGCAGATAAACATTTGAAAGTGAGTTTTATATCGTTTCTGAAATCTGGCAAGGGAAATTATCTCTAGAGGGACCCATCTCATTATGTCGGCAGTTTTTATTAAGTTTTAATCAGCCTTTTCATTGTTGAAGAGCTCATGTTCCCAGGAGGTGTAAGTTCAGGCACCCAGAGCTCCAAGCTTAAATATATAATCTTCACAAAGGTCTAGCTGGTCTTAGACACTGGTTGGTTAATAACACAGAATTAAATAGCTCTGCCAGAAGGGGATCTATCACAGACACCCACAAAAGTCACAGTGGGTGGCACATTCCCATCAACCACACCAGGAGGGCAGCGCAGAGTTGGAACTGTTGTGGAGACTAAGCTTCATATTTAATTAATCCTGAAAGTTTTAATTAGCAAACTGTCATACTAATTAATGTTCCTCAGATCCTGGGGAAAGGAGACCAGCGTTGAGGTGATCTAAATCTGCCCCTTTAAAAACAATGGTTCTCTTTCAGGATGGGTGTTCAACCTCAATTTAATTCCTCAGCTCAAAGACCGATCATGCTGCCTACTAATTTTGAACCACGGAGTGCTATATACAGTTTCCCAAATGAAAATCAATTAATTCAACGTTCACAGTTAGCCACTGTAGGCTTTAGAAATAATTACTTTTGTCAGTCTACTGGAAGAGAGTGGTGCCATCTTTCCAACACTGGGCACTGTGCAGAGACTCAAATGATATGTTTTTCCTTTAAAATTTAGCACTCCATTTTAAAGTAAAAGGTTTTCATTTTCCTGATTGGATTACTCTGTGTATAAATATATGTACTAAGATTCATAAAGGCATTATAAATCTATTTGGTTGAACATTAGATGTTGTCGGCATGTGCAGGGAGCTTATGATGTGGCTGAGTTTGCAGAGGAGTTTGAGCTGTGTGCTTCTTTTCCAAGCTAAGGGTATGTGTCAGCTTTAGGCCTTTCCAATCAGGAGCACCTGAGCCTTTGCACACAACCTCTGGGATGTAGCCACATCACAGGCTGCCAGGAACAGTTTCTCCACCAAAGGTCCATTGTTTCTTTGTTGGAACAATCTAAATTAGAACCATGGAGTTACCTCTGGGGAACTTTGTTCAATGGGCCTTGTGTCCATGACGTCTTCCTCAGATATTAATCATGCCGTAGCATGATTCGGTGCCAGGAACTTGTCCACTGTAAACAAGGCCCACAGTCCCATACCCAGCACCACAAAGAAGAGGTGGGCCATACTGGTGAAATATTCCCTCTACAACAGTCTGAATGGGCTCTCATGCAACTATACAAAGTGGTGAGCTGGAGATTTAGTGAAGCCCCTGATGATAACAAGCATGCTGATGTGTATCTGTAAAACAAGTTTAAAAAAAAAAAAAGGTCAAACATTCCAGATTACATTACTCATGGACTTGCACTAAAGCATATTAAAGAAAGGTAGTATTCTAAAACATTATACATGCTGATTTAATATGATGATATAAATGCTGATATAAATGTGAGCTAGTTTCCATTCTCTAAATGAAAACTGTATACAAAACTTTTTGGATACACAAACATAATAGGTGCTGATAAAAGAGATAAATTAGTCAATGATTACCTGGACTGGTTAGTATGAATTTATACTAATTTATAGAGATTATATTGAATACAATGTTAATTTTAAAATATTTCTTATTTCAAAAACAGTTTTTACTTATATTATGTATTCATAAATATGCAGGCAGTACCCAAGGAGACCAGAAGAGACTCTCAGATTTCCCTGGAACTGGAGTTATAGATGGATATAAACCACCATGTGGGTGCAGCAAAGCAAACCTTGGCCCTCTGGGAGAGCAGCCAGTGCCCTTAACCACTGAAGCATCTCTCCAGCTTTAAGACAACTTGCTTTTGAAAGGTATCCTTTAACAGGAAACAAACAAACAAACAAACAGATGAACACAAACCCCCCTATTCTCTTCCACTGAGCATAACAAAATAAGTTAACAAAAAAAGAGGGATTTTTGGTTTTTGTTTTTTTGTTTTTTTAATCACAAAAGGTTCTAAGCATCACAGAAGGTCTATGTTTCCTACAGGCAAGAGTCAGGGGTCAGAGAGGTGAAGGGCAGAGAAAGGATCTTAGAATTTCTTTGCTGCTAATATTTGGGGTTAGAGAGGGATGTTGAGCCAGACAGAACTTATGTCCTGACTCTAGAGGACTCTCTGATATGAGCAGCAAGGAGACTTTGAGTTTTTTTTTTTAAATATATATGTGCATATATATGTATATATATAGGATATTAGTTTCCTATCAATGCAAATTTGTTAAAAATATTTTCCCATTATGTGGAGTGTTGTTTTGTTCAAATGACAGTGTCCTTTGCCTTACAGATGCTTTTTAATATCATGAGATCCCATTTACTAATTGTTGATCTCAGTGCCTGTGCTTGTGGTGTTCTGTTTAGAAAGACCTTTTCCTGTGCTGATGAGTTCAAGCCCACTTGAACTCATTACCCCAATTTCTCTTCCACTTGGTTCACTGTGTCTGGTTTTATGTTGAGGTCTTTGATCCATCTGGAGTTGAGTTCTGTGTGGGTGATCAGTATGGATCTATTTGGATGCTTCTGCAGGCAGCTGTTTGACCAACACCGTTTGTTGAAGATGCTTTCGTTCCTTCACTGAGTGTTTCTGGCTTATTGATCAAAAATAAGGTAACCATAGGTTTGTGGAATTACACCTGGGTCTTCAATTTGAGTTCACCGATCAACATCAAGTCGGGTTTTATGCCATCCTATTTTTATTACTATAGCTTTATAGTACAACTTGAAATTGTGATACCTCCAGGAGTGTTTATTGTTTAGGATGGTTTTAGTGATTCTAGGCTTTGGGGTTTTTTGTTTTGTTTTTTTTGTTTTTGTTTTGATTTTTTGTTTTTGTTTTTGTGTGTGTTGAGAATTGTCCTTTCAAGATCTGTGAAGAATTATTTTGGAATTTTATAGGGATTGCATTGAATTTACAGATTGCTTTTGCTAGGATGGCCATTTTTACCATGCTAATTCTTCTGATGCATGAGCCTAGGAGATCTTTCCATCTTCTGAAACCTTCTTCAAATTCTTCCTTCAAAGACTCTAAGTTTTTATTATAAAGTCTTTCACTTGCTTGGTTAGTTACTCTAAGATATTTTATATTATTTGGGGCTATTGTGAAAGGCATTGTTTCCCTGTTTTTTTTTTTTTTTTTTTTTTTTTTTTTTAGTCCCTCTGTCATTTGTATATTGGGCTACTGATTTTTCTGAGCTAATTTTCTATCCAGCTACTTTGTTGGAAGTGTCTATCAGCTGTAGGAGTTTCTTGGTGAGATTTTTAGGACCAGTTGTATGTACTATCATATCATCTGCAAATAAGGGTAGTTAGACTTCGTCCTTTACAATCTGTATCCCCTTGATCATCTTCGGTTGTTTAATTGCCTTAGCTAAGACTTCAGTACTGTGCTGAATAGGCAAGAAGAGAGTAGACAATGTTATTCCTGATTTCAGTGGAATTGTTTTGAATTTGTCTCCATTTAAATTGTTATTGGCTCTGGGCTTGCAGTAAACTGCCATGATTATCATGATTATGTTAAAGCATGTAATTTGTATCCCTAATCTCTCAAGGGCTTTTATCATGTAAGAGTGTTGGATTTTGTCTGTACTGTTTCTGCATCTGATGAGATGATCATGTTTTTTTTTTTCCCCTTTCAGTTTGTTTATATAGTGGATTACACTGATGGATTTTCTTAGATTGAACCATCACAGCATCTCTTGATACAGCCTACTTGAGTTTGGTGGATGACCTATTTGTTATGTCCTTGGATTCAGTTTACAAGTATTTTATTGAGTGTTTTTGCACGGATGTTCATGGGGGAAAATTGGCCTGGAATTCTTTGCTGGGTCTTTATGTAGTTTGGGTATCAGGGTAAGGGTGGTTCTGTAAAATGAATTAAGTGATGTGCCTTCTGTTCCTGTCTTGTGGAATAATTGAGGAATATTGACATCAATTCTTCTCTGGAAGTCTGGTAGAATTCTTTGCTAAAACTATCTATCTAGCCCTGGGATTTTTTCGGTTGGGAGACTTTTAATGACGGCCTCTATTTCACTAAGGGTTACAGGTCTATTTAGATTACTTATCTGATCTTGATTTAACTGTGGTGAGTGATACCTATCAAGACCATTTTTTTCCAGGTTTTCCAATTTGGTAGAATTACAGGTTTTTGAAGTATTTCCTTATGATTATATTTCCTCTATGTCTGTCCTTATGTCCCCCTTTCAATTCTGAGTTTGTTAATTTGCATATCCGCTATCTTTGTGTGTCTTTTAGTTTATTTGGATAAGGGTTTGTCGATCTTATTGCTTTTCTCAAAGATTCCACTCTTTGTTTTATGGATTCTTTGTATCTTTTTGTTGTTGTTTGTTTCTATTTTATTGATCTTAGCCCCGAGTTTGATAATTTTTTGCCATCTACTTCTTTGGAGTGTGATTTCATTTTTTTTTTCTTCAAGAGCTTTCAGGTGATCTGTGAAGTTGCTAATATGATAGCTATCTCTCCAGTTTTTTACATAAGCACTTAGTGTTATGATCTTGCCTCTGAGAATGGCTATCATGTGTCCCGTAAATTTGGCTATGTTGTGTGCATTCATTTTCATTCAATTATAGCAAGTCTTTAATTTCTGTCTTGGCTCCTTTTTTATTCAGTAGTGAATTGTTCAGTTTTCATGAGTTTGTAAGTTTTCTGTTGTTCCTGTTGATATCTATCCAGCTTTATCCATGGTGGTCTGATAGAATGCCGGGCAACTTCAATTTTCTTTTATGTGTTGAGACTTGCTTTTGTGTCCAAGTATGTGACCAGCTTTGAAGAAAGTTCCATGTGGTGCTGAGAAGAATGTATATTCTTTTGTATTTGAGTGAAATGTTCTGTAGATATCTGTCAGGCCCATTTGTTTTATAACATTGGTTAGCTCCAGCATTTCTCTGTTTTGTTTTTGGCTGGATGATCTGTCTATTGGTGAGAGTTGGGTATTGAAGTCTCCCATTATTTGCATGTGAGGGTCAATATATGATTTAAGCTGTAGATGTGTTTCTTTTGTAAAAGTGCGTGCCCTTGCGTTTGGGGCATAGATGTTAAGAACAGAAATGATCTCTGGATGGATTTGTCTTTAATGAGTGCCTTTCTCCTCTCTTCTGATTAGTTTTGGTCTGATTTTTTTTTTCAGATTTTAAAATGGCAATACCAGCTTGCTTCTAGATCCATTTGTTTGGAACATTTTTCCCATCCTTTTACTCTGGTGCAATGTCTGTCTTTGGTGTTAAGGTTTGTTTCTTGGATGCATCAGAAAGATGGATCCTATTTTCTTACCCATTCTTTTAGTCTGTGTCTTTTTATTGGGGATTTGAGATCATAGATATTGAAAACCAATGATTATTGATTTCTGTTATTTTGTTACTGGTGGTGGTGGTAGTGGTGTGTGTGTGTGCGTGTTTTCCTTTTAATTTCACTAAATTGAGAATATTTATACCTTGTGTTTTTATAGTTATAGTTAACCTCTTTAGGGTGGAGTTTTCCTTCTAGCACTTTCTGTGGGGCTAGATTTGTAGATACATATTGCTTGCATTTGGTATTATGGAATTTTCTCTATCAATGGTGATTGAAAGTTTTGCTGGGTATAGTAGTGTGGTCTCTTAGAGTCTACAGCACATCTGTCCAGGCCCAGGCCCAGAATGCTTTTAGAGTCTCTATTGATAAGTCAGGTATCATTCTAATAGGTCTGCCTTTATATGTTACTTGGTCTTTTTCCCTTGCCGCTTTAGATACTTTTTCTTGTTGTGCCCATTCAGTATTTTTATTTGCTGAGGGAACTTTCTTTGCTGGTCCAATCTGATGTTCTGTAAGCTTCTTGTACCTTGATAGGCATTCCCTTCTTTAGGTTAGGAAATTTTTTCTTCTATTTTGTTGAATTTTCTTCTATGATTTTGTTGAAAATATTTTCTGTGCCTGTGACCTGGGTTTCTTCTCCTTCTCCCTTTCTTATTAGTTTTAGATTTGGTCTTTTCATAGTACTCCAGATTTCCTAGATGTCTTGTCTGAAAGCCAGCTCAGCATCTAGGTACTGAGGAAGGCAGGGAGGTATGGCGTTGGTGAGTGGGGCCAAAAGCTGATGGCTTCTGGCAATTTAACTCTCTCTCTCTCTCTCTCTCTCTCTCTCTCTCTCTCTCTCTCTCTCTCTCTCTCTCTTGCTGTTCTGTTCTGAGGCCAAAAACTGATGGCATTTAGCAATTAATTCCTGCTGAAGGCAACAGGGACATTAAGAAAAGAAACTTAGTTACTTGGGCTCTTTACTCTTTGACTCAGGTGCCTCTGGATGATCAGGTGAGAGGCTCTGAGTTCATTAACTTCGTGAGCCAGAGAGAAAACAAAAGAAAGAAAGTCAGGCGCATGCGTGCACACACACACACAGAGAGAGAGAGAGAGAGACAGAGACAGAGACAGAGACAGAGACAGAGTCAGTCAGACCTGACCACCTGTTTCATCAATTTCACATATGCATCCATCCTTATATACATACACATATACCTATGTACATACATAAGGCATATATACATGTAAATACATTTAGTGGATGGAGCAGACCCCTAAGAGCTGTACTTTATTTTTTCTCTCAGACTTTTTATACCTTTTTAGACAGAAGTTCTTTATAAAATTACCTCACAGATAAAATGTTACACAAAAGGAAGCTACAGAGGATGTTGATAGTTAGGTTCGAGGCAGTGTTTCATTCTGTAAGCTCATTATAAGTTCAGAGCAACAGTTTCATCTGGGCTGGCTTCATCCTTGGACCTGGCCTAGAATGAATGTTTCCCTTGGTCACCAATCTGTCCCAAATCTGTTTCTCTTCTTAGTGCAAGTATGAAAGTTCATTGTATTCCATATTTTGCAACCTCTACTTACTACTCTATGAGGAGGGAGCACATTCCAGTCTTGATTCTAACTTTATTGTATCTTTCTGGCAAAACAACTGAAACCATTTCCTTAAACCTTCTTCCTGAAAATATTTTATCTTAGCCATTCTGACTGGTGTGAGGTGGAATCTCAGGGTTGTTTTGATTTGCATTTCCCTGATGATTAAGGATGTTGAACATTTTTTCAGGTGTTTCTCTGCCATTCGGTATTCCTCAGGTGAGAATTCTTTGTTCAGTTCTGAGCCCCATTTTTTAATGGGGTTATTTGACTTTCTGGAGTCCACCTTCTTGAGTTCTTTATATATATTGGATATTAGTCCCTTATCTGATTTAGGATAGGTGAAGATCCTTTCCCAATCTGTTGGTGGTTTTTTTGTCTTATTGATGGTGTCTTTAGCCTTGCAGAAGCTTTGTAGTTTCATGAGGTCCCACTTGTCAATTCTCGATCTTACAGCACAAGCCATTACTGTTCTATTCAGGAATTTTTCCCCTGTGCCCATATCTTCAAGGCTTTTCCCCACTTTCTCCTCTATAAGTTTCAGTGTCTCTGGTTTTATGTGAAGTTCCTTGATCCACTTAGACTTGATCTTAGTACAAGGAGATAGGAATGGATCGATTCGCATTCTTTTACATGTTAACAACCAGTTGTGCCAGCACCATTTGTTGAAAATGCTGTCTTTCTTCCACTGGATGTTTTTAGCTCCCTTGTCGAAGATCAAGTGACCATAGGTGTGTGGGTTCATTTCTGGGTCTTCAATTCTATTCCATTGGTCTATTTGTCTGTCACTATACCAGTACCATGCAGATGCTGGCGAGGATGTGGAGAAAGAGGAACACTCCTCCATTGTTGGTGGGATTGCAAGCTTGTACAACCACTCTGGAAATCAGTCTGGCGGTTCCTCAGAAAATTGGACATAGTACTACCGGAGGATCCAGCAATACCTCTCCTGGGCATATATCCAGAAGATGTCCCAACCGGTAAAAAGGACACATGCTCCACTATGTTCATAGCAGCCCTATTTATAATAGCCAGAAGCTGGAAAGAACCCAGATGTCCCTCAACAGAGGAATGGATACAGAAATTATGGTACATTTACACAATGGAGTACTACTCAGCTATTAAAAAGAATGAATTTATGAAATTCCTAGCCAAATGGATGGACCTGGAGGGCATCATCTTGAGTGAAATAACACAATCACAAAAGAACTCACACAATATGTATTCACTGATAAGTGGATATTAGCCCAAAACTTAGGATACCCAAGATATAAGATACAATTTGATAAACGCATGAAACTCAAGAAGAATGAAGACCAAAGTGTGGACACTGTGCACCTTCGTAGAATTGGGAACAAAACACCCAGGGAAGGAGTTACAGAGACAAAGTTCGTAGCTGTGATGAAAGGATGGACCATTTAGAGACTGCCGTATCCAGGGATCCATCCCATAATCAGCTTCTAAACGCTGACACCATTGCATACACTAGCAAGATTTTGCTGAAAGGACCCAAATATAGCTGTCTCTTGTGAGACGATGCCGGGGCCTAGCAAACACAGGAGTGGATGTTCACAGTCAGCTATTGGATGTATCACAGGGCTCCCAATGGAGAAGCTAGAGAAAGTACCCAAGGAGCTAAAGGGATCTGCAACCCTATTGTTGGAACAACATGATGTACTAACCAGAACCCCGGAGCTCTTGTCTCTATCTGCATATGTATCGAAAGATGGCCTAGTCGGCCATCAATGGAAAGAGAGGCCCATTGGACTTGCAAACTTTATATGCCCCAATATAGGGGAATGCCAGGGCCAAAAGAATGGGAATGGGTGGGTAGGGAAGTGGGGGGCGCTATGGGGGATTTTTGGGATAGCATTGGAAATGTAATTGAGGAAAATATGTAATAAAAATATTAAAAATCAAAAAAATTATTTTAATCAAATCAGGAATTCTATATGTCAGTAGTACATCTAAATAGCATTATTATATGAATGTACATCTTTATATCGATATGCAGGAAACATGCCCAATAGGATAGGCTGAAGCTCAAGAATCATTAAGCTATGTAATAGTGGAAGGAAAGGCATATCAACAGTGAGAAGCAACCTTGGGATTAAGTCTCTGGGGTCCTTGCCTAACAGCACACCATGCATTGCAGCCATGCAAATTAGCAGGCCATCTCTAGAAAACTCATTTGCTTGCCAGAGTCTTTCCTGCATGGCTGTGTGAGACTTGTGTCAGGAATTTTTTTTAGATTTAAGATGTTTAGCCCATGTATCCATTTCTCCAATTACATCTTCAACACCTGAGATTCTCTCATCTCTTCTTTCTTGTATTCTGTTGAGAATGCTTGCCTTTATAGTTGCTGCTCAAGTTTCTAGTTTTTGTTTGTTTGTTTGTTTCTAGAATTCCTTCAGCTTGGCTTTTCTTTATTGATTTTATTCCCATTGTTAGGTCTTGAACAGTTTTATTCATTTCCTTCTGCTGTTTGTGTTTTCTGGATTTTGTTGAGGGATTTATTCATTTCCTACTTAAGGATGTCTATCATCTAAGCACACAGTATTTTAAGATCTTTTTTCTTGTATTTCAGGTATGGTGGGATAGTCTGGGTCTGCTGTGATAGTTTCTGGGTTCAAGTAGAGACAGAATGCCCTGGCTGTTATTTATTGTATTTTAAAGTTGATATTTAGCATCTAGGATTGGGAAGTTTATACGTCTAGGTGGCAATATCTGGTGTTGTCTTTGTTGGGTGGGTATTTTGTTCCTTGGTTTTTGTTTCCTTTCTGGATTTTTAAGAGAGTATTGTGGCTGTGTGTTGCCTGATAGGAAATTTTCTGTGAACCTGAGAGATGTAGTCACTGGGGGTTCCAGGTAAAATGTGTTTCTGGGTATCAGGAGCTGCCACTTAGGAGTAAGGATAACCTAGGGCTCTGATGGGGTTCACATGAGAGGAAAGCATAAATGTTCCATGAAGATCTTATTTAGGCTCCTTGGAATAGGGGCAGAGAGTGAAGAACAGTCACTCTAGCAAGTCTGCTATAGTGCCTGCTGAGTTGGGAACTGGGAAAGAGCAATAAGTAGGGGGAAGGAGGTTAGGAGGGAGGGTCTGTGGGATGCACAGGAGACGTGGGCAGAGGAGAAGGAAGACTGCAGCAGGTGTTCCCTTGCAGAGCTGAGCCTGGGGGCAGTGGATTTGGAGGAGAGGAGGGAGTGGTAAACAGCCTGCTCAGCTGGTGTGTTCACAGAGAACACCTGCTGCTGTTGGTGGCTGGGGTGATAGGATGCACTGGGGAAAGGAAGCTTAGAGGAGAAGATCTTCATGATATACCAGGGATGGGATCAGAAAGGAAAGGGAGACTACTGGTGTTCTACTACAGAGCTGGGGATGAGACTGGGGGATTGGATCTGGAGGAACAGAAGGAGAAGTGAAGATCTGTAGTCAGCCTACCTGGTTCCCTGGCAGGGGTAGCCTGTGCGTCAATGGGGAGTGCCTGCTGGAGCTCAGGGCTGGGTTAAAGCAATGGTGGACGAAGACCACCTCTGGGATCCACCAGAGCCTGCGGGGAGGGGGCGGGAGAGGAGGCACTGCTGCAGCATGTGTTCTGCAGAGTGGGGATGAGCCTGGGGGGTTGGATTTGGAGGAGAAAAGAGAGAAGTAAAGTCAGTCGGTGTAGCGGTGAGTTTTGGCCGCTTTGGCACCTGCCCAGGAGCTAGCTATCTTTGGAACCGAGAATGAAAGACACACACACTCATCAGCTTATTTTTAAGATGCCTTGGCTGCTTCAAAGGCTGGGCACTCCTAAACCTTCCCCTGCTACTGCAGGCCCAATTTGGGAACCCGAAATCTCACATAGCTGTTTGGCTTTATCTGCCGCCTCTCCTGCATCCCATCCTGATACTCCGAGTCACGGGCGATTCTGCTCTGTTCCTCTCTGCATCCTCACCCATGCAACTCTAAGGGTCCTGCCCAGTGCCCAGCCATTGGCCATTGACGTCTTTACTGATTGAACAAAAACCGACTCAGGACAAGGGCCTTTCGCGGATTCCTGACCGGATCAAAGCATTAGAACCAATCTTCATCCAGTTAGCTCATCTTTTTCCTGCTCAGCTAATATTCTGAATGTTTCTAAATGACTACAATTTTAAATTAAAAGACCTAATAGTTTTCAGTAGCGGTTCTTAGTAATAGTCCTATTTATTATATATGCGCACACATATGTTTTGTCTCTTCAGTCATAAGATTTTCAAACGTAACAGCAAGTGAATGATCCCTCCTTTAAAAGAACATAATCATACTACCGAGTAATTTCGTATTCAAACTATTCATAAAGACAGGGATCTTTTCTCCAAATTGTAGATTCATATGGGAAATAAAAGATGGATGATATATGACTTAAAAGAAAAATGACTAAACAAAACATTTCTGATTAGTGTAATAAATCACCACCTAAGTGGATAAGTCTTAGTCCCCCGCTGAGGCCCACGGGACAGCTCGTCACTGCGGATGATTAATTCAGTCGCGTGAGTCGGGAGTTAATTTTTACTGATCACATAGAGACCGGAGATGCTGTTGAACGGGGGGGGGGGTGTTAATCTCAACATTCTGCCTTTACCCATGTTAGAGAGGGGATCTGTGGCTCTACCCCCCCCCCCCCTGAACGTGCCCAGTCCTGTCTGGAGTCATGAGCTAAGCAGAGTATGGCTTGGTTAGTGCTGGCGCTGAGCACTGGATCACAGGATGCTTTGGAAAAGAAGCCCCCACGAGTTCTGCAAATGGAACACCCCCCCAAATGTCTCTTTCTCCTATGCTCTGTTCCTAGCTTGAACCCAATAGAGATGGGAATGGGCATTTCAATTTTTTTTTCCTGTATTGGATTCTCCTTTCTCCTTACCCACAAAATAGATTCCTATTTGGATTGATGTGTATGGTGTAGTGTGTGTGTGTGTGTGTGTGTGTGTGTGTGTGTGTGTGTGTGCTTTTATTTTTTTTTTTCCTCCTCAGTGAAAAGATTGAAAGCTGCCTTCCTGTAAAACAAAGACAAGAAAGCATGGTTCAATATCTGCTTCTGGTGGGGTAAGATATTGACTGTGTGTTCAAAGCAAGTGAAGAGGAAATAATGAAAATGTTATTTTAATCACCTCAGATACAGCTCAGCCTCTCCCTCTCATTACCTCATCTCACCGCTGAGGACATAGCCTTGCTTTCATTGACTTGGTAAATAAATCCACAGCCTGTTTTCCCAGAGGGCTGGAACAGCAAAATGCCACTAGAGTCCCCTCTCTAGCTCACTAGCTTCCAGTGTGAGTCACCTTAATTGTTTCCCAAAGAAATTACAGAGCAGGTGGTTTATGTCACACACTTAACATAAATTACAGGAAAAGAATAATTTAGAGGAAAACCAGTCCCCAGATCCATGCATTTATATCTACAATAACAGAACTGCCTTAGTGTGCTGTGACTGGGCTCAACCGGAAGTATTTCAATCCTGCCCTAGAATGGTGACTACATATGCTGAGTGATCACATGCAGAGGAACATACTACATACTGCATACATAGCTATGAGATAAGTTAAATAAAATACACAGCTCTTCAGGGCGCTCTGCATCCCATACTCACTAGTCCCACACGGCCAGTCATTACTGTACTGGACAGTGCAGTCTCAGCTGACTTTATCCCTCCAGATGCCCAGTGGTTCATTTCATCCTACCTCTCTCTGTTTCTGTCACTCTCTCTCTCTGTTTCTCTCTGTCCCTGTCTCTCTGTTTCTGTCTCTCTATGTCTCTCTCTGTGTCTCTGTGTCTGTCTTTCTCTCTCTCTCTCTCTCTCTCTCTCTCTCTCTCTCTCTTTCTGTGTGTGTGAGTGGTCTGTCTGTGTCTGTGTGTGTGTGTGCAGGTACCCACACAGGCCAGAAGAAGGTGTTAGATCCCCTGGAGCTGGAGTTATAGGTGGTTGTGAGCCTCCTGCACAGGGTACTGGGAAGTGAAATCAGGTCCACTGTAAGAGCATCACAGGCATTTAACCACTAGATCATCTCTTCACTCCCCTTAATTTAATTCTTAAATAACTTTTCCTTTTTCTTTGTCTTCTCTCCACCACTCCCCCCCTCCCCCGCTTTTTTGGTTTTTCAAGACAAGGCCTCTCTGTGTGGCTTTGGCTACTCTTATTAAGCAATTAGCATTTTTATTGGAGGAGGTTTAGAAATTATAATAAGCCTAACAAATCTCAGTATTATTAAATAATACCAGGGTGAATATTTAACTATTTAATATTTCATGGTCACTTTTATTTCTTCTCATATAAATGCAACACACATCGTGTAATTTATCCCCTAAAATATTAGGAATATATATAATATAAAAATTAGGCCATTTTTCTGTATATAATTTTATATGGATAAATTATAAAAATTCATGATTAACAAACATTTCTACTGTATTACACTCTATTTTCCTGGATAATTTGTGTGTGTGCACATCTGCATGTATGTAAGTGTTTGTGTGCTTACCCTTGTGGGTGCCTGTGGAGGAGGGCAGAGATTTGTGTCACGTGCCTTTTTCAATGGCTTCTCCACAGTAGTTTTCTGAGATGGGTTTCTTTGACTTAAATTTGATAGCTCAGGCTTTGAAACCTCCCATGCATCTAGGATTAGTAGGAACTAAATTTGATGGACACCTGAACCCATGTTGTTTTCTTACCTATACATAGGGCATGATTTAAAGAAATGGATTCAGAGTGTCCTAGATTTCTGCCCTAAGAAATTTTTGATGCGTGACATTTGTATTTAAACAACAACAGAAAGTGTATAATAACATGGGGTGGTATACCCACTTAGAGAAATTGATGTAAATAGCTGGACTGCTTTTCTTTCAGCAATGGGTAATTGCAGTGAGGTCAGCAGGCAGGGCAGGGACAAAAAGGTCTGACCACCAGGTGGCGGTAGCACACAGTACAAGGAGGGTGGGACCCTGATCAGTTTGCCTGCTGAGGCAGGAAGTCCTTCTAGCCCAGAGACCTGCTGGAGATAATGGACTGGGGACCCCAGCACAAAGGGAAAGAGTCATCAGATAAGAGGGTCTGTAGCTAGGTGACACAGCTTTGGAAGTATCTGGTCCAGAGAATTACCAATGACAACAGTGTTTAGGGGGCTTAATATCCTTGCAGACATGCTTTGGATAATTTAGAAGTGTGTTTCTGAGCTGGCCATGATGGTGCTTGCCTGAAATCATAGCACTAGGGATGCCGAGAGAGGAGGAACCAAGTTCAAGGCCAACCTGAGCTACACAGTAAGTTCCGGGTCAGCCTCAACTACATAAGACCTTGAAAAAGAAAAAGATAGAAAGAACCAAAATAAATGATTAGATTGGTAAATAAATAAGAAATATAAGGATATGCCAAGAATAATTTACATCTTGTTACTAATTCCTTTAATGAACAAACATTGAGTGCCTACTATATCCTGTATTCTATGCCAGAAAAAAGAACTTCAGGGTGGAGAAAGAGTCTGCCCTTGATTTAAAGAAATATATCCAAAAGAGGGCCCTTTGAACATCAGGGTGGGTCCTGAAATTTACACAGGAAGCTATTGATTGGTTTTTGTTTGTGTGTTTGTTTGTTCTATTCTAAAATGTCATCTACCTGCTAATACTTGTTTTATCGTAACAGCGCTAGGCAAACATATTTGAAACATATTTGTCTACTTTTACCTCTGTGATAGACAGTGTCGACTGTCACGTTGTCAGCATCTGGAATCGCCTGGGAGGTGGGGCTCTGGGTATGCTTGTGAGACTTGGTTGTATTGATTGAGGTGGGAAGACTTCCCTGCTGTGTACAGCGCCAGCCCCTGGCTGGCTCCTGAGCTGCATAGATGGAAAGAGGGAGCTCAGAGGCAGCACATGCCCATCCCTCCCTGGCTCCTCACCGTGGATGTGATGGAGCAGTGGCACAAAGGTCAGCTGGAAGCTAATTAAAGATCTTATCTACAGAGAGGAGTTTCGTATCTAGACTATGTGAAGGACTGCGAAAATTATACACACCAAAAACGCATGTCAGCCAAAAAAAAAAAAAAAATGGGAAAATGAATCGAACAGACAGTTCTCAGAAGAAGAAACAGGAACAGTCACTAAATATTCAAGTCAGTGTCCAACCCCTTACCAATGTGACACTCAGACACATCACTAGAAAACCATAGCCTTTCCTTTCTTGTTTGTACCCAGGGTCTCACATCTATCGTAACAGAAAACACTGTACACACGTTTAAATTTCCAGTGATTTAAAAGTTCAGTGACTCTTTTAAAATACAAACAAGTCTCTTAGCTTTGGGTGTCTCTAAACCAAGCTGAGCAACTCAGAGGCAAGAACCAGTGCACAGTCACAACCAGAAATCAAAGCAAAAGCAAAATCCAACAACGTAACTAACCCAGTGATCAGGGGCTTGCTTATGATCTTCTGGCTCCAAAGGGCTTGGACATTTCCACTTCTCCACCTCTGCCACTCACAGCATGACGCTTGTCTAGTAGGCTTAGGCTGCCTCCGCTCTGCTCCTGCCCCTGTCCTGGATGGTCACCCCATGGTTCTGGAGTTTAACATGCTGGGGCCTCCACTGCAGCTGAGGCTACCCCTTCACCAATGGCCTCTTTTGGCCTCTTCAGAGATTCCAACCCTGCCACATGACGGCAAGTGTCAGCTTCTCTCTGTGACCCATTCGGTCTTGCGGCCCTCATGATGCTAATGTCAGCACTACATGGGGCATATCATTTGCCAAGCTCTGCTGCCCGTGTGCTGCATGCACAGCCTTGTCCCCACACTCGACTGGATCACAGCTTCTGCAAGCTGACCCTGAGGAAGATTTCAACTAAATGATGCTGGTCTCTTGTTAATCATGGCTGAATTTTCAGCTGCAGCTGATTAGCATCTATTATCCCGGTAAAGCAAAGTCTTCACTTCTAGATTCTTAATTCAAATATGTAAAGACAGGGTTAAAAAATGGAACAGAGACAGAAGAAATCATCCAGAGACTGCCCGCCTAGGGATCCATCTTCAGACACCAAACCCAGACACTATTTCTGATGCCAAGAAGCGCTTGCCAACAGGAGCCTGGTATGGCTGTTCCCTGAGAGATTCTACCAGCACCTGACTAATACAGATGCAGATACTCACAGCCAACCATCAGACTGAGTCAGCAGACCCCAAAGGAAGAGTTAGGGGAAGGACTGAAGGAGCTGAAGGGAATTGCAACTCCATAGGAAGAACAATAATATCAACTAACCGGACCACCCAGAGCTCTCAGGGACTAAACCACCAAACAAAAGAGTACACATGGAGAGACCCATGGCTCCAAATCCATTTGTAGCTGAGGAAGCCTTATGTGACATCAGTGGGAGGGGAAGCCCTTGGTCCTATGGAAGCTTAACACCCCTTAGGGAGATGCTGGAGTGGTAGGATGGGAGAATGTGGGTGGGTGGGGAAGCACCATCACAGAGGCAAAGGGGAGGGGGAGAAGGGGGATGGAATGGGCGTTTGTGGAGGGGTAACTGATATGGGAAATATTTTAAATGTAAATGAATAAAATGAATTTTTTTTAAAGACAGGCAAAAAAAATCCCAAAACAAATATATCATATGAATTGCTTTGGGAGTGTCTCGGAGGAGCTCTGACACTTCTAAGCCAGGATTCCATCATCTGCATTTCCCTCAGTGTTATTTTCCAGATTCCCACTGTCTTGGAGAAGCTTTGATCACCTGGTGGCCTTAAAGACAAAAACCTTCAAATGCTTCCCACGGTCCTCCCTCAGAACAATACTGTCAGGTCTGTTGTCAAAGATTCCACTCTCTGGTATCAATCTGTGTCCTGGTTGGCTTTCTGTTGCTGTGATCAAACACTGACCGCAGCCAGCTTGGGAAGGAAGGGCTTTATTTAATCTTACAACTCCACGTCACTGTTCATCCCTGAGCAGAGTCAGGGCAGGAACCTACAGGTAGGAACTGAAGCAGAGGATATGGAGGAACGCTGCTGCTTGCTGGCTTGATCCCAAGCTTACATTCAGTTACCTTTGTAACACCTGTCCAGGGGTGGTTCTGCACACTGTGGGCTGAGCCCCCTCCCCCTGAATTAGCCATCAAGAAAATGCCCACAGGCCAATCCAAGAAAGGAAACTCCTTAGCTGAGGTTTATTCTTCTCAGGTCTCTCTAGTTTGTGCGCAGTTGCCAGATATAACCAGCGAGAACATCCTTAGCTGCCATAGAAATGCACATGAAAACTACCTTGAGAGACTGGATCTCATCTCAGGTAGACCGGCTATCAGCTGGGAAACAAGTGGAAACAGATGCAGTTGTGTGTGTGTGTGGAAAGGTGGAGTGTAACGGGTGCAGCCACCATGCAAATCAGAATGGATGTTTATTAGGAAAAACTGAAAATAAAATTACCACGTGTCTCAGCTATAGCGGTGCTGGTCGTATACCAAAGGGCTCTATATCCTACCACAGAGATGCTGGTCATATACCAAAGGGCTCTATATCCTACCACAGAGATGCTGGTCATATACCAAAGGGCTCTATATCCTACCACAGAGATGCTGGTCATATACCAAAGGGCTCTATATCCTACCACAGAGATGCTGGTCATATACCAAAGGGCTCTATATCCTACCACAGAGATGCTGGTCATATACCAAAGGGCTCTATATCCTACCACAGAGATGCTGGTCATATACCAAAGGGCTCTATATCCTACCACAGAGATGCTGGTCATATACCAAAGGGCTCTATATCCTACCACAGAGATGCTGGTCATATACCAAAGGGCTCTATATCCTACCACAGAGATGCTGGTCATATACCAAAGGGCTCTATATCCTACCACAGAGATGCTGGTCATATACCAAAGGGCTCTATATCCTACCACAGAGATGCTGGTCATATACCAAAGGGCTCTATATCCTACCACAGAGATGCTGGTCATATACCAAAGGGCTCTATATCCTACCACAGAGATGTTTGCTTGCACATGCATGTTGACTGCTGCTCTGTTTAAGGCAGGAAATCGAGTCAGCCTACATCCCCATCAATCA
Source organism: Mus caroli (assembly GCF_978045245.1). NCBI lineage: Eukaryota > Metazoa > Chordata > Mammalia > Rodentia > Muridae > Mus > Mus caroli. The sequence goes on from NW_028227258.1 coordinate 107,274,563, forward strand.
ACGAATGGATGATGGGAATGTGGCACAACATCCAGATTTTATCTGTTTGAAAAGAGGAATTAGGAAAAGGGATTGAACAGGGAATTATTATAGTGAGGTAACAGACTCAGAAAAATACTGCGAATCCTAGTGTGTGCACGTGTGTGTGTGTGGGGTGGGGGGGTTGGCTCAGTGATTAAGGGCACTGAATGCTTTTCCATAGGATCCAGGTTTGATTCCCAGCACCTATACAATGGCAAGTGACTGTTTGCAGCCCTTGTTCTAGTGAATTTGATGCCTTTTTTTTGGCCTCGGTGGGGCCTACATTCATGCAGACAAAGCACACACACACACACACTTTTTTAAGATGGAAAGGAGACAAAACATGTGGAAAGGTTTTTGAGGACAGAGCCGAGATAGAATACATGTTACACAAATGGAGAAATGACGAGGAAAGGGTAAATAGGAGGTTGCAAAAAGAGGAGGAACACCCAGGGAGAAAGACCAACCAAAAGAAGTTACCATGCAACTGCCAGAATGAAACCTGGTACTAAATAAGGAGGTTATATTTTATATTAAAGTGGTGCTTAGATATCACAGAGATCAAATACAGTTGTATTTACAATTAAATGCAGGTGTTGTTCTTAAATATTACCCAATACACAAAACATTAAACACAGGGAATTTTAAGAGCTATTGAATTTTACTCCTAATTTTCCTATAAAACCAGTCTATTAACATTCTTTAGAGGATCAGGACCAATAGGATGGATATATATATATAATAAAACAAGGTTAATAGAATGGCTTACTCATGCTGGGCGGTGGTGGCACATGCCTTTAATCCCAGCACTTGGGAGGCAGAAGCAGTCGGATTTCTGAGTTCGAGGCAGGCCTAGTCTACAAAGTGAGTTCCAGGACAGCCAGGGCTATACAGAGAAATCCTGTCTTGAAAAAACAAACAAACAAACAAACAAAAAGAATGGCTTACACACTAGGAGTTGGCTATCCTGGAGGAACCCTGCATATTGAAGTCTTCTGGTGTCTGCTCCCACTCAGGGTAGGCAGGCCCTTGGCACACCAGGCTGGCCTGGAGGGAGGAAAGCTTAGCTGGGACAGGTCAGTGCAGGCAGGATCTTGGAAGGTGATGAGTTCAAGGGCAAAGAACACACACACACACACTTTACAGTGGGGGGAAAGGGGCATTTGTGCCCTTAGGGGGGGTGGCCAGGGTCTCTGCAGTCAAGGTTTGTGTCCCTGAGTACAATTGGCCAGAACAAGGGTATTGGAAGATGCTTCATCTGCATGGAAAAAACAGATAGTCCATGAAAAATCCAAGTTCAAACCATATCTATCCACAAATCCAGCTCCACGGAACATACTAGAAGGAAAACTCCAACTCTAGAAGGAGACCGACATCCAAGAAAACAGGAAATAAATTCTTCCTAGGGTTGATGGTGGCACAGTGGCTTCGTGGTCAGTATGGGGGTAGGGAGAGAGCTGCCTGACGTCCTCATCTGAGGTATGAGGTTGAAGCTCTCCTTGACCCTTCTTCCTCCATTAATCCTGGGCCACAGGGGTCCCCCAAACAGCGGGTCTGCCAACCCTGCTCTGTCCATGAAACTAGATGCCTCTGCAGAGCTACTTGCACGCTGAAGACCTGGAAGAACCCTGCAGAATCACGGTTCTTCAATCCACATTAGAGGGGTCCAGGACGCTGGGTTCTGATGTGGAACGGGGGTGAAGTGGGGGCTGGGGAGAGTCCAGTAGGAGGAGGAGCAGGAGCAGGTATGTGACAGACACACGGATTGTCACCTGGAAGCCAGGCTGGCAGCCTTGCTCTTTCCTGCTTTTCTTTTTACATTTTGTCTGTCTCTCTCTCTCTCTCTCTCTCTCTCTCTCTCTCTCTCTCTCTCTCTCTCTCTCTCTCTCTCTCTGTGTGTGTGTGTGTGTGTGTGTGTGTGTGTGTGTGTGTCTGTGTCTGTGTCTGTGTCTGTGTGTCTGTGTTTGTTCCTATGTGTGGAGGTCAAGGATCCAAGTGGTGCCCAGGAATCACCCTTGAGCGGTCCAGCTTGTGGGCAAACCCCTTTACCCAGTAAAGGGAAGTCCTCTTTGCAAACCCCTTTACCCAGTAAAGGGAAGTCCTCTTTGTATCTGAGATAACTTCTGAAAGGTTTTACCTACTGGGGAAGGGTCGTCTTCCCTCCGTTAGTACTTCCTGGAAGTGTCCTGACAGTTATGGGTGCAGCTAACTACTCTCTAATTGGATTTAAGGTTCTGTCCACAGGACGGGACTCCTGCTGTGGAGCTGTGGAGAAATGATCCTCTTTGCCTAGGCTCCATCTGTCAATCTGTGGGGACTCTGTATGGACTCCATCTGAGGAACTGTGGGCATGTCATCTTCCACGGTGGAGTGACACCTCAATGATGTGGCTATTTGGGGGAATCACTCATGCTCCTGTAAATAAGCTGAATAAACTCACCATTTCACCAAACTATGCCAATCTACCATTGGTGCCATCTTGGGTAAGCTCCCTGGAGAAAAATAAGTTTGCACGATAAAACTAAGTACTGTGTAAGATATAAAGATTTTTTGTTTGTTTGTTTAACACACATACTTGGTTCACATGGTTAATTTAAAATCTGACCAGAAGACTATAATTTAATGTGGGAAATGGAAGCAGCATAAAAAGATCCAGAAAACACAAGCGTGGCAAAGTGTGCCGAGAAGAAAGGGGAGCTAATGTAACAATACAATTTCATTTGAATTAAGGCTTGGTCAGGTGACAGCTACTCAAAGAAGTGAGTTTTAACATAAAAGGTGTATCTTATTCAAAGGTCCCATTTAATTATTTCAGTTGTTTTTTTCTTTTTCACTCATTCCTTCAGGATTTCCATGTATGTGGGGGTCTTATTAAACCCTCTCCACCAATAGCGTGTGCTCTCTTTCTCTCAGGCTATCTCCAGCAACCTCTCTTATCTATGTGAAGGCAGCCTAATGACTATAGACATTTCTGTAGATGTCTTTGTAAACATCTTTCTTAGGTCCCGACTAGATTCTTAAGCTCCAATCCTAGGAATTGAGAAGTTTGAAAAGAAAGCTCGCAGGAACAACCCCCCAGATCAAGAGGAACACAGCAAGATTGTCCCCTCCCAAGCCTCTCAGTCTCTAGTCTGAACTTGTTACCAGGCTCCAGAGGGAGTTCGCTGAGACCTTCAGCCACACCCAGCAATCACAACAACGGTTTGGGTTTCTTGGGAGATTTCCAGGAAGTCGCATAGGCATAGACTGTCACCAGTCAGAGCACCTTGCAAAACAACTCCTTTGGGCCTGGCTGACTTATGAACATCTATCACAGCAACCAAGATATTCCTGCATCCTGTGTGTCGTCTCCATGTTTGAAGGCACGAGAATTAGAGGATGCAACATATTATGTCATCCAGAACAAGGAAGTTTTGCACTTCTGCATCCAGTATGGGTTGGTGAAATGCTTCGCAAAGCCCTCTCCACAAGATGGGCCACACCTTTCCTAGAATCTTCTGCGACCAGTCGGTTGAGACAGTTCACATCTGCTAACCCCCTCTCTCGTGAACGCATCAATTAATAATACACTTAGGCAGGCTAACGACCTTTGCTTAAAGTTTGGATGGCCTTTGGAACTGCTTTGAGAATTTAGGGGTGGATTTTATTTCTAAGCAAAAGCAGTAACAGGATGTGTGTGTGTGTGCATGTATGCATATACACTCATATATACTGATATATATGCATAGACATATACATCTGGTGCTCACATATATGTAAGTACACGTGTGTATATATTTTCAAAAAAAGTTAACCAATTATGTAAACTCAGTTTGCTTATTGCCTGTCACCTCTACAAGTGCCAAGGTTTCCAGGATTCAAGAATTGCCTTGCCTTTTTAGACCCTTTTTGGTTAAACTCCCATTCCCAGTCCTGGACTCTCCCTTCACACGTGGCCATGGCCGGGTCATCGGAGCAATGACCTCAGCTCAGAATCTCTCAACATCCAAGCCCCAGAGGCTCCCTGCATTCCTTCCTCTTCCCTGCACCAGCGGTGCCCAAGGGGAAGACCTCTCACGGGTGGCTGGGGCACCTCGAGTTACACTACGGCCCCAAATCTCTCCCGGCTCCCTTTGCCACACGTCCGGCCCCTGACCACCCTGGAAGGCTAAGCTGTGGCACAGCCCTCCGCCGCCCAGGGTCGGGAGCCCGTGGAGCAGGCGTCCTGGAGAAGGAGATGGGGAAGGGGAGCGAGCCGCGCCCTCGGGCCGGCCAGGAGGGCGCCGCGGCCTCAGCCCGAGGGCCCCGCGTCGCTCTCCCGAGCCAGGGTTCTCGGGAGCAGGCCGCGCAGGAGACGTTGGCGGGAGGGGTTCGTAGCTGTTGGGGGAACCGGCTCCTGGGGAACAGTCCCTTTCAGGGAGGCTACCGTGGGTAAGCCGCCGTCAGCCCTCCTTGGTGACACCGACCAGAGGGGTGCAAGTGGCGACGTGCGGTGCAGTGCGATTCGGTGCGCCTGGCACGCCTGGCTTTGCGGTTCAGGAGCCCGGAGCTGCGCGGTTGGCCCCGCCCGGCAGCGCCCCGGGGGCCGAGCATCAGCGGGCAGCGCTGCAGGTGAGCGGTCGCCAGGACGATGAGGACCGGGGCGCACGCCCGCCGCGGTTGGCATGGAAGCGGCTCTGCTGGGCTCGGGGTGGCCGCTGATTGGCTGATTCAACAGACGCGGCTGGGTTGAAAGTCCTCAGTGGCGAGCGCTCTAGCCGAGGCTGCTGGAGCCGGCCCCCTGGAATCTCTCCTCTCCGGGTCCCCTCCCTCCGCGCACGGCCCCGCCCGCCCGGCCCCGGCCGGGGTGCGCTTGCTAATCACCCAGACAGAGAAGAACCTGAGAAGCAGGGCCGGCTGTGGGTTCCCAAGCAGGTTTGGGGGCCTTACTTCTGGAGAGAAGCGCCTGCTTGTCACTTGGGAAGGGAACTCACCTTTTCCCAGCCAGGGATCTTGGATTTTGAACCAGATCTGGAAGGGGGCGAGGGAAGGAGGATCAGGAATCTTAGGTTCTGCTTCCCTCTGCCCTAAATCAATGTGGGCAGACAATCCCAGTGTGGAGTTTGAGCAGGCTCTCTCTGCAACCTTTAGCCTGGGGTCATATTAAAGCCCATTCAGCCATTGTTTGGTTCTGAGTTGGTTGCTCTGATGCCTGAGCTGTCACTTGGGACCTTAATGTTTGTCGGGAAGTTGGGACATTGGTAGTGACTCTGGAGCTTGGCACTCTAGAGTTCTCTGCATTTCCGGGTCCCTAGGTTGAGAGTTAAACTAACTGTGTCTCCTCTTTCCTGGATAGCAGCAGGCTGTGGCTTACTAGGCAATGCATCGCCAGAGCTCCAAGAGTGGAGTCGCTCTGCCTCCAGTGGGCCAAGGTCCTGATGCTTGTCAAATGCTCAGCAGAGCTCAGCTTGGCCAGGATCCCCCACAGAGAACGGTGCTAGGGGTGTTGACTGAAAATGAGCAGTACAGGAGGACCTGTGGCCAGGTAATGACCCAGGAGCACCAGGAAATATGCCACAGAGAAGGCTTGCTGTGGCTGTGTGTGTGTGTGTGTGTGTGCACTCATGCACTTGTGCCTGCATGTCAAATACAAGGAGAAAGATGCTAAGGACAAAGAAGGCTTTCTATGATAGTGTGCATCTGTGTGCACGTGTGTGCACATGTATACATATGTGTATGTAGGGACTGTTTGGGTTAAGTGATTCAAGGGCTAGTCAGAAAGAATGAAATTACACTGTACTGTATCTCCAGGGCTCAGAGCCCTGGAGATGCTCTGAGCCAGGAAAGGTGTTCAGTAGGAGCTAGGCTACCACAAATTAATCGGGGAGAGCTAGTGTTGTGTTCTGTGGGCACACTGTGTGTACCAGGATACACCAGCTTACTTTATGAACTAGAGGTTGGTTCTAGAGTACACATCTCTACCACTACAGACCAGGAATGGTCACTGAGATATTTGCTTACTTGTCTGCTTCAAATTGACCAAAGGATTTTCCCTTGAAGACAGAAATTCAGACATTTAAGAGAAGAAATCTGAATCTGCAACAATGATTTTTTTTTTGAGATAGAAAATAAAATCTCCCCTGAGCCTGCTGTTAGACAAACCCTCATGATGATGCTTCAACTCTATTACAAGTCTATGGAACCCAGTGCTTACAAGAGTCCAGCCCGGAAGTACCAAATGTGGTAGAGGCCCATTCAGAGGCCCTCTCATCTGCTGCCTTCGAGCCCACTGCCTTTTGTTGGGCTTTGATCCACTGTGATCCTTTTAATGTTTTGGGTCAAGTTAAGTGAAAGTAATTTAAATAGAACTTGATTAGCAATGCTCAGCTCTTTAAACGTATAATCTAAGACCTGAATTTATGAATTAGAACCAGTGTCTCTACTAAATGACCTTGTTTCACATTCACGCCTGCGCTGCCTGGAGCCACTGCTTGGTGGCCCCTCTACACTCCACCATGCCCTCTGCTGCCTCATCCCCATTCTTTTTTTTTTTTCTTCATTTATCTGTTTGCATTTCGGTTTTAAAATAATTTGATGTCCTTATTACTGTGTATGGACAAGCGAGCATGCATGCCGTATGTCTGTGAGCACACGTTGTCACGGCATTCATGTGGAGGTCAAAGGGCAGGTTTGAAAGCTCCCTCTCTCCTTCCAGGTCTTGAACTCAGGTCACTGGGCTTGGCAGCACGTGTCTTTACCCTGAAGTCATCTTGGTGCCTTACCCCTTAATCTTCCATAACTCCCGTTCCTTCAGAATGAGGAGTAACATGATGCCTGATTCCTCGGAAGTATGCCATAGCCCGAACCTTCTGTCTTTCTCCCCTCTCCGGGAAGTAGCAGGAGTCTGGTACAAGCTGGCCTTGACCTGATTTGTAGCTCCAAATGGCCTCAAATTCTGGAGCCTCCTTCCCCTGCTTTCCCAGTGTTGGCACTGCAGGTTTGTTCACTTTGGGTTAGCATTACCCTAAATGCTCCCCTGTGCCATTCCTGCCCTGTTCTGTGACTGCTGTGCCCTAGCTCTTGCACCTGTATGAAACAACTCATGGCCTCTTGGCTTTCAAGGTGACTCTCCAACAACTTCTCTTTCTCCAATTTCCCTTCTCTTTGGGGTCAGACCCAAACACGCACAGATGTGTGGGAATCACTTCCCACCTTCAAACTCATCCAGCCACACAGTTCTGTGCAGCTACTGCCCCAGCTACACCAAGATTTCTTGGAAATCAGAGAGCTCAATAGGATGTGCACTCCACCAAGGTGACAATGTGGGATGACACCTCTGTGGCATTCCTATTGTCTATAAGAGTGATGTACCTGGCCAAAGGAGCACAGTTTGTTGACTGGATGCTCTCTGTTTCTGGGTCTTCTTTTGCTCGTTTTTTTTTTCTCTTTCTTGATATATTGGCACCTTTCACATAATTGACCATTCTTCCTTTTTTGAAATCATTTCTTCTTGCTCAGTTTGGAGAACAGTTCTCTCTCTAGATGTGTTGTATTGCACATTGCCTCTCCTCAGTCAGTGCCTTGTTCATGGCACACAGACACATACATACATATATACATACATACATACATACACACATACATACATACACACATAAACACACACACAAAGATAGAGAGGCACCTAGAAGATCCCCCAGCAAGTGTTTGTAAATACATATACACACACCACACACACACACACACACACACACACACACACACACTCACACACTCACACACACACACACACACACAGAGAGAGAGAGAGAGAGAGAGAGAGAGAGAGAGAGAAACTCAACCTCAGTAGTAACATGAGTCATATGAGTCATAGCTGGTTGTAACTTGTCTCTTGGGATTTTTTTTCCCTAACATTTTTATCACAAATTGTTTTTCTTAGTGAGTGTATTACGTTTAACTTGCTCAATGGAAAGTAAATTCACGGAGTGACATAGGAACTGGAAAGTGGCGTCCAATAAATACCAAGATAAGTACAAGCAAAATGTTCACAGTGGATGATGATGGTGTCTGTAGGAGCCAAGGCCCAGCTTAAGGCTGCCCTGGCTCACCTGGCTTCCATGCATGTCTCTCCTAAGGCTGCCAGTTGTGAGTGTTCACTATGACAGGGCCACCATTGTTTCCATTCTTGCTGTAAGAATAAAGAAAAGCAATGACTTGAGAAAAGTTCTCCAAGAGTGAGGATGTTGTTGTGCAAACAGATTTTCATACCATGTAAGAGCACTTCTGGAGCATAGAGTTCTGAAGTCATGAAGTTTTCTTGGGAAGGAAATGGAAACTTTTCAGGCACCTGCAATGCAGAGTTAGGTATTCAAGCAGAGGACTAGAGGGATTCAATTGCTGGGTATCAAGGACGCTGCGGAGGAGTTCTTACAAAACACTGCAATGTTCTAGATGGAAAGGGCAAATTGCAATTTTCTTCTTGCACATTGTAACTAAGCAGCTTTCTAAGTGCAGCCCAGCTCTCTTTTGCTTTTAGAGTCATGAATTCTCTTTAATACCCATGTAAGGAAGATGATTAATCTTAAGCAGAACTCTTCCCATAGGACAGATGTGAACAAAATGAAAGGGGAAGTTATATTCTCAGACATTCCATATTTGGAATTAGATGGCCAGCTTAGATATTCCTATTTGGAATTTGCTTTCACTTTCCCAAGCTACTAGTTTGAGCCACATGGACTCATATTCCCAGCAGTAGATGGTGCCGTACCAGGAGGTGCAACGTTTTTTGTTTTGTTTTTAAGGAGATCACAGCAATCAGATGTTTTTCTGGATCAGAAAATGCCTTCCCTGCAGCTGGAAAGAAAGTGCTCCCTGACCATGGGGTCCATGAACCAGCCAAGCGTGGGTTTGATATCTACATGGATGACCCTGAACAGGGGGACAGAGACAGCTGCTCGGGGAAAGAGGGCATCGTATTTGAGGATGTGTTATGAAGTCGACACCAGCATGCTCAAGTCAGATCTCCACTTCCTGCTGGATTTCAACACAGGTAATCTGGCTCCCCTAGGGTTGCTAGTGCCCTGTGCTCACAGCCTCCTGCCGCGTTCCAGTCCAGTAGCTGTCATTGGAGACATGAAGTGATGACTGTCCTCAGCTTCCTGTGCGGGTGAGTGCGTGTGATGAGCCTGTAATGGAATGACCTACCTGACCACATTGTACCTCTGCAGTTTCCCCAATGCTGGTTGACCCCACCACCCATGCCCAGTCAGAGGAAGCAACAGATTTTGGTTCAGATGTGATTAACGTAACGGAATATGCAGAGGAGATTCATCGCTACCTTCGAGAAGCTGAAGTGAGTTTCCCAACTCCAGGTTCATTCTCTAGATGATAAGATCTGTCTTCGTAGTGCAAGCTCTTGGCCATGGGCCATTAGCAAGTGACATCAGTGTGAGATCTTTAAAACATAAGAAATCTTTAAAGAACAAAGAAAGAAAGAAGGGAAGGGAAGGGAAAGGAGAAGGGAAAGGGAAAGGAAGGGAAAGGGAAGGGAAAGGGAAGGAAAGGGAAAGGGAAAGGGAAAGGGAAAGGGAAGGGAAAGAAGGGAGAAAGGGAAAGGGAAAGGGAAAGGGAAAAGGGAAAGGGAAAGGGAAAGGGAAAGGAAAGAGGAAAGGAAGGAAAGGGAAAGGGAAAAGAGGGAAAGGGAAGGGAAGGGAAGGGAAGGGGGAAGGGGAAGGGGAAGGGGAAGGGGAAGGGAAGGGGAAGGGGAAGGGGAAGAGGGAAGGGGAAGGGGAAGGGGAAGGGGAAGGGGAAGGGGAAGGGAAGGGGAAGGGAAGGGGAAGGGGAAGGGGAAGGGGAAGGGAAGGGAAGGGGAAGGGGAAGGGGAAGGGGAAGGGGAAGGGGAAGGGGAAGGGGAAGGGGAAGGGGAAGGGAAGGGGAAGGGGAAGGGGAAGGGGAAGGGGAAGGGAAGGGGAAGGGGAAGGGGAAGGAGGAAGGGGAAGGGGAAGGGAAGGGGAAGGGGAAGGGGAAGGGGAAGGGGAAGGGAAGGGGAAGGGGAAGGGGAAGGGAAGGGGAAGGGGAAGGGAAGGGGAAGGGGAAGGGAAGGAAGGGAAGAAGGGGAAAGGGGAAGAAGGGAAGAAGGGAAGGGAAGAAGGGAAGAGGGAAGGGAAGAAGGGGAAGGGGAAGAAGGGGAAGGGGAAGAAGGGAAGGGGAAGAAGGGGAAGGGAAGAAGGGAAGGGGGAAGAAGGGGAAGGGGAAGGGGAAGGGGAGGGGAAGGGGAGGGGAAGGGAGGGGAAGGGGAGGAAGGGAGGGGAAAGGGAGGGAAGGGAAGGGAAGGGAGAAGGGAAGGGAAGGGAAGGGAAGGGAAGGGAAGGGAAGGGAAAGGGAAAGGAGGAAAGGGAAAGGGAAAGGGAAGGGAAAGGGAAAGGGAAAGGGAAAGGGAAAGGGAAAGGGAAAGGGAAGGGAAGGGAAAGGGAAAGGGAAAGGGAAAGGAAAGGGAAAGGGAAAGGGAAAGGGGAAGGGAAAGGGAAGGGAAGGGAAAGGGAAAGGGAAAGGGAAGGGAAAGGGAAGGGAAAGGGAAAGGGAAAGGGAAAAGGAAAGGGAAAAGGGAAGGGAAAGGGAAAGGGAAAGGGAAAGGGAAAGGGAAAGGGAAGGGAAAGGG